>NW_009648894.1:1261982-1321224 GCF_000708025.1 Charadrius vociferus
TCGGTTCCTCGGCCTTTTGCCGCTAGAGGTTTTGGCTTGCGCGGCGGAGCGCGGTACTTTAAAGAGCAGTCCGAGCGTGGGAAAGGAGCGCCGCGGGCGTGGGGCAGCGGTGCCGCCTGCCTGGCCCGGACGCGGGAGTTGAGGATGCGGTTGAAGATGTTACTTTAGGCGTTTTGGATGCTCTGGACGTCTAGTGTCCGGCCCTGAAGGTGTAGCTATGTACCTTTTTGGCAGTGAGGATTACGAAGTGGTAAGATATAAACTAAGGATTTTATTTATTATTTTTTAATTGTTATTTACTTTTGATGTTTCCTGTCTCTCAGAATTTACTGGGCAGCTTTGAATTCCCGTCACTAATGTGCTTGCTGTAGTTGAACTTCAGTACTCGCCAATTCAATTGCTTTTTAAAAAACTGACATTTTTCTGCAAGTTCTTCAAGTATTGGGATACTAGTTGCTAGATAAAACTGACTTTGCTTTCCTTGTCATGTTTATTGCACTGCAGTGATACTGAGAATATTCAAGTACTGATTATTCTGGGGCAATTCAGACTTTGGGTTAAGCAAAACCATGCTTCCAAATAATTCAGAATTTGTCTCATACTTTGTAATGTAGATAGACTACAAGTAGCTCACAGAACTGCCCTTAATTGTATGTTTGTGGGAACGTTGCCAAATGATTTATTTTGTATAGTTCAAAACATGTCATTGTAATGTAATGTCCATCAAAAGAGCTAGCTTAAAAAACCCCAAAGCCAAACATACCCACATTAAGATCTGATACTCTTTACATCAGTATTTGTGTAAAATGACATCTGAAATAAGTCGATGAGGTAAAAGAAGACAAGAAGAAAACTGTGAATAACTCCACGCTGTTGCGTGGCATTGGTGGCTGACATAAAAGTTTGCTATTTTGCAGCCTGAGGCTCATGTGCTACGTTGTAAGCAAAATGGATGGATTCTTCCACCCACACACCGCTCCTGACCCAGTCAGGAGCTTTGGGGAAAAATAAAGAGACTGAAAAATGTTTATGAACTCTACTATAGGACATCAAAATAAAATTCACATGTTAAAAAGTGGCACATTCTTTGCATATAACTGGCAATTGCAAATGTTTTGTTTTGATTATTGAAGTTACTCTTTGAAGTACGAAAGCGCCTTTTATGGCAGTCTGGGTTCTACAACACATTTCAAGGAATTAATTTAGTTATTTTGGATTTTTTCCTCGTTTTTTTAATTCCAACCAGCTATGTTTTTGAGATGCAGGAAACATAGGAGAAGTTGTTGAGGAAAATAATTTAAACGCAGCTGGCTGCACATTGAACTCATTTGTCTGTGCGACTCACAAACTTTCACAAACCAAGCATGGCAACTGAAAAAAACTTAGTTTCTCCAAAGCAGCAAACAACATGGCATTGCTGTAATTATGCTATGTATTGATTACTTGTTTGTAAAAATTGACAAGTAAAAGGAAGTTTCCAACTTTAAAGCTTTTAATGGACTGATTTCTTTTTTTAATCTATTACATCTTTATAGCTCTTTGTAAAGGCTTGCAAAACTGTCGTAAGAGATTTTTGACCAGTCTCTACGTTCTGTCGTACCCTGTGTAATTACTTACTGGTTTGGACAGAGAGTGAAGCTTTGGATCTGAAATTTCAAAGTACCTTGAAAATAACCTAGATGACTGAAGAGTGGTGGTTAGGCTTTGGGGTGCCAATATACTTCTCAGTCTCTTTTCCTGATGCTTTTTCAACTAAAAAGTATTGAAGTATTCTGTGTCATAGGAAATAGTTTAATGTTTAAGACACCTTTCCCAGGCAGGTGGGACATCTCATTCCAGTCCTTTTTCTACTACACAGTTAAGCAAAGTGGAATAGCATCAATAGAAAAAGGTAAGAAGCCCACCATTAATTGTGTGGGTTTGGTGGTGGTGGGTTTTTTTTTTTTCATTTTCCCTTTTTTTTTTTCTCTTTGAGATCTGTAGAGGTCCCTGAAACTGAAGTGTCATGATCTGTTTAAAAAAAAAAAAAAAAAAAAAGGTTTATTAAATCCAGACCAAAATATATCATTTGGTTTTTATTCTTCTTAGTTTTTCTTTAAAGCAAGGTAGTTCAGGGGAAAATATGGATGCACTTTTTTTGGTGTTATTTTGGCAGCCAGACTTACCAAGATGTTTACTTTACTCAGTGATAAGTAAAATAGAATTGGTGGCCTACATAAAGCTTGAAGGACAGTTTTATTGTTCAGTAAAAGCTAGAATCAATGTAAAACTTCTGTTTGTACAGATCTGTAGTCCAT
This sequence comes from Charadrius vociferus, assembly GCF_000708025.1. Lineage (NCBI taxonomy): Eukaryota > Metazoa > Chordata > Aves > Charadriiformes > Charadriidae > Charadrius > Charadrius vociferus. Next base: position 1,264,280 of record NW_009648894.1, read on the forward strand.
GAAGCCATATGCTCTGCACTGTGGAAAAGGCATTTGTTTTATCTTCCCACACAAACAATTACTTGTGAGTCACTGAAGGACAAAGTGAGTGAAAAGAGTGACAGTGAAGAATCTCAGGATTTGATTTTAAGTTCACTATTAATTTCAAACAATTTTAAATTAGTTTGAGGCATTCTAGCTACATGTATACAATTTGATTTTTATCCTAGAAAGGAGATTATTGAGTAAATGAAACATCTCTTAGAGGAATTCAGTAAAACCCTCTTTAAAAACTCAACCCCTAAATAGAGTAATAGAGAAAGAAAACTTTCTGTGGTCATTTTGTGCACTTCATATGCCCACATATGTGTCCACAAGAGCACGCGCACACATTTGCAGAAACCTGAGCATCTGAAGCGATATTGTAACTCAGTTAAATTTAATAGCGAAACTCCAGAGGCTGCTACAAACAGCTCTTGCATGTGGTGTCCTCTTTTGCTTTCTTTTTGTTCCTGTGTATAAAACAACTTGGATTATTATCTCTGAGTGCATAGTAAGTTAAGATACCTGTCAGCACTGATAATCAATTTTTATATCATCTCCAGCAAACCCTAGCTAAACAAAGATAATACTGCTTAAGGATCGGTTATCAAAAGACAATTCTGGGGTTTCATGACATAGTGACAAATGCTATATTTTTGAAATCATTAATAAAACCGTGTAGCTGTGGTCCTCCCCTGTTTGAATGAGTTTTTGCATAAATAGGATATTGACTGTCTTTGACATTGCATTTTAGCACTTTAGGCAGATACCTATTAACCTCTTAAGAACTGGTGGAATAAACATATTGTATATTTTTGTGAGACTTTTTTTGCCATATACCTAGAAATCTAGAGGTGTTTGAGTACAGTAAGCAATTTAAATTCATAAATACAGGAAACTACAAGAACCTACAGGCCAAGCAATCCCATTTGTGGCTATAACTTGCTTGTGTAGGGATTTTCCTATTTGTTTGCAAAATCAGCCTCTGCTAACAGAACAGAATTGGGATAGTTCATGAAAAACAGAGCAGAAAGTGGGAACTCCTTTTCAGGGCTGCCTGGTAAATGGTACTCTGCATTAACCCCCCCAAGCAAGAGCATCTAAAACTTAATCCCCACAGCCTTTTGAGTTGCTGCATAAGGGATGAGGGAAATCCAGGGTAGTACTTGGATGTGTGGGAGGCCTGGCTGGCTCTCCTGTGACCCCAGGCTATGCTTGGACCAGCAGAGCATTTCCCATAGCTGCAGAACCTCTGCTCTTGCTCCCTCAGGTGGGCTTTGCTTGGGCATCTCCAGCCATGTCCCACCACTGCCTTTCCGGGGGGTGCTGGGTGTAGGTCAAGGGCTGACAGCACCAACCCATCTCTAATTGGGCACGGGACACCTCAGCGTTTCATCTCTACTCTCTCCCGGCAGTCTTTCCCAGGGCTCTGTTGTAGTAGGGTGATCAGACATTGTGATGGTAAGGATAAGATTAATTAGGATTTCTTTTGAGAACAACCTAATTGTTGGAAAGCTATTTTACAGCAGAGTAATTCAGAGGCAGGGAGGAGTTTTCTTGATAATTGGTCATTAAAGGAAAATCACTGAATTTCATTTGCTCTGTTGCATGCAACTTTCAAACTTTTGCAGTTAAGTAGCTGTTTTTAACGTTCTTAAGAAACTCAAAACTTGACTCTTTTGCTCTTCATAGATTTGTCTTTTTGAAAATATCCTTACAAAGAATGGAAAACCTCTTTATAATTCCAATGAATTGGTGGTGATGTCTAGAGCAAATGTTTTGGTTGCCTTGGAAATCCAGCATTTGTCACTTGTGTTCTCCAGGCAAAAGTTTTGAAGTTGTCTATTTAAATTAAATCTTCACTTCCCTGGAGTTTGCCTGTGTCCTCTTGCAGGATGGAGCACTTCTTATGGAATATTAAGTATGATGTTGATAGATGCCAGTTACACTTATGGCTCCTGCAGGGTAGCATTATCTTCTAAAAAGCATGAAAATCTGTCTGATAAATTTCTAAAGGAGTGGAAGATCTTGAAGCAGCCAAATGACATTCAGGTTTGAGAAGGATTACTTTTTGAGTGCTATTCGTGACTCAGTCAGACCCTGTTTCCATTTGCAGCAGGCATACTGCTGATAGGGCTAATCTGGCTGTGGGAAGGAAAAACCCCACCTATTTTAGAAACATGCTATTGAAGTCCCAGAAATCGGTGGGGAGAACACATTGATGTGTTTTCAGCGTTTATTCTGAGTCATCACTACTTACCTTATTTCATAAACTGAGCAAAGGGAGAAAAGACAATAAGGGTGTTCTTTAAGGTTGAAGTCACGTGTAACTGTTTAGCAACAGTATTTTTTTATCACACTGTGGATTAACACAGGAACATGTCTAAAAATCATAATACAGGATTGCTTCTTTGGGAACCTGCTCGCTTGAATTGCAAGTTTCTTGTTGCAAGCACAGTTTTGCAAATTTCCTGTGGCAGAACGCTGCGAAACTTTAACCCCGAAATTTGACTTTTCCTCATTCACCTTAGTTCAACCTAAGGCAACAACATCTAATGCTCTGTTCAGATGAATAAGTTACGTGGCACATGTGAGCATAACTTGAAGTACAGACTTGAAAGGTAGGAAAATTAAATTCAGCCTCTGAGGTTTTCTTCAGAGTCATGAGTCCATCCTTGGACAAATCACTTGACATTTTTATTCTTTACCTTTAAATTTTAGGTGATAGTCTATTCTCTTCAGATAACGATAAATGTTTAACTTTTTAAGCTGGTAAGGTGTTTTAAAAAAACGTGCTTCACACATAACAAATCCTAGTATTTGATTAATTTTCAACTGCAAATGTTGTACACGTGTACTAGGAATGGAATTATTCATGCGTAAAACAGGGTGCTGAGTGAGAAGAGCTCTATGTGAGAGACAAATGTGCTCACATTCAGAGCTGGATGTGGGTTTGTGAAACAGTCACCCTTGGCAAGCCTTTGCCCATGGATTCTCTGCAGCAGCCAAAGTGTAGAAGCAGTACAGTTTCTCTTTCCTAAATTGGAAGAATTAGGGTCATGCTGTATGGCATCATTCCCCGTGACTAGCTCAGAGGCATCTCAGCTGTGTTTTAAGCATTGAATATGAGTTGGGATTCCCCCAAGAGAAGCCTGGGACAGCGGCATGGCTCCTGAAGTAGTTTCAGTTTAGGATAGGGAAACACTAGAGAGGAAAACCTTGATAAACCCATGCAGAGAGAGGTATTGGTCATTTCTGTGTTACTCCCAAGTGTGCCTTCCAGTTAGTGATTTGCGCAATTGTAGTGACTGTACTTTTTCCCCAGAGTAAAACAGGCGTTTAACCTCCTGTAGTGTACGTGAAGTAGATTCTTTAATAATAATATTACTGTTTGACCTTCATATAGCTTTCTTTTCCTTGTCTCCTTTCTTTAATTTGAATTCCACCGAGTATGGAGCCTTTTTGATTATTGACAGTATCCTGAAGGGATTAATACTATGTCTGGCCTTCCCCTACCTCTGTCCCCACGGTCCAATGCACAAACAAGTAAGAAAAAGGTGGGAAGCTCTGTGGAGGCCACAGGTGGAGGCACTGAGCTGTAAGTCCTATTACGTACGTGAGTCTATGAACTGTAGACTGGCTGTCCCTCATCTAGCGTGCATCATGTCTATTTTATAATGTAGTGTCCTGGGGTACGTGAAGCTCTTGGAGGTTAAAGACAGTGTTCCCCCCACAGGAGTTAACTTTTAGAAAGAAATATTTCCGACAGCAAATATGAGGCCAAGCAACAACTATCGATAACCAGATCCTTTCGTACTGGCTTAGTGCCAAGTGGTGTCGGAAGGCAATGGAGGAAGGGCATAAGCATACCTATTACCGTGGAAGCAGGTGGTGGTTAAGCATAGCATGATTGAGAAGCAGGATTGTACTGAAGGCACACATGGGAGGGAGCCCTGTGAAGTGAACAAAGATCAAATGGTTTCTGGCATTTAGAAACCAACCACATTGACCAGCTCCAGGTGATGAAATAGCAAGGGAGAACTTTACTTCTGTTTACGGAGTAGAGGGGAAGAGATATAGAGTGTGGAAATTGCCCTGGGTTGGCAGGACCAGTGCAGTTCACCTCACAAATGTGAAGAGAAAATAATGAAACCTAAGTTTTTACAAATGGCATTCACAGATGGTGTGGGTAAGCAGCCTTGTGAACACTTTACACAGAATCAAAGAATGGTTGAAGTTGGAAGGCACCTCTGGAGGTCATCTGGTCCAGCCCTCCTGCTCAGGCAGGTCCACCTAGAGCCAGTTGCCCAGGACCATGTCCAATAGCTTTTGAGTATCTCCAAGGATAGAAACTGCAAAGCCTCCACGGGCAACCTGTGCCGGTGCTTGGTCACCCTACAGTGAAAAAGCATTTCCTGATGTTCAGGAGGAACCTCCTGTGTTTCAGTTTATGCCCATTGTCTCTGGTCTTGTCACTGGACACTACTGAGAAGAGCCTGGCTCTGTCCTCTTTGCACCCTCCCTTCAGGTGTTCATATACAAGAACTGCACTAAGCCTTCTCTTCTCCACGCTGAATAGTCGCAGCTCTCTCAGCCTTTTCTCATGTAAGAGATGCTGCTTCATCATCTTTGTGGCCTTTCGTTGGACTCTCTCCAGTATGTCCCTGTCTTTTTTACTAATGAGCCTGGAACTGGACACACTACTCTAGGTTTGGCCTCACCAGTGCTGAGCGTTCTGTTTGTGTGTTTTTATTGTAGCTCCCTCCTTTGCTTCTCACCTTCATCTTGCAGCTTGTAGTAAGTGGTGGTGGAAAAAAACAAAGGGTGGAGATAAGTGGAGAGACTTGTCTCTGCGTGCCCTCCACTGAACTGCTTGAGGTAGCTCTGTACCTCTTGGCTCCTTTTCCATTTGTGAGACAGCAGTGGGAAAGAGCGAAGGAAGTCTCGCTCAGGATCTGGGAATAGCTGGCTTCTAAGTGTGTCGATAGCACCAAGTCCTGATGAAATCTTTACATTGCTTGCTCTTGGTTTCAGTTTTTTCCATCTGAAGGAAAAAAAAATATGATAATACTACCTACTTCCTGGTAAAGTGCTAATCAACCTCTTGCCGGACAGTTTACCTCACAAGTGAAGCAGCATGAACTTTTAAAAAGATAACTTCATGATCAGGAACACTTGAGGTTTTCTTTTCCATATTGTCATCTGCTCTACAGGTCTTGATATAAAAAATATGGCTATTTTTCAGTGAGGAACTTGAATGGAGCCTAATGTAGCCATAACAGGTATTACCAGGAGGGGCAGTAGTCTAAGCTATGGCAGCACAGAGCTAACAGCTACCAAATTCATTGTGCTTCTCTGATTTACCTAGCTGCAAGGTACTTAATTAGCTTAGATTTCTCTGCGTGTGTGTGTGTATGTTTACAGGCTTTTGGGAATTATTTACAATTTCCTCCCTGTTATGTCACATATATTCATACTTCTTTTTTAATTAGATGTCAGGACACTTGTGTAGCTAGAGAAGTCTTGTGATTAAAAGATACTAATGGCATCCCTGTTTTAAGTCATGAATTCATAACTCTCGAGGTGGAGCCCTACATGGAAAAGTTGTAGGTATTTAGAAGAAGGTCGCTTGAATGTCTCTGGTTAAAGAAATGGGACTTGTATACGCTGTGCATTAATATGGTACAGGAAAATTCCAGCTCTTGCAGGGGCCTCAATGTAGCGCCTCTGACAATAGAGTTATTTTAAAGTCTGTTTTGCAGTTAAGTATTTGTGACATGCGTTTTCATGTCTATGTTGTTTAGTCTGTGGATGGATGTAAATTAGCAGAAGGGGTACACATGCAATATGTTTTATGTGAAAAATTGAAATCATGACTCCCCTGCTGCACATATGGGAAGCTGAAGTCAAAAAGGCGCGTTCGTGCTGTCTGCCATACGTGCCTGCCCGGCGCGGCAGACTGCCTGTTTTAGATGCTCCATCCTGGGGAGTGCAGCTACTTTTCTCCCATCAACGGTATAGGTGGTGGTGTCTGGCAGTCTAGATAGCTCATTGCTCTCCTGACCTTTCAACACTATAGTAGTTATGACGGCTCAATTAAGCACTCCTAGCAGGCAGGCTGGATATAGTCCAATGTCATTTTGATAGGAACCTTCCGCACAGGGTAACCAAGGGCCAAAAATGCTGTTTCAAATTATTCGATCTGAAACTTCTTTGATAATCTCTTCCAGGCACAATTCCTTTTTTCTCCCCCCCCGCCCCCACCCCTCCCCGCTTCTTTTAGAGTTGAGATTGTGTGTTTATGTCTGTGTAGGAATACATTTTTATTTTCTAGTTGGTTATAATAAGTAGGTCTGATGAGCCAGTTCAGAAACAGCTGATCAGACTAAACCTGTTATTTATTTTTATTCAATATTGGCTGTCAGGAAGTCTACCACAGAAAAAAACCCAACCATCTACCTCTTTACTGAAGCCATGGGCATCTGTCTTCATGAAGACACGTCTTCTCTAAGTTATAAACAAGCTCTGGGCAACTGGACTGAATAAATGAAGTGCTGTTTGTTTACTTAAACCACATGTTACTTTCCAGATAACAAGTTTAACTGATGAATAAGAATTATGAAATGCTGGGGATAGTTAGCTCATCTTCCATTGGAGTCGTTAATTCTTTTTCCAGCAAATCTTTTATTTACATAGAAACAGGTGATGATAGCCATGACAAGCTTGTTTATTATTTTATGCATCTCTGACCAGATTAGTGTTTAAGATTTCTTCAGGGAGAAGATTTAGCGAAACTTGGGTGTTATGATTGCTGTAACTACAGGACTACAGGAACTAGCAATTTGAAAAGCTTTTCTCTGAGAAATGGAAGAATGAAATGCCTGAGAAGTTCTCCTGTGTGCATTTCATTGCACATTGTCATTTACAACACAACGTCAATCTATATGTTTTAATTTAGCAACACATAGGACTTTTTGGCATTTAAAATGCTAGAATAACATACTGTATTTTTTGATGAACAATATAGTTCTAGTGTTCTGTTAAATCTTACAAACAAGTCAAATGGAGTTAATAAGTATTGGTTTTAATATGTTTTTGATGATTTTTAAGGCAGTTTCTTTGTTTTGTTACACATTGGTAAATTTTCTTATTAAAAAGAAATTCTTCTGATCAAAGTATTTCTTTATTGGTGCAGGAAAAGCAATGTTGGTGGAGAAATCCAAAATGAGAGTGCTCCCTATCCAGTTGAGCTCTTAAGTCTAAAGGCAGGTAGACCATTGCAGGAATTTAAAGCAGAGGGAACAATAGTAGGCCAGTTTGTAAGAGCAAGGCTGATACCTGCATAGTTATTATTAGAGTATTATAATACAAGAATATAATTGTATTGGAAAGCTGTTCCTTTAAGGAGCAGCTCAATATGATAGGGAAAAGGTCTCTGCGTGTCTTTTTATAAAGTATATTTGCCTGAAAGTAAATGAGAAACTTTTTTTTTTTCTTCACTGGAAGTAATTAAGGTTTTTTTCATGTGCTGAAATTGGCTTTACTAAAACTGACTTTGTGCTGAACTTCATACGGTTGTATTCGTCTGCTCGTAGAAGCAGCTCTGCAGGCTAATTTTTGAGGCTAAATGTCATATAACTTCTTAATTTATTATCTTAAGATGATAGATTACTCTTAGAATTTCCTTATATTTTTCTGGTGTAGGAGATTAACAAGTAAAGTTCTGTATAAAGTTGGAAAATTTCCATCCATGAAGATTTTCAAAACTCAACTAGATAAGGCCCTGAGCGAGCTAATCTGGCTTTGAATCTGGCACTGCATTGAGGAGGAGGTTGGACTAAATGTCCTGTCCTCCAGATGTCCCCTCCTCAACCTATTTTTTTCTGTGATTCTATTCAGAGAGTACAGGCTAGATAGAAGTCCTACTGGCACTAAAGTAGAAATTCCATGTTTTCTTACAAGTCAAAAATCCTTCTTCAATACTTCATCTTGTCCAGCAATTGCCCATGATCTGGTTCCCATTGCTGAAGGATGCACTGCATAATTCTGAAATTTTAGGCCTCTAATCTATAGTTGACCGTGATTCTTTTGTCTTCATCCACATTCCATATAAATTTAGCGATGTAACTATAAAGTGAGATCTGAAGAACAGGGGAATTAGATTGTTGCTCAAATAAAGTCGATTTATCAAACCAGGACAGGATCATATTGTGGTTACCCCATATATTTAAGAAAGTTGTGTTCTGTTTCCCTTAATTATCCTGTGGTCTTTCTAAGATGGAATTATTCGTATTGTTTGCTGTAATTCTGTTATTTGTTACGGATATACTGGCAAGAACATGGGTGGCCTTCAGAGATGCTTAAACAAAATCATAAGGCTCATTGTACGAGACTCTATTACCATATGTGAAATTTTGCTTTCACTGACTGATGTTTCACTGTAACTTAACAGCAAGAAAAAGCTTTTTCTTTTTTTTTTTTTTTTTAATATTCACCACATAAATCTATTTGTTGCTATCAGCTAATAAATTAAACTGGTTTGCCTTCTGAATATAAGAGCTTTCTCATGCACGCGTGAATGTTATCCTCCCTGTCCCTCGTCAGTAACGTAGATTTGTAAGGAAAAATGAGTAATTCTGCTCAGACATATCTTGTTAGTACAAAATAATGTTCTGATCAGTTTAGATCTAGAGGTTCGATGGAATTTTCAGACAAGAACATCTGGGAAATGGTCTGGATGGGACTGTCAGTGTGTTGAGGGAGAAAATAAAATCCAACTGGTACCGTTTCCTCTAACCAGTGTTGGCTTGTCAGCACAGGAATAAAGCTCTTTCTCTAATCAGGTGCCTCCCAGTAGAAAGCACACATTAAAAAAAAAAAAACCAAAAACAAAAAAAACCCAACCAAACACCATGGGTTGTGCTGTTTCACTCAGGGCTATTTTAAATAAACCTGGACATCTGTGCCTGTAAGTGTGGTGGGAGAGATTAGTCCTGCCAGTTACACAACATGTTTTGTGGATCAGCTTGCCTTGTGACAATTGACAGTGTTGTCCCTGCACTCCTCTGGTAGAATTTATGACGTGAATGAAATGCTATTCAATTTAAATAAGGTCTATTTTAGCATAGTCAAAGAAGAAACAAGAAGGAACTGCTGTTGAGATCATAGGCTATGATGATTTTGAAAATGAACAGGACTTAAAAATACTGATGCCTTTTCAAATCGTAAAAGAGATCCACGCCTGCAGACAACTAACAAAACACGAGAACGCATTTGTGTTACTGTGCCAGCTTCAGCAACAAACATTTCCTTTTTTTCTGCATGAGGAAAGAAACAATAAGCCATCACTTTTGTTTTACCCTTTCTAAACTCAAAAACTTTGAACAAGAAGGGAGATGCTAACTATCTGAATTACTGCTGATTATAGATGGGATAATTATTACAGAAGGAGTGATGGAAGGAGAGCAGTGCAAATCCAGAGTGAAATTCTGGTTTCCTTAAATAAAAGTTTACAATAGTTTTGTAATAAGTGTTTCATCCTCATTGAAATCAGTTAAGGATAAATGTAAAATTAAAAAAAAAAAACAAAAACCAAAAAACAATTAAGATACTGAATTCCATTTTTTTTCCGTAAAAGAGATGAACTGGAATACTGTTGAAAGCCAGTAGGAGTCAGACTTCTTAAAGCATGAAAAGCCTGTCTTTCATTTAGCATTGACTTCTGACTTTAACCTGGCCAGGGAAGCTGGCATTCTGTCTCTGGAGAATCTTTGAGAGGGTTTGAGTAAAAATGTATTTGAATTATGGTATAGCAGCACGTATACAATCTACATGACTACTGAGTGGGCAATAGATGTGACCTGGAAAAGATGATGCATCTTGGTTTTCTCTATCATTTTACAATTCTTATCTGTCCATGAATACTTTGGGGACTGACTTAATGTAGAGCAAGGTGAAGGCAAAGAGATTGTTGAATGCTTGTAAGTAGAAAAACCAGTTGTGGAATTAGCTTTCTGGTTATATTCAATTTGAAAGCCTAAAACCATTGGATATTTATTGACTGTAATGGGAAACTGCGAACGCTACAGAGATGGAAGTGTTTAGATGTTATAAAAATGCATATTGTTTTTAAAAAAAGGCAGATATTAGCTTACTAACTCTCCTTGTAGCGCCAGGCATATAAGCACAAATAACATTGAGGTAATGTTTTTGTTTGACGGTATTTTTATACAATATTTTTCATCCTAGAAAACATATCTTTCTGCCTTTGTAACGATTCAAATTTTGTGTGCTGCTAAACTGGAGAGTGCCAAGAACTAGTGAAAGTTCAGAAATGCTGGTTGGCCTGCCATCCATTTCTTACATTCTTGAAATTTTTCTCTCGTATTTCTCCTCTGGAAGCCTTATCCTTCTTTGCTGCTTTGTCATAGGTGCTCCTCTTCTGTGTGGTATGGATGATGCCCATCATCCACCTACTTTCTGCTGGCTCCTTGTTCACTCTGTTCCTCTTTACCTTTAGGAGTCTCATCCAAACAATAATCGCCTCACTAATTAGCACAGCAGAGCAGCAGTCTCAGAGAGATCTTTGTAATACGCCTGTTCCCTCAGTAGGAGTCCAGTGGTGATAGCAGCAGTGGTATAGATGATAACTTTGGTTTGTAATTCCTTAAGCAGAAGCTGATTCCCTCGTAAACTGGAGGAAATATGACATTTAATTGAGCATAACCGGATGAGTTTAAGAAGATAATTAATTCCATTTCCAAACAATGAAGCAGAGAGGAAAAAGTAAGCTTTAGCCAGTGCATTTCCTGAAGAAAAAAAATTGTCAAGGACAACATGGGTTTGTTTTTATTTCTTTGGTGAGAGTTAGTACAACATGTTTTGAGAGCTTGAGGAACTGGAGTTTCCATTCTTTTACCTTTCATCACTGCAGGTGCTAGAGACTCTCTTGTGACCAGAAACTTGCTAGGGATGTGCTGGGGGGAATCTCTTTATCTGAGGTTTTTTACAATGTTGATTGATCCTGATAGCATATTAATTATGTTGTTTTACAGCAAAATGCGGCATTGCTTCTCTTAAAATTTTTGAATAAGTTGAATATGGTATAGCACATCTATAAATACAGGTTTGCCCAAGGTGTGTGTTGGCTCATTTTTGAGGAGAATTCTACAGTATTTCTAAAGTCACAGATTCTTTTGAAATCCTGGACTCCTGAGTCCTCTATGAACAGGAGCACAGGCACTATATTCAGGGAGGTGATCACCTCCCTCTGCGTAGCACTTGTTAGAAGATACCTGCTTCACTATGACCAGTTTTGGTCCCCCAACAGAAGAAAGACATGGATAAGTCAGGGAGGGTTCAGTGAAGGGCCCTCAGGATGATTGGGGCTGGATCACTTGGCCTGCAGGGACAGGCTGAGGGACGCCTGTTCAGCCTGGAGACAAGATGGCTTTGAGGGGAAACTGAAGCCCCCCTCGGCATCTACAAGGAGGTTATCCAAAGCATGGAGCCAGGCTCTTCAGAAGTGTGCTGTGGGAGGTCAAGAGGCAAACACTGGGAATGGAAAGAAGAGAGGTTCAGAAAAGAAGAGAGGTTCAGACTGTGTATAAGAAAAAATATCTTCACTGTGAGGATAGCCTGTCAATGGGATGGGTTTTCCCAGAGTGGTTGTGCAGTTTCTGTCCTTGCAGGTCTTCAGGGCCCAACTGGATAAAGTCCTGAACAAGCTGGTCTGGTCTCACAACTTGAGCAGTTTAGACTAGAGACCTCCTGAGCCCTCGAGCAGTTTAGACTAGAGACTTCCTGAGCCCTCTTTCTGCCTGGTGGTCCTGAGAACAAGACGTAGTACATCATCATAGCTCTGACACAGGAGAAGCATTTTTTTTTAAAGATTTTTGATTTATCAACAAATCAAACATGTATTTTGTGTCGATATTCAGTATTGCAGCAATAGATAAAAGAAGAACCACTGGTCCAAAATTTGGTGCTTCCTCTAGAGAAGGAAATAGCTTAGCGAGGGATATGATGTTATGTGCTCTCCTGATCCAGACAAAGTCTGTTCTGAGTCAGAAAGAGGTCTGTTCCTCATGGGTTTTTTATGTCTGAAAAACAGAAATTGTTTGGTCTTCTAGGTCGCAATAATTTTAAAAATCTGAGTTCACTTATTGTGCTGGAAAGTGGCTGTTGTACTCTACTAAGCTTTCAATGTTCCAGAACACAAAAATTATTCCAACATTGAGTTAGGAAAGATCACAAGACCATATGCTACTTTTATGATTTGCTTTAAATTTTCTATTGCAATTCATTTATATTTTAGCTTCCTTCCAGTTAGCATCTAATCATTGTCACCATCTTCAGTAGCAGACACATTTCTGTTTCCAGGTTGCCGAAAACATATATTTCTCTTTTAACTCTCCCATCTTTATTTAAGCAATCTTATCATAGTAGTGCTAATATAAATCCATAGTACAAGATCTGTTTTCGCTTAGATTTATTCATTCTTAGAGATTATATACTATCAGATGGTTTCCTACAACCTTTTACTAATTTGGTTTTTGTAAGCGAGTGTTATATGTACTCTTCACATTCTTGGGTTTGCTTGCAGATGGAAAACAGAGGCAGTAAGATACAGAGGCTTCAGTCTTGCTTCTTAGTAATGAGGTGGGGATGGTGCTCTAAAAGTGCAGTAGGAAGGACTCAAGAGTCAGGAACTCTGTCTTGCTCTCCCTTTTGCAAAAGGCAGTTGGTGGAGTCATAAAAGCCGCGACCACCATGTGGATTGGGATGGGAGAATCAGGCATGCAGTGCTCGCTTTAGCTTCTCGCCCTTGGATGAATATCACATGTTGCGATACCCTCACCCACTCTGTGTGGATGCCCTAGGTTAGCTATCTTCCAGAGTCAAATATGAGAGAGCCAATGGGTGTGAACTGTTGACATCATGCAATCTATACATTAACTTGTATATTTTGGTTTTAGAACAAAACCTGTGAAGGCATATGCTGGAAAGAGAGAATTTTCCAAGATTATTATTTTGAAGTATGGTAGACAAGAGGGACAAAAGGCCTTTCCAGAGACTTTTCCATCAATGGGAAAGTATTACGTCCTGTTGTATTCTTGAAATCAGATGAGAATAATTGTAGTATCTAAATGGTGTAAGAAGCCTCACCCGCTTGGGAAAATTGCAATAGTTTGCTTTGGTTTATTCTAGACCTGGAGGATAGGTAATAGATATAAAGAAACAGACCTGATATTTTTCAAACAGCATACATTAGGATAAACAAAGCTGGAACAAAGGACTAACACCTGAAACCACAAGGCTTCTGACACACTTGGAAACTGAGCTTACATTTAGCCCACTGATGAGAACATGTGTATTTCACGCTGCATGGCACCATTTACTTCAGGATAAAAACGCTACGTAAAAGCTGCATGCTTGGTGTTTGTGGCAGTATCAGAGAGAGCAAGTCTGCAGACGCTTAAAGGATGATTGCGCCTGCCAGAGATACCTGGGTTGAGTCACAAACAAACCGCTGTTTGACGAGCTTGAGCTCTCAGTGAGCCTGGGTTAGGGAAATTTAATTAATTAATTCCTTAGTCTTTACTGTGTGTAATTTAATAAAGATGTTGATAAGAAAACCTCTCCTAATGTAAGCACTGAGCAAATTACAGTGCTTTATGTCATGACAGTCATTGATTGCTGTTAACAAAAGATCATGACTAGAAGAATCAAGATTTCAGTACTAGATGATGGGCTGGAAAATAAACTTATCAGAGGTTGAAAAATACTGTAGACAACTAGTCTATGACAGCAGTTCCTTCAGAGTGCATGCTTGCCAAACTAACTCATGAAGATACATAGAAAAAAGATAATTATTTAAACAGTTGAATACTATATTTACAGTATAGAAATGAAGGGCAAGCAAAAACATATATTTAAAGCAGTTGTTACATTTGAAATAATAAACTATGGAAGACTTCACTGTATATACTTAACCTCAACATTTTTAACAAGTTAAAAACCAAACAAGTTAAAAACCAAACAACCCACCAAACCTTCCATTTGTTATCTGGAGTAGATTAAAAGTGTTACATTTGAAAACCAAGTAGGGATTGTACATATAGAGATAATTTGATAAAATGCAGAGAAAATGTTTTTTTTTCCCTTCAAAATTCTCCATTGCTAACAGAATTTCATGCTAAATTTTCAAGGAAGTTATTTTTAAGTATGCAGAAAATCTTAATGACTTGAACCAAAATCCCAGATAAAAATATACTGAAGATCTGGAACAGAGAATCTAAATTGACACTTTTAACTGAGCTGAGACAAATTGAGATGATGGTTGCCATGCTTTTCTTTAAATTCTTTCTTTTTCTAGTTGTCTTTCTGTTTCCTTGTTGTCATCCCAGATGTGTTTTCCATTTTTCCTTTTTTTAATTAAGCCTTTGTAATTTTGTGGCTGACTCAATCTTTGTTTTTCTCTCTGCACTTTTGTATCAACATGTAGGATTTTATATTTTAAACCATTTTTTCTGAGTTGTCTTTCTGCAATCTAAAATCCTTCCTTTGTGATATCTGCTGTTGATTAATTAATACAGTCAAAAACGATATTTTCATTTTTCCTGAAAATGTTCCATTTTTTACCCGCTTCTGTCTCAGTAAAGACCACCACAGTTCCGCTTGTTGTTACTAATAGTCCTGGTTTACCATTGCCTAAGGGCTTAAACAGATAATCAAGTTACCAGAGCTTTAAAAAGTTACCATGAGTCAACCAGGTTGTGTTAATATCCATGTGTGCGCTGACAGTCTGAGGCAAAAGTGAGATGATTCAAGTTCATGCAGCTTGCAATCATTTCGTTGGAGTATTTTTCTTCCTTTGACACCTGTCTCTGAGTTGTTCCACTGGCAACATCTTAGCTCTGTCATTGCTCTGACTTTTCCTTACAGCTCAAAATCATCAATAATTTAATCCCATCCTCTGGATCCAATGAATTGTCTCGAAAAATCAAATCCCATTTTTTCTTTCGTTTTGGGCATGTGTGTTTGTGGTTTTAAAGTTCTCAATTCTGTTATTGTATTGTTGATAAAGCATATTTTGATAAGCTAGGAGACCTCCTTATATTCCTATCATTGCCCTCTTCCTCAAAAGCACTTTCTCTTGTTTCATAAGTGGGAGAATCTCTCTGTCAGAATATAGAGCTACCAGATTATCCTCCTTCAGAGGCTTTCACAGAACTAATCTCTGCCATAATACATATAGAAAACTTACTTAAACAACAACCCACCATGGTTATGCAAGGGATGAGTCATAATGCTGGGATCGAATATTTAAAAATGCTTTATTTTCTATTGCGCTCCTACCTTGATCCCTTTCTTACTCTTTTTTTTTTCTGCTCATATTCGCTCATCCTTTAGCCTGCAAGTTCTTTTAAGTGGGGTTTGTCCTTCACTTTGTGACTGTGCAGTGCTTAGTATAATAGGGTCTCAAGTAGTTTTCCCTCTTAGATGTTTTTTGCAAAACATGGTAAACCGTAACAGATCAGAGCATCCCACAGATTTGGGGAAAGTTTAACTCTGACTCTGAGGGGTCTGTTTGTTTGCCAACTGGACTGAGCTCTGCAGCTGCCCTTTTGGAAACAATTTGCATATTGCCAAAGTTTTTCTGAAGAATCACTGTGAAAAGACTACAATTCCTCTAAAAATACCTACCCATGTGACTTTTTCTTAGCAAAGCAACAGGAAAGGAAACATTTAGGCTAATATTGTGGAAATGTGAGTGGAAATGGGGGGGGGGGGGGGGGGGAGGTTTGATGTGGAGGATTGTTTCTGGTTTGGGGTTTTTTTGTTGTTTTGTTTTTCCCTGATGAAGTACCTGGTACAGCTGTTTACCTGGTTCACGAATGCCAAAATCTGGTCTTCTGCAAACCTAAGGGTTAAAAAACTCTGCTTTCATCCAGCTGTTGGTTGGATTAGCACCTTGGAAACCTGTTAATGTGGAGCTGGGTGCTGCGATCAAGCTTGCCAAAGTCACGTTAAGGGTAAAGAGAAAACTGGTTTCCTACATAATCTCCTTTTTAATCACATTGCCACCCTAAAGCTCCTGAGCTGTTCTAAAATTTCGCTCCTCCTGTTATTTGAACATCCCCCATGGCTGTAGATGCCCAAGCAATGCCCAATTAGCTCTGAACACCAACAACAAAATTCTAATCAACATTGGTTTTGTCTTTTAAATGCAAACATAGCAGAGGTTGTCAGTGACTACTGTAGCACCTGGTAGCCCTGCTTGTGTAGTAATTGTGGGAGAGCACAGTTTTACAGCGGTTAATTGTAAATGTGTGTGTAGTGGGCAAATGGCCAAGCGCTGCAAGGGCCCACGCCAAGGACCAGAGAGGACATCAGGAGTGCACGTGGCAGTTGCCAGGTTGTGAAGTGTCCGTGGCCCTTACACAAAGAGTCAACAATTCCCGTTTGATATCCCCTTAATGAACACATGATGACTTTCCTTTTTCCTTTGTTAAAATGTATTTCTTCAGTTTGTCATACACACCAAATATACATGCCAAAACAATTAATTGGAGTTAGTTTGGTCTTTCCATAAAGTCTAACCTCAAATAACTAACTTTAACATCAATATAACATTGTGTAAAATTCTGAGAGCAGCGTTTTGTGCTTTCTTCAACATCATTCAAAATAATGACATTGCTTAGATGCCTGGAGAAAACTTCATAGATAAGAAATTTTCACATTCACCAGCTGTGGCTACTCTGCTAAACTGAGGTCCCTACTGATGCTGCATTTGTGGGAGTGCTTCTGATTTTCCAGTTGTGTGGCTCATACATTTCAGGTTGGTCAGTTTATGATGAAACAGGACAATTGGTGTTCCCTGTTGGTATATTATAATTTACCAATGTCAGCAGTTTCACTTCAACATTTTACATTTTGCCTTTGTTCTGGATCAGTTTTAGAGATTTTAATTGGCATACAAATTTTATGGAAGTAACTTTTCAACATTTTTTTTCCTTTACCTTATTTTGTAGCACTCAAGAACTAGCAGCACATCACAAGGACATAATATACCATCTCAAGTCATGTCCTATTAGGACATGCGATGTCGTTGTTACTATTTCAACAAGATTAGAAGATAAGCAGTTAGCAATATCTCTGTATAAATTCTGAATATTGAAATGAATTGTTCATCTTATTGGCATAGTGGGGCCTGAGCTTTCCATGTGCAAAGTATAAATCAAATGAAGACATAAAGGTATTTCTCCTCTTGGATTTGAAATTCTCTTCAGCATTAAATGAATGAAGAGATGAAAAATACATCTAGGAGAAGAACCCAGTATTATAAATTAAGAGTTTATACATATGTGCAGTCACATGTATTCAGTAGTCGGTCCAGTCCTGTTCAATATATTCATCAGTGACCCGGATGAAGGGATAGAGTGTACCATCAGCAAGTTTGCTGATGACACAAAACTGGGAGGAGTGGCTGACACGCCAGAAGGCTGTGCTGCCAAACAGTGTGACCTGGACAGGCTGGAGAGTTGGGTGGTGAGGAACCTTATGAAATTCAACAAGGGCAAGTGTAGGGTACTGCACCTGGGGAGGAATAACCCCATGCACCAGTACAGGTTGGGGGCTGACCTCCTGGAGAGCAGCTCTGTGGAAAGGGACCTGGGAGTCCTGGTGGACAACAGGATGACCATGAGCCAGCAATGTGCCCTGGCGGCCAAGAAGGCGAATGGCATCCTGGGGTGCATCAAGAAGAGTGTGGCCAGCAGGTCGAGGGAGGTCATCCTCCCCCTCTACTCTGATCTCTCGTACGAGGAAAGACTGAGGGACTTGGGTCTCTTTAGTCTAGAGAAAAGAAGACTAAGGGGGGATCTTGTTAATGCTTATAAATACTTAAAGGGAGGGTGCCAGGGGGATGGGAGCAGTCTTTTTTCAGTGGTGCCCAGTGATAGGATGAGGGGTAATGGGCACAAACTTGAACACAGGAAGTTCCATCTTAACATGAGAAGGAACTTCTTTACTTTGAGGGTGGCAAAGCTCTGGAATAGGCTGCCCGGAGAGGTTGTGGAGTCTCCCACTCTGGAGACATTAAAAACCCTCCCGGATACCATCCTGTGCAACCTGTTTTAGGTGACCCTGCTCTGGCAGGGGGGTTGGACCTGATGATCTCCAGAGGTCCCTTCCAACCCTGACCATTCTGTGATTCTGTGATTCTGTATTTCTTCGTTCCTTGTAAAATATTGTTATATGTTTGCTTACTGCTTCATGCCTTCATTTAATAAATAATAAGGTAAAAAGTGTCTACTTGGATGAACTTGTTTGGTCTTTCTAAGAGAATTATTTGAGATTTTTCAGTAATTTATGAAGTTATCTGTTCTAATGATAACCAATTCATAAGTGGATTACCCCATTAAAGAGAAACTCATGGTACTCAGAGGATCACTTCTGTTTTTTATGAGGAAGACATGATATAAGGGACATGATGGAATTTGCAAGTGTAATGATAGCTATATTAACCTAGTGAGAATTTATTACGGTAACAGACCAAACACATCAAAAGATTTTACACTATGAATGTAACACTTCAGTCAAAATCGGTACTTAAGCTCCAATTGTACTGACCAAAGTTAACCATGGGTACAGAAAACTAACAAGAAAAATAAGAGAGTTAAAGGCACCACCTAATTTAACTAAGGAGTTTCTACCTGCAAGTAAAGGAAAATAATAAGAAACCTCTCTTACTTGAAGGACACAGTCACTTGAAGATGATAGATTTCTACAATACTAAAGAAGATAAGACATGTATGGTCTTGAAGAGAAAGGAGCTCAAATATGATCACAGCTGACCACTAGCAGTGTGAAAAGCATGGGTTCATATTATAAGAATACCTCACAGAAGCTACTCTAATATAATAAGTGGTAAGATAGTTGGTAAATATTTGTCAAGCATGTCATTAAAACAGGAAATTATTTTTCAAACAAACTGGTTTTGTAAACCTGCCAAGTAAGGAGGAAAAGAAAAAAGAATAAATAGATGGGGTAATTATTAACGTGACTTATCTCACTTTTATTAGACAATTTCCCATGAAAGATGAGCAATTGGGGTACATGGTAAGCTATATTACATACATATATTACTGCAGCTCTTCCATGTCACAGTGGAAAGGGATGGAGAATCTCAGAAAGGCTGAATTTTAGAAGGTCTTGGAAGAGATCCATCCTATTCTCTAGAGTAACCCCAAAAAACTAGTGTATCTCAGGGGGGTAATGTACTGTCCTTAGTTGTCATGAATGGACAATCCGCATCCACTTGGCCCTGTTTTCCTTGAATAGTCAAGGTATTTCCACTGTCGTTTCATCATTGTTTTTATCTAAGTCTGAATTTTTTTTCCTCTGAAAGTGATTGAAAACATTCTCAGCTCATATAAAATACTCAGTACTTTATAAAATTAATTAATTGTAATTGTATACTCCCCCTTTTCCTGGATTGCCCTGACTTCAGGCTTTGAATTTTTTTCCGTATTTGAGAAGTGAAGAAGCTCCCAACCTCTGCTTTCCACAGAAAATTTACATGACCATGTCTGTCCCACTGGGGAAATAAATGTAATTTTGAGTTTGATTCATGTGATTTGTCAATATAATTAAAATAAATTGAATTATTATGATTTTTTGGATGTGTGTTGGGACTGTGGCCAACACAAGACATGACCAGCACTGTAAATGATCTCTCTGGCCTGGAAGATGAAATTCCAATTTTAGCAATTCTGGCCTGACCCAAAAGGCATCTTGCCCTCTTAGGGAAGATAGGAATTATGTTTCTGTGCTTCATGACTTTTTTTTTATGGGGTGAGGAGCAGTTAGGCAGCATCCCTTCTGGACAGCTGAATGAACGATAGTAAACGTGATGCAACGCCAGTTGGTTATTGGAAAATACGATGTGTTCAGGGTGGAAGTGCTGTAGAAAGCTAACACCCACACTCTCTGTTGTGTGATTGCTGTGTCAGGCTTAATAGCTGGTTTGTTTGTTTTTCCTCTTATTTAAAGGTAGTGTTGCTTCGGAGTTGTTTTATGACACTATGCTTTGTTTGGCATCTGAATGGCACCGAGGAACTGCAGCGGTGGTGGGGAAGCGTTTGGATGTGCCCCTTCTGAAGAGGGTTGAGTGCTGAGGGACCTCAGA
Organism: Charadrius vociferus; assembly: GCF_000708025.1. Taxonomy (NCBI): domain Eukaryota; kingdom Metazoa; phylum Chordata; class Aves; order Charadriiformes; family Charadriidae; genus Charadrius; species Charadrius vociferus. Next base: position 1,284,495 of record NW_009648894.1, read on the forward strand.
GTGTCTTGGGGGCTGGGGCTCAGGTTGGGGAGGGGGGGTGTTTATCACAGTCTCAGCTTTCCTTAATCCTGTGATAACATCAATGGTTTTGATCACAGACCACTGCAACCATAATAGGACTTAAACTCTACACTAAACTTCTGTCCACTTGTTGCTGCGCGTCTTTTGCCACTGTTCCCATTGGGGAGCTGTGTCAGAAGTTGTGGCAAAGGGAAATTTTAAAGAACAGCCAAATTTGAAAGGTGCTAGGGAGATTACAGGGCCTATGGGTATTTTCTTAATGGACAAGTTTGATAAAAGTTTGAGTGGATTTTCTTCTATTTTCTGCTTCTTTTGCTTTAGCTCAGTAGGCAGTTTAGTTTTGGAAGATCACTATTATATAGCAAATGTATTTGGACTCATGTAAGAAAAATATCCCTCAGAGAGTAATTTTCTTTATGTCAGTTCAAAACCAGCTTATTAAACTGTACGCTGTAACTTGTATGGGCTTCAGGAAAGAAAAAAATAAACATTTGGAAAGTTAAAATTTAACTTCATTTTAAGCTGTCGGTTTAGTGACAGCTATTGTTTGCTCTAATAGTGGTTAAAGGTATGCTGCTGCATCACTTGTGGTGATTTAGTTGTTACAGACACAAACCATGGCAGGATTTGGTCCTTCCTGGGACACGCTGACGTACTACAGCACGTGTATCACCGCAGTTCTCAGCTGTAATCTCTGTTCTCTGTATTTCTTGTAACTGTGAATTTATATCGAAGGCGGGCGCTGCAGTCAGCTGCAATGGTCTTTTTCAACTAGAATGTTGCATATCTGTCAGTGAATCGTAAATGCCCTAGATAGCCATGCCTTAGCATGTTATTCCCATGTCAGTTTATGAAAGGATAGAGGGTGACTCTGAAAAGCAGAATATAGAAATTCAGTGGTTTGTTTGGCTTTTGCTATATTAGGCTCTAACATTTATGTGTTAAGTAGTGCTGTTATTCTTTGCTTCTTTCCTCTGCTAACGTCAGAAAAAGATAAGCGGTAGCTAGGGGGTTAAATTCCTGCTCAACAGGCATATTTTTGGATTTACGTTTTTTGTGAGAGAGCTCCGAGCGGAGCTCAATGCTTTGCAGCGGAGGGAAGCGCTGCGTGACAGATCAGAGCGTCCGAGGGAAACGTGGCTGGCAGCAGGGATACATGACGGGAATGAGACGCTGTACCATCTCTCCCAGTTTCGCAGGGACCTTGCGTTTTCCAGCTGTTTACCCTTGAGATGTAAAATGGCAATTTGGCATAGGCTAACAACCTGGTGTGATGTGAGCATCTGCGTAAAAGGCTGCACATATGGAGCATGCCCAGTGATATGAACAGCCTGTTACCCCACCCCCAGCCAATCTAGGAAGAGATGAAATGAACTTTGCACTTGCAAATGTCACTGAATACATTTTGCACAGGATTTTTAAAAGGTTCTCTTATAAGCACTATTTTTAACAGCCAAATCCGCCCCCCAAAAGAGAAAGGAAAAAGCCCTAGGTATTCTTCTGTGATCAATCTCAGTTTATGATCAATTGAAGCATCTCTCACAACATTTACCTGAAGCCTGGTTTATTTTACCTTTTTATGTCTCAAGTCGATATTTTTGGAGATGGTGTGGATTTTTTGGGGGGTTTTTTGGATTTTTTTTTTTTTTAATGGCATGAGAAAATTTGAGGATTTAATTGCAGTGAAATACTTGGAAACAGTGAGGTTGCAAGCTTGAAAGGCAGAAGGAAGAGAAGGAAGGCTCTCACAGCAGAGCATGGATAGGAAAGGAGCAGTGATTCTGCGGTGCTCAGTGTGCACATGTTTTATGAGATCAGTGCCGGGCGCTGCAGCTGCGGACAATAACTGAGCTGTCTGGCTAATGAAGGCCACCTGGATCAGGCTTCTGAAAAGAGCCAAAGGAGGACGTCTGAAGAATTCTGATATCTGTGTAAGCCCTACGTTTTCATTATCGGCGTGTATTATATATATTGCAGAGAGGGAGGGGAGAAAAAAAAAAGACGGTGAGGTGAGGACAGTTGTTTTCATTCTGATTGAATTAGCAGAACTCTATTTTGTATGCAGGGAGATGCAGAGGGAAAGCAGAGCTGTCATTATTTATAGAGCTGTTCTGGCATTGTGGCTGCTTTCATTGTGGCGATACGGGGACATGTGTTGAGTCCAGACGGATTTTATTAGTTGGAAGTTGATTTGTGGTCATTTGCATGTTTTGCTGAGGGGCAGAGATGGATACGAGCCATTTGCAGTTCTGATGGTGAAAGTGTGTCAGGTAAAGAGGTTGCCCTAAAATAAAAATGGATAGCAGAGGTTAAATCTGGTAGCAGTGATATTGTGTAATGGTAATTATTGATACTGAATTTGCATTTGGATTCTGAAAAGTCTGTTTCCTTGCGTATACTGTCACTGTTCAGAGTTTTGGTTTTTATGGAGCCATCCTCGGAGCTGCTGTGTGTCCTTCAGCCCTGCACTGCACCACTGCTGTAACTCTACAGAGCAACTGGCTCTGCCTGCTGAAAAGCACACAAATAAGAGCACGGGATAGAGCAGGAAATAAAACACTGGGGAAGACATCTGCACTTTTGGAAAGTCTCCAGGAGAAAACATTTACCTAGACTTAATTTTTCTAAGTGACTTTATCTTTTGGGCAGTTATTCTCTTTTCAGGGATAGAGAAGTAAGAGAAAAGGCAAGGTGTATAACCACTTCTGCTTTTTTTTTTTTTTTTTTTACCCAAACACCTCTTTTCATCTCTGGGAGAACATTCATTTTTTTTGACTTTCCCAGATATTTTACTTTTAGAAAAGGCAAGGTGTATAAAGGTGTATAACCCCTTCTGCTTTTTTTTTTTTTTTTAATTTTTTGAACACTGAAACAACTTGTGACATTATTTTTCCTTTTCTTGGGCAGGGTTCGGCGGACTCCTACACCAGCCGTCCATCCGATTCAGATGTATCTCTGGAAGAAGACAGGGAAGCAGTGCGGAGAGAGGCAGAGCGACAGGCCCAGGCACAGCTGGAAAAAGCAAAGGTAAGGTGTTATTTCATGTCACAGACTCATAAAATGTTCAGCTTTAAAGGACTGTCATCTCATCCATTACAACTGTTTTTAGCATTGACATCTAGCATAAGACCTCTTATAAAGATTTTCCTGACAACAGTAGAAAATATATTTTCCAGGAAAAATCACTTAGAATCAGTCTTCCATAAAAAGCTTGCATATTTCAGAATAATCTTATTTAAATGTGTGCATTTTTCTGTTATTGACTATACCTGTTCGTTTGCAGTGTATAGGGTCAAAGCTTTGAGTTCTTACTGAAGATGTTTGTGAAAGTTTGCCTGTAGATTGCTATGGCACTCAAAACTTCAAGTTTTAGAAATCAGCCCTCAAACATCCTATTCATCTTCCTTCAGTGAAGGATCAGTCCCTACAAGTCATATGTAAACAGGGAGAATCTGTTACAAAGGTCTTTTTTGCCTGAAGACTTCCCTGGCTTTCTTTACAGTTTGTGTGTCAAATGACCCTGTGAGCAACATGCTCTAGGACTTGTTAAGAATTCTCCTTCCTAGCTCCATACTCCTGGCAGATAGTGACAATTTAGTAAGGAAATACTAAATGAGCCTTAGATTCTTGTTGTGGGTTTATAAATCTTCTGTGAGATTCATTTAGGACTGTGAGGATTTTAGCAGTGAAAGTGTATGGGCTTGTTTTTCTTTCATCTGTGCTGTATCTTTAAGTACTACTGCACCTGTAAAAATCATGCTCATCTTACTTGTTATCATTAGTTTATCACTTCGTTCCAGTTTTTTGGTTTTGTATGCTATCTGCCAGATCTTGGTGTATCACCGTTTTCCAAGATTTGTTTTCCTTTTCATTTCTCATATTTAAATATTTAAATACACTGTTGAGATCCCTCTTCAGATCTACCTGATCTACGTTTCTCTCTCACTTTCTCTCTGACTCCCCTCCTCCATTTTGCCTTCTTTTTTTATCTCCCTATCTCCTGTCTCCCATTCTGTTTCCTTTTCTGCTGCCAGCTTTGCCGCTGCCCATTTTTGCCACCTGTTTTGCAAGGGTTCTTCAGAAATTCAGGAGTCCACATCGTTGAGCTATGCACCTGATCGGATGGCGAGGGCCAGCTCCATAAATAATACAGTACTATAATGCACAAGTACACAGCTTCATCAGGGCAGAAAACTTGAACAGGGGAGCCAAAGATACATATATATATATATATTTAAATGTAATTGTTGACTGATATTTAATAAGAGCTCCTAAAGCAGCTTTTTAATGAGATGCTGGAACTTGCCAAGAGATCCTGAACATCTCTTTGAAGTCAGGTCCTGCTGTCCTGGGATCAGTATAGCAGAAACTCGACAGAAGCAGCCCACTTCTTCCCTTCCACCTCGTATCTTAGAGATGTTGCTGATCATAGTCAGGAGTTCCAGTTTTATCGGGGTTGCTTTTTGCTACTTTGAGATTTCTGTGCTCCTAGGAAAGATGATAAAGGCTGCCCCGAAATTCAGGTGAAGTGCTGAATTTTATCAGTAAACGCACAATCTTTCAAAGAAGAGTTGAAGTAATGATATCTTTCGGACTAATCAGGGTAGCAGTACAGCACTTACTGCTGAACTGGTGCATCTCTTAGCGATGAGTAAATCTATGCAAGTGTTGCTATGGGAATTTGGCTTACTGATGCTGGCTTGAATGCATGGCCAGCCCTTATGTAATATTCATGACCTCTAGCACAGCTGCCATTGTAGTTTGTAGAGGAAACTGCGAGCAGACTCTGACTTTTTAAAACTGTATTTCTATACATCAAAGCAATGTTCTCACTCCAGCTGGCATAAGATATAGTCTCTAGGTCTGACACCGTCTGAAACTGTAAGACAACTTGTGAACAGTCAAAGTAGCAAAGGCACTGCCAAAATCAACCTGCTTTAACAATGGGTAATTCCAGTCATATAGAAAACACAAAATGAATTATTTAAGTCATTTGTGCTTTAAAATGGATGAAAGCTGGAACTACATTAGCAATTTTGTTTGTCGAGTCAAATGTTAAAAATCGTTCCAGGCTGTAATGCAGGGAAATCATTTTATGTAGAGGCTAAAACAGTGTAATATTTAGTCTGGTGAAACATTTAACTTAATATTAAATAAAATATCATATGCATGTGTTGCTTACATTTGAAATAAATGTTTTAAAAGACATACATTAAGCTGAACCCAGCAGATCTAAAATATGACAGGGCGTGCTTTGCTGCCGTTATTGATGATTGAGTCCTTCACCTCCCCGAAACACAGTGAGATTAATGAAGCGGTAAGTTCTGTTGGTGCCGCCTGGCTCCCGTGTGCCTCCAGCCCTGTTTCCCACAGGCAGCAGGTTTTGCTGCCTGCTCACCACGGCTGCCTTTGCCTTCGCCCTCACCGGCGATCAGGCAGGGCCATGTGACGCAGCTGCTTTAACTTTTCGTCTTTTAATATCGTGAGTGGAAGTGTTGATCCTAAATAAAGTCATTACAATTGTATTTGTCACAGGAATTAGAAGAGGATGACATACATGAATAATGCAGCAGCGGAGGGAAAATGATAGAGAATTAAGGGCAGATAGAAAAAAACTGTTAAACTGTGTCACGCACTTATTGAAAACAGTTTAATGAGATCCATTTTCCTTCCTTACAGCTAGGGAAAACACCTTAAACTGAAGAGAAAAATATAATAATAAGCCACACAATGGCAAATTGTTAGGAGGGTTTTATTATTTATTTTTTTTTAAATTTGGATTTGTATGGATTCTAAGTGTTTGTGTAACATGAAGCCAGAATATAATATACATATCTGATATGTATCCAAACAGTGAAAATCAAAACAAAAAAGCATGTAAGAAAATACACATTCTGGCCATGTTAGTTTATTTATTTATTTTAGACAAGCATTGCTTCTCTGGAAAATGGTTAAGCATATTTTGCTGACTCACTTTGGCATGTGACTTACTGTAAGGAAGGTGGGGCCACGGGCGCGTGTTCGGAGTCGTCCAGGGACAGAAAATTAAGAGGCAACTGATGAGGCTACCTGCAGGCCAGCAGCTAATCCCAAGGGAAACAAATCTTCAGATGAAGCTGTTAAGCTCGAAGCTGAGATGAAATGGTCTTGGTTAGAGCAGTTTAGCAAGGCAGATGCAGAAAGGCTGGGTTTCGTTTTCCTTTTTCATTTTTTTTTTTCTTAATAGAAAAAAAAATATTCAAGGCATTGAGGATTTCCTTGGTATCCTCCTCATAGTCCATAGCACGTGGGTATCTCTAGGATAAAGAGGACCTGTGTTGTGGCTGAGTAGGGCGTGCTAACAATGCCCAAATCTAAGTGCTTATACTGATATTTTACTGAACTTCCTATTTCCATAAAAACATCACTCTTAAGCACTCGCAAGCCAGAAAATAAATAAGAAGCCCAATGACATTAATTTCTTTTAGTGTTAATGTTTTAAAAATTGTAATTTCTACGGAAAAAAAGCTTTTTAGTTTTGAAGCATGAGGATTAAAAATAAATGATAATAAGTAAAAATATTTTTCTGACCATTCCTTGCAAGTATTCAATTAATTGTCCCTTAAAATACTGCACCAACTGAGAGGGATGAGATCAAAGGAAAAGTGTGAGGTACAGGCATTAGTGAGACCTTTAAATTCAGTACTAAGGGAGTTAAAGTTTGTACCTAAGAAAGAGGACTTCAATAATGATTTCTGGCCCTCTCCAACACTGGTAAAATCAATTCAAATATTCCATTGATTTATTTTGCCTCAAGCACATAATGTTATGAACTAGGTATTGACTAAAATACATTTAGTCAGGTGGTCTGAAACCCTCGTTCTTCTCTTCTGCAAGAGTAACTTCTTTCTTCTCTTCAGTTTCTTCAAATGTGTAGATTTTGCCTCTTTTTCTCCCATGGCTTTAGAGTTCCTTATGCAGAGACAATTTTCAAATGAGATCTGTAGAATATTTTCAGCATTTTGGAAAATGAAATATTTTTTTCAGTTATTTCTAATACTTTGGGTATTGAAAGTGCCAGTTAATAATCCAGGTTCTGCTTCTCATCTGGGACTAAGGGACAGCTCTGTGCTCTTGTTTCTCTTCTAAGGATTGTTCTCAACATCTTTCAGTCCTGCAACTTCTTAAATGATTGTGGCCTTTTGGAAGTCAGTAATTGTGTCCACAATAGGAAATCTCAGTTCCTCTCAGCTCTGCTTTGTTTGCGCTCCACTTAATGCTCAACTGCTAGCATCCTTTTAGGAGTTTGTTAAAGCTTTAGATATCCATAGTCCTAGTTTAAAATGCCATTTTAAACATTTTTACTTTAGGATGGTGAACCACTGAAATTTTGATACCGGACATCCCTTTGCTGGCTCTTAGGCAATAATATAAGCTGTCGTGTTTTGCTTTCTTGATGTGTGCTGTAGTAGTGGCGATGGCTTGTAACTGTGAGTAATAACTCAATCTCTTAAGTACAATGCATTGCCTCCATGCATGGCTTGAGGACCACAGCTTTGAAACGTGTAACGGACTGGGATAATGCCTACATATCCTGCAAGGCTGAAGGCATGAAAAAGATTGTCAGATGTAATTATCCAGTGCAGTGTGCCAAGACTAGTTATTTAAGTATTTATTCACCCTCAGACAGGTTTCACAGCCTCTGAGTGACCCCATGCTGCTAGCAGGCAGCAGCAGAGCTAGTTAAGGTATGTCTGCTTAAGCTGCAGTAGCATTTTTGACAGACCAGAAGGGCCCATCACCTCGATGTATGTCCTTATATTATGTCAGCTTGTTCCATCGTGGAGACTTTCTATTTTCTGTCAATTACAAGAACATTGTGGTGCTGAACAGCCATAGCCACATAGGGTATACTTTGTGTTAGCTGTTGTGTATGGCAATATTTTTTTTCATTGATTTCTTCTCATTTGCCCTTTTGTTTTAGAATACTTCCATTGCATGTTATCATTTAGATAGCTAATGTTGCGTGTCACAGTTGCTGGGATTATATGGGAGCTGGCACAGTGGTCTAGCTGGAAATAAATGAATTGTTGATCCAAAAGCACAGTTGCAAATCTGGTTGTTGCTTAGCTGCAGGCGAGTTCTGCATTGCTGGATCTGCTCGAATCGGGTTACAGATACTCTTTTTCTTCATTCATTCATTTCTGTCGCTTATTCTTAGTACTGTAATATTGGCATGTAATCAGCTCCCTTTATACTGCTGTCGGTGACCTATAGTTTTTCTTGTTTATATTAATGATCTATTTTGTCTTTGATTTAAGTGTATACACTTGTTTTACACTGGTGCCTGCCATTAGGTTGGTTATCTCCCTGAACGGTTTATCCATTCTCACTGGTGGACTGCATTGTTTGGGAGCTGGAAGTGTTTCTTCCAGCGGGGTCTCATGTAACCTGGAATCAAATGCTCCAGAAATAGTACCCTCTAGTTAAAAAACATCTGTCATCTCCCATTCATACTGTGATTATGGAGTGATCAAATCTGTTTCATAAGTATCCTTTTCTTTTCTGCTTTTTGGGTGTAAGCGGGGAAAAAAAAAGAAGAGCGGAGGGATATTAACACAGCCTAAATTTAGATACCTAACTGTAGAGAGATCCTTCAGTTCTTCAAATAATCAGCGGAAAGAGATAAATTGTCCTCAAGGAACAGAGAGACAATACTGAGGAAAAGGTCCTGAGGAGAAGCATAGCTCTCCTGCCTGCTCTCACCTGCTGCTTTCACACGTGCCTGCTCGTTTCCAGAGATAACTTTGCTCTGAATTTATCTGTATGGTAAATCTGTATGGTAAAAGTAAATCAGTTCTTCATTAAAAGAGGTGTTGAAGAAATACTTTAACCAAAGTAGGTGTTTTAAGCCAGGTACCGATGGGTCAGATGCTGGTGTGGGGGTCAGTAGAGGCTGCGGAGGGTCGTGGGAGTCGTACGAGAGGATGAGAAGTGGCTTTGGGCTTGCTCTCTGTGACCGGTGGGGAGTGAGCATGGTTGATGGACCAGGGGAAAGGAGGAATTAAGGTATGCCTTTGCAGGCTGCTCAGTCTCGCACAAAGGGGAGCGCTTTCTCAGATGTTAGGGGTAGATGCTGCTGGTGGCTCTAAGCAAAGTCATTTCCAGTTAAGAAATATATGACATGGCTCATTAACTTTCTTGAGGTTTATAGGGTCTGATTTACTTTTGCCAACATCCGAGACGGTACGCTGTAATCCAGAACTTTGCTTTTCTCAGCAGCTTGTCCAGCTATCTGGATGCCATGAGTTTTCTAAGCCGTTAACATATATCTTTTTACTTAAAAGAGAATACTGATTCAAACAGAGGGGGAAGTGGGATATCAGGGCACAGACCATTGTTAAAGGTAGCTAAAATGTTTGGAATTGCCTTAAGGTAAATGCTGAGCTTTTTTTATCTGTAATATGTATTTTGGGGATAATTTACATAATTTTATCTTTTCTACTCTAAATGATTGATGTATATTTCCCATTTCAATTCCAGCTTACTTTAGAATCTGGCTGGAGATTTGGGGGGGTTGGGTGTGTGTGTGTGTATCTTTTAAAAAATCTTTTATTTTTCTAAAGTTAAACATGTACTTAAAATGTTTTCAAGGTAGGCATTACTGATGTGGGTTTATACAAGCATTAGGGTCTTAGTTATTCTTGAGTTCAGTAAAATACAGGATTTTAAATGTCTGTGGATCTGGACCTGTGTTTATATCTGTGTGTGCTTATACATATGTGTATGCATTTTATATATCCATATACACATCAATGTGTATAAATGGATGTGTATATATGGATATACATTTGTGTATATGTCTGCATGTGTTGGATAACTAGTACTGATGACTTGAACTGGCCATTTATGTTCCACAGTTGGTAAATTCCTGTTGTAAAGTGTTTATTTTGTACACGGGGAGAACTGTTGTATCAAAGGGTTAATTCCTGAGGAAATAGGTTTTATCAGAGAACAAAGTTATCCTGTGACCAGAGCTGGTAGTGGTCTGCCATGGGCTTTTTGGAAGGAGGAATGAGATGGAGTAGACTTCAGTGCAGGCAACAGTAGCTCACCTTGGAGAGGTGCCCCAGCCGACACTGACCCATGTGGTGTGGTGCAGTGACTTGGAGAAAGACTAGTTAGGACAACGAAAGCATTATGCTCTCTGCTGTTGTATCAAAGTGGCTATTTTGCAACCAGTTCAGGAACTAACCTGTTTTCTGTTAGAGCGAACACCTGGCTGGTATCTGCTATTATGCAGGGAGGTACTTGTCATCTGCAATAAAAACAAACCCTCAGACACAGTTCTTGAGTCCTTGGCAAAGATCTGAATCCCCTCCCTCCTCACTAACCCACTCTCCCAAAGAACAGAAAGGAAGAAAAAAGGAAAAACGAGGTATCTGTAGTTTTGATTTTATATTTAATCGGGAAAAAAAAAAAGGAAGGAAGCTTCAAAACTAATCTGTTTTTTTTTCTTCATAATTACAACTTTTTTAATAAGATTACATGCAAGATGCCAATGAGTTCCAACTATAGGTAGCAGTAGAGTGCTTCGGTACAAAATAAGACTGATGTGAGATGCCAATTCAAAAGTGTTTCCTTTGGAAAATTTAGTATTAGTTACATGTGTTACATTAGTTACTAGTGACTGGTTGTATAAAACTTTAGAAAAATCAGTAGGAGCCCAAAGTAAACCTGTGATACCTGGGAGGAGGATACTCTGTGTTCCCAGGTTAGGAACATTTTAAGTGCAAAACTCAGCCTGAACTACGAAGAGTGTCTGGATTCTGCATAATTCATAGTATGGGAGAAATTAATTAAAAATGAAGATTCAGAGATGCCCCCAGTGATGCTTTCCTGGTTGTGCTACTGCCATCTTTTCATCTATATTCTGTGTGTAGCCGGTGCACATCCTAGAGCAAAAAATGTAACATGACATTCCCCTAACATTCACCTGTGGAGCCTACAGAAACCTCTGAACACCTCCTCTGTACATTTAACCTCCAATCCTGCATTGACATTTTCCTCCAGCACTTCATAGTCACCTGGGTTGTATGCCCAAGTTCAACATGATACAGAATACGCAGTGCATAAACTCTCTATTTCATACCTTTAAAATAATCTATCCTGAGACAAAATGTATATGCTGAGATAACGTTTTAGGCTACCACAAAATATGAGTGTTAGGTTAATGATTGGACTAGATGATCTTATAGGTCTTTTCCAATCTAGGAGATTCTGTGATTCTGTGTGATTAAACAGACATTTATCCTTTGTGAAAGTATGGATAACCATTTACCTTTCTCCCTCCATTTTTGTGATGTAAATGTCACCAATGGGTTTTAGTCATACAACTTTTACAACTACCTAGTTTTATTTTTACTTCCTTGATTGAACAGTTTCAGCTCTAACAGCAAGTAAGGAAGCAATCAAATATTTTTATTGGATCTGATATGAAATCCTAACGTATAAGTTTCAGGTGTCATTCTCTAGGTTTAGATGAGATAGTACCCTCTGAAATACTACTTCTTGCAGTTTTTTCTTAAAACCCCTTCTCCTCCTTGCTAAATAGATAAAGAGGATGATGGTTTCATTCAGAATTTTTTATTTGAATCCAAGTTTATTGGTAGCAAGACACATGCAAATGGTACCTAAGTTTTAAAAAGGGGTAACAATGTCAAGCAATGCAACTGTGCAGACAATTCAGATTAATACTGCTGGAGAGAATCCAAGAGTTTCTCCCATTTCCTTTTTCCTTACTATCTCCAGCGTTGCTTTACTTAATCTCCTCCCTGTCCTTATTTGGGTAATTTTAGCATACTGTAATTGTTATATTACTTTTTTGTTTATTCTTTTGATTACCTCCAATAACTGGCATTAAAAGATGAACTTCTCATTTGAGTATTCTTAGAAGTGAGACTCCCTTCTTGCTTGTTGGAATGTTTGGTGACATAAAATTTTCCCCACTTTCTGACTCTTACGAAATGATCTTTCTGTGCTAACAGCTTAACTCATCTTGGCTTATAAGTGTTAAAAATTGTACTTTTTTGTTCTTGGAAAAGTATTATAGTACATTGACAGTAAAATAAAATATTTAAGACAAATATATTACTAAAATACACATCAACAAGACTGTCCTATATTCTCATTTTGGGAATCTTATCAGGTAGATACCTATTTTCAGGGTAATTTGTTGTTTATTATATCTAGAATCCAAAATCCAATTTGAAAACTGATGCCTTATTTTCAGTATTTTTGAACAGATCTTCATTTGTCAGGTATGGAAAGCAGGGATGCACCCCATGGCTTGGGTTTTTATTGTGCAAATATACTTGTGTTATTGATCTGCAAGCCATCCTTTCTCAGTGACTGGAGGAAAAGCGAAGGGAAAAATATCTTGAAAGGGAAGATGAAGGATCAAACTGCAGTTGCTTTGATTATTTTGACTGGAGATGTCAGATTGTTGAAGTGAGAGAAAAGATGTGCCTGCTGCTTTTGACTCCATCCATTCTGCCAATTATTTGAAAATTGAGTTTTAAAAGTTGTTGGATTCTAATATTTCACTTGTGGTAAAATAGATGAACACAAAGCACTTGGGGTTACTGTAACTCCCGATCACCTCTGTCTGTCATGAGAGAAACAATTCCTGGCTGAAATAAAAATGAGAAGAAATGCGGAGTACCTGCCATCTTGCGAATCAGCTGTGCAGATTGCTTTTAATAATCAGCAGTAATAAATGGCAGTAATTGGAAGGGCAAATGTATTTCTGACTTTTAGTAGCAGTCAAATTACAGCTGAAAGTACCATTCTCAGAGGAGCTGTAAGGGAACTCACTACATTCATCCCAGCTTTTTCATTATTTTGACCCTTTATTCCCTTTTTTGCAGTGAGGCACGTGACTCACCCACGAAGTACCAGTTTCCTTGCCTTCTCCCCTGGTGTTTCCTGGTAGTTTAATCCAGCTGAGACGTAACACAGAGCCACCATGGAAGTGCTCTACTGTATTGCTCATTATTTTCTGCCCTTATAGTAGCCCCAGCGTGTTCAGTGAACCTGTTCTGGCTGAACATGGACCTGCCTTCTCTCGTTGCCTCTCCTGGCCCTTGAGCTGTCTTCTGCAGGCACAGGGATGTGACATTCAGGTCCCTGACAGGGAGGTGAGGAAGAGGAGTGTTTGCAGTGCCTGTCCCTGCTCAGCTGGCAGTGACCTGGGGACCCAGATAACTCCAGCAGCTTGTGGCAAAGGAGATGAATGCTTCCCTCTCCTGAGGTTAAAGCTGTAGAGCTGTCCTGGTGTAGATGTGTTGTCTCTAAATAAGGGTTCTTCACCCTCTGTGCGAGAGCCAACCAACACACTGAGTCGATATACATGTTTTTATTTCAGTTCTGCAGAATTGGGTGCCACCACACGTTTCTGACTGCCCAATACTTATAATGATAAAATACAGCTGATTGATTAATAATGATCAACTCACGCCTCCTAACTATACACGTGCACCTAATCTCATCTTTAAAACATTTTGGGAGGTTACCTGATTAGCATGCTCATTATTCACAAAGGGGTGTGTATTTTAGCATGGTAATTACCCAAGCTTAGTTTAGGATACATCTTGGCTTGACTTTAGTCCAGAAGTTACATTTTTTGCTACCTTATGTCTAAGTCAGCAACTGCAAAAGAACATGCAAAACACATTGTTTCATTTCACATCCTATTCAAGGTTAGGTACCTTCTGTGAGGTCTCAACCATATCCCAGCCAAAACTTCCTGATAAACTTTTAACTTTTTTCTTTCAACATCAGATGTGCTATGTAAGTGTGAACTCAAATGCAGCTGAAACCCTTACTTGCTCCTCAGAAAGAGGAAGATTCCTTACTCGTACTTTTAAACTCTTCTCAGCATAAAATCACCAGATTAAATCACCGGGCGTGTAACTATATCCTGGCCGTTGGCCTTCCAGAGCAAGAGCTCATCTTGGTGTTAGGCTCAGTGCTGGGTAAAATCTCCAAGGACAGCTCTCAAACCAAGAGTTTCTTTTGAAACCCCGGGATTGAGGTGCAGGCCGGAGGATGAGAGGAGGACAGGGGAGGGTAAATGGGTCAAAATAACTTTGGAAAGAAGCAGATATAATATGGATTGATTGACAGCCTTGTTCTGTGATTCAGCTTGAAGATCTGGTGGGAAAGAGGAGATACGGGGAGTTGAATGTTGACATTCTTGAACAGTGTCCAGGTTTGGAAGACTCAACTTTTACTTTGCATTCTCAAACTTGACTGTCTTTCTCTCACATCTTTTGATTGTGCTGCATCTCTCTGGCAACGTAGTTTTGTGTCAGTGGCTTTGACTCCAAAGCATTAGTGTTAAAAAGTTTCCATCCGCAGCTGCTCAGTTGGTTTATTTTGGTAGGGTTATTTCTAAGCTAGGTCAGGTAACCACAGTGAGTGGTGCAGCCTCATAGACAGCAGTGTTCTGTGGCATGGGAACATGGATGGAAACAGAGCTCCATACCCCAAGACTGAAAAAGCTGGATCCTGCACTTAACCTGCCACTGATCCTAGTTTCTGATACAGCGGCTCATGCTGTTGGTGGTTCATCAGTCACAAGTGAATTTGATTGCTCTTCAGGACTTTGCTTCAGAAGCTGTTTGATGTGCACAGGGACACATCTACACTCTTTTTACTTAGGAAAAGGAGTAAGACATAAAAGTGCATAAAGCAATGTATCTGCTTCACTCTGGCATGAATTTAGAAATCTTATTTTTGTCTCAAAAATGATATGTTTAAATATTTCTTCCTGTACGCCCCTGACAAATCCAGGCTAGAAATTTTTGCCTAATGCAATCTGGTGGATAGTTGCGTTCCCACAGTCAGTAGTAAACTTGCGTTTTCTCTTTAAACTTCAGTGTGTGTTGCAGCAGTTTTCCTGTGTTCCTGAGCTCTCTGCCATTACTGCAGGACTGTTGCACACTCAGACAGGAGCGAAGACAAGCATAATTCAACAGCTGGAACATATAATATTGATACCATCCTGCATGCATCTTTCATGTCATCACAGAGACTTTTTTTTATACCCTTTTCTGTGTTTTATTCATGACTGGGTTCTTGAAATGATGATAATTAATTCTAGGCACTGTGAATATCTGTCCTTGTACATGACTTCCCATGGATTCTCCCTGTATGTTTTAATCCTGACTTGAAGCTCTCACCACAGTGGTCTTTTGTCATCAAAAAAAACCCCAAAACACTACATGTAATAAACCATGCCCACTAAAGCAAACTCCTGTATGAGAGCCTGGGATGGCAGAGATGAAAGGCTACTAAATATGTCATGACTGTATCTTATTCTCAAGTGTTTCTAGGAAATAAATATTCATCATATGTATGTTAATAGTAAAAAATCTATTAATTGTGAACAGAGACACGTCTCTCTATGAACAGCAATAAACAATTAATGCCTTACTGATATTGTCAAGTTTCTTGCATATGTATACAAAACAAAATAACTTCGAGTCCTAAATCCATTTCTTTGAGATGTTGCAGAAAGCATACAGTTATCTTGTGAGATGGTTCATTTAGGTCCTCATCTAGAGTATTCAATAGCTGTGATACTGTCTGTTCAGATTCTATTTATCCATATAATCATAGTGTCAAGCTCTAGACTTTATTAAAAATACTATGCCAATTCTTCTCAAAAGCTCTGAAACAGAAGTCTTGATTTTCACTGACAAACTCATTTCTTTTCAGAAATTTCTATAAACCACAGCTAACTCAAGAGTCTCTACATCAAAACCCACAAACTACTTTTTTTCCCCTGCTGAAATTAGTGGTTTTGTTTTGAATGTTTTAAGTAGAAGTAAAAGAAATCAAGTGAGAAGGTACACACAAGGATTTATGTGGCATTAATGCAGCTGGTGAAAAGTTCAGGTACTGATCCCTCTTTCAATTCAGGGCTAAGAAACATCTAAGCATTTATGAGAAATGCGGAAGATCTAGGTTGGACACCATTTCTCTTAATTTATAACAGGTGGATAAATTTGTTTCTCTTGCTCCAGTTTTTTTTTCAGTCTTCTTATGAAGCCATTCTGCGTGGATAAAATAGAATGTTATCTATTGAATATGTTGCCAGAAACAAGTTGTCTGCTTTGAATGTCCTGACCTTTTTTCTTTCTTTGACTTGTTTAACACAATTTCTAACAAGCTGAAAGTTTAGGTGGAGATAAAAGGGGAAGGAGGTCTTATCAAATTACTGGAATCTGTTGATGCTCTTTTTTCAGTGAGAGAACTTCGAATGGAAATAGCAGATAACATCTTGTAACATCTTGGGGCAGTTCAGAACGTACTGTTTGAATTTAACTAGTAAATTAAGCAGCTACTCAAGGTCTAAGACCCCAAATTTACCTTGTTCAAGGAATGTAAATTTATTTAAGCAGTCTGGTCACACATGCTAGTTTCAAGAGAGTCAAAATGTGGGGGTTTTGTAGAATTATGTCACTTATTGCAGAATTCTAAAACTTAAAAATGAAATTTTTTTTTTTTTTCACTTCTCATTATTGTAGTAGATTTTTTGCTTAAATACAGAGGCTTTAAGTTATCTTTTTTTTAGCATTTTCGGTACATTCAGTATTCCTTGTGACTTAAGTTCTTCACATTGTATATAAGGTTTGAGATCTTCAGTAAACTATTAGCTCTTTAGTACAGCAAAAGGAAGAGAAACTGTTGAAGACCCAGCAAATTAAGTGCATGGTTTCTTTTAGCAGTGACACAGTAGCTGCTGTGTGTCGCTTTAACTATATTAAGGAGAGAAACAGCTTTACCAAATGCTGGGCCCTATGTGAAATCAGCATCAAGTATGCATAGGAGAGAAACCTTTTGCAGAGGTGGGGGACGCACATGTTCTTGCATAACACTTTCAAATTTAGCAGTGAGTTGAATAACACCCAGAAATTACATGTGTGGAGAGTAAGGCTTCTCTAATTAGCTGTAAAATGCCAAATGATGGGTACTAAACACTATGATAGCAGTAAGCATCTCTGCTACAATGCATCGATCAATCTTACCGTATTAAAAAGACTTCTGGTGTGGTGGTCAGTGGAGGTTCTGGGTGTCCCAAAGCTCTGTTGAATCTCAGACGATTTCTGCGCTTCTGTGGCTAATTCATAGCCCTTTGAATAGCAGCTGTCTCCAGACAGACTGAAACATATACTGATTTTGGGTGACCTTCATAAAAAAGACAGGATAATAAGAATAGAAAACGTAGTTAAAATAATTATAGTAAACCAGCCACTGCCTCCATCACATCTCTGTTGCATAAAATACACTTGTAATGGAAGGTATTAGCACTTGTGCCTTGCTTATCCTTTGCAAAAGTTTTCTTTACGTTTGCTTTGTTTGAGTTTTTCAGAGCAAGTAGACCTGTTTGTATGACTGTGTTTGTCCTGGTTTGAGGTAAAATGGAACCAATTTTGTTCAGCAACTTTGCTTCTTAGCTGGGCCTCTTCTAACTTCTGAAATTAACAGCATATTGTGCAGACAACCTTCACTCTCTCAGACTGCTAAGACCAATGTTTATAGTTGGTACCCAGGCATGGTATGCAGAGAGGACCTTGTTTATACTTATTGCTATAACAATCAAGGACAACCAACTTCGTTATTTGCCCTGTTGGAGGGTCAGAAGCAGAAAAGCGCAGTGGGGTCCCACCTGCAGGGAGGAGTGGACAGGACAGGTGACCCAAAACTGACCAACGAGGGTATTCCATCCTGTCGGCCTCATGCTCAGTATAAAGGCTGAGGGATCGAAAGGTCAGCTCTCTCTTCCTTCAATGGCCGATATCTGACAGGACTCTGTTCATCTGCCTGCGATCCCGATCCTGAATGCAGATCTGGAATCCAGTTCCCGTCCATCACTGAGTCCAGCCTGGGACTGCCCCAGTGCCAGCCGGTGTCATGATTATCATCTTGGGAGCTTGATACAGTTTTGTATATATTTCATTAATTCTTTTTTTATTTTATTATTCATATTTCATTAAAGTAGTTTAGTTCCTTCTAAACTCACAGAATCACAGAATGGTCAGGGTTGGAAGGGACCTCTGGAGATCATCTAGTCCAACCCCCCCGCCAGAGCAGAGTCACCTACAGCAGGTTGCACAGGACAGCATCCAGGCGGGTTTTGAATGTCTCCAGAGTGGGAGACTCCACAACCTCTCTGGGCAGCCTGTGCCAGTGCGCCACTACCCTCAAAGTAAAGAAGATCCTCCTCATGTTAAGATGGAACTTCCTATGTTCAAGCTTGTGCCCGTTACCCCTCATCCTATCACTGGACAACACTGAAAAAAGACTGCTCCCATCCCCCTGGCATCCTCCCTTTAAGTATTTGTAAGCGTAATTTTTAAACTCATAAGTCTCTTTTTCCTCCTCTGCCTCTCTCTTTGAAGAGGGGTAGAAGGCAGCATCTGTCAGTCCCATCTGGGGTCCCCCAGGTCCCCAGTAGCCAATTTGGCCTAAACCACAACAAGGGTTCACATATATTGTATAATTGTATCTGTGGTGTCTTCTAATGCCAAATTCTTATTTGACATTGTCTGTAGTATACCAGATACTTTTGGTTCACTGCACATTGTCCAAGGCACTGTGTGTTTACAGAAAGTTTTTTCATTTTGGAAGGGGACAAAGGGGATAAAATCTCACAAATCTTCATTGAACATTCCATAGATGTTTCTAATCTTTTTCTCATCTTTTGTTCACTTCTAAGTCCCAACACACGCTTCCTCAGTGTCTCCCCTTGGGATGACCAACAGGAATTTTAACACCAGATTCTCCTCGAGGCTGCTTTTAGAGATGGAAAAGATTTAAATTGCTTCCACTCCCCAACCAGCGGCTCAAGGATTTACCAGCCTTGCTAAAAGCCAACTCAGACTGGCATGTGAAAAGCCAGCCATGGCCCGTGGATGATACTTGGACCCACACTGACACTGTCTTGCTTCCAGCCAGCTGCTTTGAGACCTGGTTTCAGCCCCAATAAAGGGAGAATTCCTTGGATCAACTTCATTACAAAGCAAATCTAATAGATCTATTCAGTAACACATATATCACGTTTAAATTATTATTTCATCTCAGAGTCAAATTCAGAGGAATAGGAGAAGTATATTTTAGTGTCATTCTAGAACTTATAAGAAAAAAACTCTGTCACATATTAAATGGGTCCTAAATCACTCCTACTTTCCCTGAAGTTGTGAGGTGGTAGGCTGCATATGCAGAGAGCCAGTTTTGAGTAACATATTTTGTTTACTGTTGAATGCTTAAATTGTAATAGGAATTCTGTATTCAAGCCTGGGCTTAGTCATTATATTTAGCCTAGTTAAAGTAGAAGTTAGCAAATAGGCTTTTGCAATTTTTTAAAATTGCTCTGATCAGTTTAGAACGTCTATCAAAGCAGGCACTTATTACATGTATAATGTATGTATGCAAATAATAGATACAGGTGAAGAAATGAGACTGCACTGACTGTGAAAAGAGTTTGTTTTTTTGTTAGCAGACTGCAGCAAATTTCTGCACATTAAATAGTGAAAGAAATTCTATCAACTTTAAGTCAAAATGTAGTCCATGAAGCAAAGTGCTTTTATCCCGCGATTACTTTAAAAAAGCACAACCAAATAAAGCATATGTTTGAAAAACAAACATATTCCAAGTATATTGTATTTAAGCATGTTTGTAAGCAGAATTAATTCACAGTTTAGTTTCTTATTGGACTGCACTAACCAGTTAATGCTGCAAATTTTATGCAGTATTTTCTAGCGATGAATGCTGCTGTCCAGCCCTCTTGCTGGAAAAGCTTTTATGTGACTGCATGGTGAAATAAAACTGAGAACTATTAGAGTTGAATGTAACCTAATGAGAAAAAATAGGTACAAGCAGCATCAGTTTTGTGATCCTGCTCACCCCTTTGCCATCCAAGTTGCAGTTTGGGACCAAGGCTGCACAGGAGTAAGAAGACATAATTTGAGGGTTGTGAGAAGACAGCATTTAATTTTGGTGAAAATATTGGCTGAAAAGAGTTGAAAGTATGTGTAAAACTGTGGCCTGAAGGACATTATGAATTAGACTTCAAATCCATTATTAAAATACCCTTGAAAGTACATTTTAAAAGACTTCTGCTTCACTTCATAAATAATCAGTACATGACATCTGATCCAGGGCCATTCATCTCACTTACCTCTGTATTTTTCGAACAGGTACTTTATAGAGGGGACAGCTGATTTATATGTAGACATAAATTGACTAGTCCTAATTTTCTAAAAACCAAGGTTTGTCTGAATTTCATTACAACAGAGGATTGCATCCAGATCAATGTCTTGTTTGTAGGATAAGTACAGTAGCTTTGTTTGGTGGGGGTTTTACCCTGATTTTCTCCATCTTGCTATATATTTTAGCTGGCCTGTTGCTCTCTTCAGATTGCTAATTCTTTCCTCTCGCCTTTTTCTCATTTCTCCTTGTAAGTCATGGTGATGAGGTGCATTAAGTCCCAGGCAGGCAGCTCCCTTGCTCTGTGCCCAGCTGGAACATCTCCACAGGCAGGGAGCGATTGATGCAAAGGGTGAGGAGGGGCTGGGAGCTGCTGCCTGCCACATGTGAAAAAGAGGTACCAACCATTGCAGTAAGAAAATGCCATTTTCCCAAATCTTGAGAGCTGCCTCTTATGTTGAGTTTAAAGAGGAGAGAGGAAAATACGAGGGGAAGGATATGACCTTCTTTGCAGAAATTGCTTCATCAGTAGTATTTAGCTCCTCAACTGTGGAAATAAGACCAACTGGTAGACAGCACACATCATCTACCCTTCATGTCTAGTCTAGTTGCTGGGGTCTTTCCTAGCTGCCTTCACTCACGGGTTTGCCAATCAGTCAGCAAGTTGGGTAAAATTCACAATGAATGTATTAAGCTGCCTTGAGACAGAGCAGAAACTTTTTTTCTTTTTTCCAGCAGTGAGAAAAGGTATCATAAAATGTGTGAATTCTTTCTAAATGCACATTTGTAGGATTTCCTTAGAGTTTTTTGGTGTTTTCTTATATTCTCAAAGTAAATTGGGCATGTAACCTATTCCATTTGCCTTTCTGTAAGTCATCGGCATTTTCTCTAAATTCAGAATGTCTTTTTTCCGAAGGCTGTTTTTAACCTGTAAAAAGTAGTTGTACTTAATATATGTCTCATATTTCAAAAAGATGGACACATATCTCCAGAGTTAAAATTGTGTCTGTATATACATAAACTTAGATTATTTACAGGTATCAAGTATTAAATTTTAATATTAAATATTTTAAAAGTGGCTACTCATGTTTCAACTAGCAGATTGTCAAATCACACCTGTGTGATGTGCTGTGGGAAAAAGTAGCTGACTTCATGTGAAATAAACGACAAGTTCCATTTCATAGCGTAAGAGAAAAACAGACTGTAAATGTAGTCAGTAAATATCTCAGCTATAACACAACTTTTTTCACTTCTCTGGGTTCCCTCTCAAGGGATGAACCTTTTTTTTCCCTGCCTCTACGATGGCTCTATCTTGATTCGTGCCGGATTCTCTGGATATAGTAAAGATTTTCCCTGGCGTTTCATAATGTCTTCAGATCACAATTAGGAGCTATTTCCATATCTTTATAGAACATGTGCTCACCTGTATTTTAGGACACAAACTTTTGCTTGATGAATAATCTATTGAAATGGACGAAAAAAAGTACCTGATTTGATTTAGTCAAGACACGAGTAAGACACTGGGCTCTGGACACTGTGTGCTGCCCAAATATGAAGTCACTGAAGCAGGCTTTTGGGCTCGGGCTTTGTAATGATTGCTGCTTCTTTCTTCCCCTTGTTCTTTCCCCTCTTCATGTTTTTTTAAAGTAGGTTCTTTTTTACATCTTCCTTCCCTACCGATATCTCTCTGGCTATATGCTACTCCTTCCTTATAGTATGCATTGCTTGCTGCTGCTGAACAGCTAACTAAAGTGTATGTTATAATCTCTGATTTCTTGTTCCATTTTTTGTAAGTATATGGAGTTTTTCTGTTTTGGTTTGGTTTTTTGGTGTGGTTTGTTTTGTGGTTTGTTTTTTTTGTTTGTTTTGGTGTTTTTTTTTTTCCCCCAGTAAGATGTCTTAGCTAGTTTGCATGAATGACCTGGTGTAGCACAACATATGTGATCGATTCAGTGGAGACTTTTAAGTGAACTTGTCATAACTTTGGTAGAGCCAGGCTGACCAGTGCTCTTAATTACTGCTCATCCACTGCACAAGAACTCTGCCTCTGATTCCTTAAAAACTTGTTTCTCTTTGGTTTCATTTGCAAACTTTTCATAGTTCTCTCATTCCTCACTGGTTTTAAAAATGTTGTAGTATTTTTTTCTTGTTATGTTCAGTGCTCTTCCATCTTTCAGCCTATAGAAATACAATCTGAAAACCATTAACTTCTTTCTAGTACCTCAGACACCATTTTCTGGTCATCCTGCATGTCTTATCTCAGTCTATTATGGGTTTCTTTTCTACTAGGTATCATTTTCATGACAGAAAACCTTTTACATGATAACATACGAGTTACCGTACACACACGCTTGCAGCTGTTCTTCTGCACATCTTTAAGACAGTGAGTTGGTGATGACTTTGGTGATATCGCTTGCAATGTAGCTTAAGTTAATCTCTCATGCTAAAGCACTGAAGCCCCAAAACCATGAAAGCCCTGTGGTCATGATTTTTGGCACCTCCTTCTCATCATGTATTTCTCATCACTTAAAACATTGTTGATAGTGTGTTCAAAATCAGCTGTGGATGTTTCTCAAGAAGCTGGTACATTCTTCAAGGTTTAGAGGCTTTTAACAGATTTCTACTGCTATTATTTATTTTTATGGTTTTTGGCAGCTAATTGACTTTTTAAATAACCTTCCAGTGTGTCAAACATTCTTCCTTTCCTTGAAGATGACCACTGGTCTGCAGTATGAGAGTACTATTGCTGTTGCTGCTTGATTCTTTTTTTGTTTGCATGCTTTCTTGCTTAAGGTAGAAGCATTTCTTCCCGTCCAGTTTGTGCGTTATGATAACAAAGACTACAAGGTATGCACAATATTGGTAAATGTGGTAGTCTACATGTCTATTAAATGGAAAATGACGTCTCTGTAGTTAATAGCTTTTAAATGATAATGTTCTTTTGGACTGGTGAAAAATCACAGTTAAGTTTACATTTCTAATATTTTAAAGTGCAATTTACTATTGCAAATAATGCCACCCCAGCCATCTCTGTTGCATTTGCTTTCCTATTAGCGAGTTTCCCTTGCCCTGCTTCCTTTGCTTATAGTTTTTTTTATGAGGGAGGGATATTGTCTTTCCATAGAAAAGTGGAGACAGTGATTACAAATCTAGTGGAATGGGAGGTATTGAACTGTTCATATATCAAACATATTTTTATAGACATCACTTTCACACAACTAAATAACAGTGCAAAACATGTTTCATGTTTTCATGTCTGGTTTATAGCTGGATCACTGAGGTTGCAAAGGTACTGCCTTCCTTCACTCTAACCAAGAAACATGTTCTGTGAGTTTACATAGTGGTCGGCACTAGCTTGCAAATCAGGAGCATTGAATGGACTCTTTGCTGTGCTGAGGTAGAGAATTTGCAAACATTAGTTTTTGAGGGACTCTGATTTTATAGTCCTCAGCATTGTACATGGAAAGGATAAGGACAGAGACGATATTTGCCTCTTGAATTCTGGTTGTGGCTCTGTCTTAATGTTTAGGAACATTTGGAACTTTCAAGAGCTAAAAATAGCTCTTGGCAATGTAAAACTGAACGATATTTCACTCCAAAGATTTCTTTTATTTTTTTCCTTTCCAGATGTATAAGCATGGACAGGAGAAAAAAATCCAAAGGAAAATCTGATTTATAGTCCTGCATGGGCAAAATTTGTTACAAGATTTGCCTTATTTTTATGATGTTGTTTGGTTTGAAATTTCAGGAGACCGAGGAGAAGTTTAACTGCAGTGTCATACGTGCTTGAAAAAACAGCATTTCAAACTTAACTTTTTATAAAAGAAAATGGGGCATGAGTACAGCTTAAGAGACATGTAAATGGTTGGGTCTGTTCCTGCTGTATTTGCTTTATCTTTGCACTTAGTAGTTTGCTCTATAGAGTATAGCTTTTCAATAATTAGCCCACATTTCTACCAATGCGGTTTTCGCCGTACAACAGAAAATCATAACTGTAAACCACTGAACTTTGGGTTTGGTTTATTTATCGTAGTGATAAAAAATGAATGCATTTGTGAGTCTTGAATCTTGAAAAGATTAGAGTAAAGATATGCAAAATATGATACTGAAAAGATTTGGCTGAATTCTCCTTGGACAACTTCAAAACAAATAATTTGAGTGATTTGATGCCATCCATTCATCCAGCTAAGTTTAACTAACAACATGCATTTTTTTGAGGAGGCAAAAACCTTTGAGCTTTCTCTATTATAAACTGTAGGAAAAATGAGCCAAATTTTACCTTTCACTTCTAAACACCAACATGTTTTTTGGGGGGGATTGACATTTTGGGAAGAGGTTGATTGAATTATTACCAGGTTTTGACTTACTACAGACAAAAGGAAGCACTTTATGTGGAAAGCCAATAAGGTATTGTTAGTTTAATAAAAGAACTATTGTTCTTCCAATTACAATACTTTAAAATTGTATGCAGTCAAAGGGACATATACATAACCTTTCTAATATCTACACTTCCCCCCCCTCAACACTGCACCGCTGGGTCCTAAGATCAGTGGCAGCTGTTGGGATTAGGGTGAGGGTGCAGTGACCCGTCAGCATCCTTTACCGGGAGGAGCACAGTGCTGACACTGGTGCTATCTTCCTCTTCTACATGGGATCCATCTTGGGTTGTTCTTGTCTGTTTGCCAGCATGCTCTGGGGCTTGCGTTGGGCTGTAATGCTGCATTACACCAAAGGTGCTGTGAGGGGTGTGCTTTATGTGTGCTGATCCTAATTCTTTGTTCTTTTTTTACCCTTAAGACTGGTTTTATGCACAGCGCCCAAAGCTGCATTCCTTTGGTGGCCAGTTGCAGACCAATAGACAGGTTGCTTCTAGCCCTTGGGCCTCCAGTGTCATTCAGGGCCTCCGCCTTTATCCCATGCTGCATTTTATTGTAGGGTCACAGGCAGTCCGCTCTGTCTATTAGTTGCAAAAATATATTTAATAGGTGTTACGCAACACAGTTGTACAAGGCTAAGCAAGAGGTAAAGCAAAATGGGTAGCAGTTGCCTGGACTTCAGATAATTTCTGTTAGAAGCTAAGGCAAGTCTCCTGCCAGGGGAAGACAAGACCCTCAGGCCGGTGGTATTAATTTAACGATAAGCCTGTGGCCTGTCACAAGAAACAGCAGTACTTTATTTGTCTCCAAGGCCTGTAGGGGGTTGGTGTTTATATACCCCTTCACTTGCCAGGTGGCGTTTCTTCCACCTTCTCCAGTGAGCCTTTGAAAGGAGAAGATTTGCAGAGATACTGTGCAGGCATCATGGTAGCACCGAGGGCTGAGGGGCCGGGCAGGGTTTTATCCAGTTAATCCTGACAGAGTTAGTGGGAGAAGGGGGAGAGGATGTGGCGAGCGCCCTTTGAGAGAGAGGAAGGAGAAAACCCCAAAGAACTTCAAAAAAGCAAAATGTAGGAGATCTGAGAAGCATAGTTTATGATGAAGCGGGAATGAAGGGAAGGAAGTAAATGGGGAAAAAAGATCAGAGAAGTAAATGCCATTTCTCCAGTTGTAGAACTCAAGAAGTCATGAGCCAAGCACTAAAACCAATGTCGTTTATTAAGTGTGCTACCAAGTTTCTGAGCCTTTATAGAGAAGGTTTGGGAAATATTTTCAAACCCTCTTTCACAATTGTAAGGAATAGAATATTAGCTTTGATTATTTTTTTTAATTGTTTTTTTTTTTTTAATGAAAGCTGAGATTCTAATGAAATCATAACATTTTAAGACCATGGACTTTAAGAATAAGGACTAAATAATCCAAAACTTAAAAAAAAATATGCGTATTGGCAACGCTGCTCGCTTGCTTTCACAAAGCAATTAGCTGACAGAGTGGGGATATGAGAAATGTGAACGCTTCTTATCGTTTCATCCCTGAAAACTGTCTCCTAGTACATGCGGCCATCTGTACATCTCCTGTTCTGCGTTTCAAATCTTCTTGTCTGAATAACTTCAGCAAGTAACTAAGATACTCCAGCATGTTACTGACTTCATAAGTTGAAGGGTTCTGGGAATTAACGGAGACGGTGAAGATAACAGGTGAAATGTTAAGTGATTAGTGATAGTATCTAATTCCATTTTGTGACAAAGGCTATAGATAGCCTCTCATTTATTTTTCTTCCTGAAGTGAGTTTGTATCTCCGAAAACATTCTAGAAAACATCTTTAAAAGGTACAAATGCCTGGAAAGGAGACTTTAATTTACTAAGAAGGAAACCAGTTTTGTTGAGAGCTGCCTTAGTGCTGTCTGTCCGGTGACTGCACAGCCAGATTTGTGTGAAGAGCCTTACAGAAAAGCCATACAGCATCTAGATTTAGTCACTGCTGTCATATTTCTATATTTAATCAAGAGTTATTATAGAAATACTCCTTTTAAAGTAATACCAGTGTCACATGAGGATTATCTCAGAGGACTGTTTGTATCTCTTATGGTTATGACCTAAATTATCTATATTTAGAGCACATCACAGATCTTAATACCTGTGACTTCACAGTTTCTACAGTGAACTTCAAGGTCTAGTTAATCATAAATGCATGCAAGTAGCAATATAAGCTTCTTTATTGTGGCCTTTTAGACCGGTGAAACATTTTTCCATGGTAAAGTGCTCCCATTCTTTAAGCTGGTTACACATCAGAGGGAGAATAGAGGCAAAACTGTTTACCATGGTCTTAGTCTATGCATGCTCACTAGTTATCCTGTTTTTCTTATTATTCTGGTAAGAATTTGGTATGTTAGTAATTTTGTATTTTTAAAGAAGAAACTTACCTTTTCCTTCTTGGAAGATGTATTATTCAGGATTTCTGTCTCACCAACTTCCCCTGTGAGACTGGTTCTTCAGTGCAATATTCTTTGCGCTTGAAGTTATAGATATGATTTCTTAATTACCCTTTGTGATGCTTGGTCATTTTTTTTGTCCAAGACTAATGTAAAATGGAAGGTAATTTATGATTATTGCACTAAAGTAATGGCCTTCGCAATTGATATGTTTTAGCATATTAGTTGCAAAGGTTACTAATGGAAATAGCAACATTGAGTGGAGGACAGTAACCCTGCTAAATTGGAATTGATTATAGAGTCATGTTCTTAGATAGCTAGTTGAAAATCAAGAATCTTGTATTAAATGCGCGATTGTTACTGGTGAATTAATGCAATGAAAAAAGAGACTTTTCTGTTTTGAGCACTCCCATTTGATTACGATGTCTTTATAAAACACATTTTTATTTTAAATTAATAGTAGATATGATTTCAAAGCAGCTGGTTTATCACACTTTGAAAACAGTTAATTAGTTATTTATGTTCTCCTGTCATGATAGCACCTTAGAGGATACTTTACTATTGATTTTTACCCTAAAGATTATTGTATCTTAATGAATTGTACTTCCAGTTGTCCAGTTGAACTTTCTGACAGACATACAAGTTGTCTGCCAGGATCTGTCAGAGGTAAAATTGAGTGTCTGATTCCTTACAGGTTTGTGTGAAACTACTTAAAGAATTAAAATTATGTTTATTCTCCCCCCCCTCCAATGACTGAAATAGAATAACTTCTGGAAAGTGATTATTATTTATTCTTATGTAAATTAAGTAAAACTATTCTTATACTTTTCTAAAAGTCATTTGCTAATAATTTGATTTAAAACCCATGACTTTCTAATCCAAATCAGTTTTTAAGCATCATTTGAGGCAAGAAGTCTTAACTTTTGATCAGCACAGCTTAGTTACGTATTGAAACAGGTAAATGAAATAAAAATTGGCAGCCTGTAGCACAATTTCACTTATTACGTTAGAAATAGAAAATTGTGAATAGAAAATTGGTCAAAAGGAAGGGGAGAGGAGGCTGCGGGTCTGTCATTCGTGAACTGCTTAAAAAATTAGGAGATGTTGAATTCCCTTAGCTAGTTTTCAGTAGCAGCCTTTCCCATGGCATAACCAAGGTCGAAGAGCAGCATCTCTGCTAACAGTTCTAGTGGAAATATCTGCTTAGTCTTAACCCTAAACAGTCTTGTTGATTAAGATCGTGTACAGTATTTTCTTGAATAATTAAATAATGCACATACTGTCAGTCCAATTTTGTTTTTCAGCTGAGTTACACAAAAGAGTGAGAAGAGAAGTTTTGTGCCCCGTGTGGAGGCATGAGCCTCCCTGGAGGCTGAGCAGGCTGCAGCCTCCAGGAGCTGAGGGTAAAAAACCCAAGATTGATCCTGTTCCTTTTAACTTGCCATGGAATCTACATTAAGTTTTGTTCCCCTGCAGAGGTAGCAAGCAGAGTTCAGTAAGGTTGTTTAATATTGGCAGGATGTTCTAACACTGCAACCACGAGATTTAGCTCAAAGTCTGCTATTAGTTTCCATCCTCTCTGAAACCAGAGAGCCAGGAAGGAGCAGGGATATGATGCTGAATGGGAGGAGGAAGTCAGGGAGAGCACTGCGGAGGTCAGTGAGATTTCTGACAAACAGGACTGCCAGAGGCAAAGAGAGCAGCTGGGTTGGAAAGGCTGAAGCTGGACTGGGCAGTGGCGGGGGATTGTGTCCTTTCCTCGCACAGCCTGGCAGCCAGGCAAGCAGTGGAGGCTTTAGCTGCTGCTTTGCCCTAGGCTGGAGGAACGAGGTCAGGACAGTGAAATACAGGAGCCTGTTGGGAACTTCTCTAAGCTGCAAAAAGGTCTGTGAGGGCCAAGAGGATATGTGTAGTTAAAGCCAGAGAGCTCCTGGATGTCCTGATGGGAAAAAGGAAGACTACAAAGTGAAGGGCTACAGTGTTCATTGTGAGGATAGGAACTGGTGAAGTGCATAGGAGTGGCAGATCATCACTGAATTGGCATATCTTCATTGCTATCTTCATTTATGTCTTCCTGCTGGGAGCACATGTCAAGATATTGTCTGTTCAGAGGATACCCTTTAGCCTGCACCTTGAAGACTCCAGTTACTTGCGCATTTTCTTATTTTCCTCTGTATGCAAAGGGAAGGGTAGCAATTTCTAAGCCTTGGAAGATTTCAGTCTTTTTCTTCATATGTTACCCATTTACAGAAATGTCAGATCTGATTTAACATGGGAGTTTACTTTCCTGGCCTTTTGGCCTTTTTCTGGTCTTGGCACTGGGTACAAGTGTTATTGTAATGAACTGAGTTGTTTTTTTCTTTAAAGTCAGACATTGATAGCTTTCACTTCATTCACAGTGTGATTCATTCACAATCAGTGATATACGTGTAAGATGAAGAAGGAAAAAAGGACGTATGCCAGTGTGATCTAATAGAAGAGTTCCTTTATAATTTGAATTAAAGAAATAGCACAGGAGAGGTAAAATCTTCAGAATACGTGAAACAGCTCATGAAATGCTGATGGCAGAGAAATGACAAGGCCAGGGGATGTAGTGGTTTGCTAGGTTATGGTATGTGAAAGCTAATCAGCTACCATTACCCTTTGGTTGACCACTTTGATATGGTGAACAAAAAGGTTAAAGGTTTCATGTTGTTTGCTCCTTCCCTCTTCCTTCTGGGAACAGTTGCGTCCCTTTTCTTGGCTTGATCAGCAGTAATCTCCTGACCTCATGAGGCATTTTCCCAGGAATTAAAGTCCCCTCCCTCTGTTCCCTGCCCTCCTGCGTCCCATGGGATGGTGCTTCTCTCAGCAGTCTGACTAAATATCCCCCTCTGAGAAAAAAGATGTGTCTTCCAAGGTCTTTTCACTGGGGAGGTAGGATTTTCTCTTTCCAGAGAGGAAACAATATTTATGATGGAGGATCTGCCGGGTGCTTGTGTTTGCTATGCTTTTAAAGGCTCTAAGCTTTTCCTAAGCCTCTCAAGGGTTACTGGGTCAGCTACAGCTTCTGCTTCCCGAGGAATTCATTGGTTGGTTTCAATGCTAATGGTTCAAATCTGGTATAATGTATTAAGCCGGTGAAAGGCGGTGTGTTCTTCGGTGCTTGCTTGTAATACAGGGCAGAAAAACTCTCGCAGGTTGCTTGAAAGAACACAGCTTTTTCACAGAATGTTATGTTATCTTTTGTCGAGTTTAATACTTAACTTAATTTGATATTTAAGATAATAAATGTAGTTTGTAGACCCTAGATCCTTTTTCATACTGAATTTCTCTTTGTTGAGGCTGTCATGTTACTGCACTACCAGCAAAACAAAGGAGTTCTCCAGTATTACAACTAAATGCTCATTTTCTGTGACTTTGACTTTTGATTGATTGCAAATTGTGGTTGCATTTGTGGTTTAGTTGCACTATTTGCACTTTTTTTGCTTTTACCTGCTCACCTATCATCACAAAACTCAAGAGAACATGCTATGTATAGACTTCTACTCCCTCTATCAAATTTGTGTGAAAGATCGACAACTTACTGCGTGCAAAGGTCATGGTGTGTGGGGTGGCTGCACAGGCGAGCACCAGCGCACACTCACACCCGGCCTCCAAGTATTATGCTGGGAGCTTCATTCCCTTGGGCACCCAGTGTTAAAGTCTCAGGAACACTTTTCCTTTTGTCTGCTCGTTTCCCATAATTTGAGTGCTTCTGAATGTCAGAAGCAAACAAACAAACAAACAAAAAAAACCCAGTCTCAATTCAAAGACCAATATAAAACCAATATTCTCTTATTCCTTCTGAATTCAGAAATGGTTAATTTGATCCTGTGCAGGGGGAAAAGAAAAAAAAGGAAAAAGAAGAAGTGTGAATAAATAATACTGGTGCTGGTAAATCAGAAATGGTTGGGCTTCAGGGGGGTTGTGAGAACATTGAGTTACATGGCTAGAACACATTATACCAAGCTGGACTGTAAAAAAGGGGGAATGAAATTGTTATTTTCCACTTAAACTCTGTTTATACTTTTTGCCTTTGACTTGTTACATAAAATGAGAATAGGCAAAAGGAATCAATTTACAATTGTAACTGATGAGAAAAGTTCCATGGTGTTTGTTTTGTACCTCCAATCACAAAAGTGGAAACAACTGGAAAAGATAGGATTTATACTGGAAATTTACTTTTTTATTAGTTTGATGCAACAAAAACCCCTAAATTGACACTTAGGGTGGCAGACGCTGCCTGACCAGCACCTGCTTCTGGCCCTGGGAGCGCAGCCGGGGCCAGTCCTGCCACCCAGGGCTGTGCTTGCCAGGGTTCAGTTGTTTCATGCCCACCTGACTGCAGTGCTGCGGTCAGGGAGGATGGGGGGTGTGACAAAAGTGTCTAACTGAGGCCAGGCCACTGTCCATCAAGATGCCTCAGCTACTTTGGTAGCTGCATTTCATTGTGACACAGTTTTTTTGTGATTCTGGGCACTTACCAGATTTTTCTTCCTCTCTGAGTCCCCTGGCTCTAACAGGTACATAATTTAGCAAGAAGCTCTGCCAGTCTGCACAGAGCAGGCAGATAGTTAAATTTTGCACTTTAGATATGCTTATGACCTTCCTTTAATGCTTGGCACAACAGTTGAAGGTGATGAAGGGGAAGTACAGAGGGAAAAGGAGGAGGGGGAATGAATTTTAAAATATATTTTGAGCAATAGGTTCTGCCCTTACTTTTGTGGCTGCTGTGCCTTTGCGAACTGGGGAGAACTCTGTTGTAATCACATCAGAGGTAAAGCTAAAGGCCAGATCTACCGCTGCTTCTACTAATTTTCTCCATGAGCAGTGCTGTGATGCAGGGTAGTACTAGCTCACATGCTGGGCCTGCTTCAAGTAGCTGCTGCTCAAAGACAAGTGACAGAGCAGTGTCCTATAAATTTCCCTCCTAACATGCTCTTTCACAGCTTAAGCTGCCTCTCTTCTCTTCTCTGTCTTTTTATTTATTTCTTTTTTCCTCTATGACAGTTTTATCAGCCCTCAAAGTGTTTTAAATGTCACATCTGTGGTGGGCGTAAAAAGCTTTGGATCAGCAAGTTCTAACACTTCCTTGTTTGGCCCATGGAGGCCAAGGCATGGTTACCTGACCCTCCTATGTTAGCTTCCATGCAGCAGATAATGGTGAAACAAGGGCATTTTGCCCTCCAGAGTACCACTTTGTTCACATCTCTTGTCCTTTTCCCTGCCTGTTTCTTTGTAGTCTGGGTGTTGAAATCACTGCACTGTCTGGTGGCTTTAGGATTGGGACCAGCCTGGGAATAGCAGATACCTGACGCTTTTCTCTCTGTGCCTTAGTTTTTGTGGGTTGAATCTGGGGGCAGGGATGAATACTAACGTTAACTTCTTGGTAATGTCCTTTGGGTTTAGCAGTCCGGGATGTTTGGCTGCTATTCTGACTCCTCTGAGCTTCCATCTCCTGACACAATTCCCACTTTGTTTCTGTCTTTTTGTGACCTTTCTGCTCACAGATACACCTGCCGCCATCATGGTCACCTTCATCTGTTTCTTTTCCCTGCAAACATGGGCAGTCTCCTTATTGTGAGGGATCAAGGAGGGCTTTATGGGCCCCTCTTCCACACTTTCTGCATCTCAGTAAGTTGCTACCTGACCTGACCTACTACAGAGTGACATTTTCTCTTTGTGGGTTGCTCCCTACATGTCCCTTGAGGGGACTGTCTCTTCAGCATTAATATAACCCTTTTCCTCACGGGGTCGTGGATCTTGGCCTGTGCTTCCCAACAAGGCATGTGTCCTCCCACACCTGTCAGCCTTTGTGACAGCCTCCCATGCGAGGCAGTGCTGTCCTTTACCTACAACCAATCTCAGTGCTGAAGGTTAAGGTGCTACTTCTCCAATTGCAAAAGATCCACAAGTGTTTCTACATTTTCTTCCCTTCCTTTCTTTGTTGTTTTCCTGTAAACTGTAACCAGTTCTCCAAGTTATCTGCTTACAGTTTCATTTGTCCAAAACCTAGTCATACTCTGGGGCTATTCCAGCACACGTAGAAGTACTTTCTGGTGTAAACTGTACTGGTGTGAATTATGCCCTGTGAAGGCATGTTTGAATACATCGAGAGCTTTTTGTTTGACTGTTGAGGCAGCACGCTGCTATTTCTCTCTACTCAGATTCATACAGTGGACAAACCTTTCATATATTGAAGAAAAGTGTTAGTAATAACTACTTTTTTATATCTGGGAAACTGCATAGTGCCATTGGGGGCATTCAGAACCTTTGCATGGGATCCCTTCCTTTCCATATCTTCTCTCCAAGCTGCTATACCACCCAGAAGTTAAGTCTCTCTGTCAGTAAAGTCATTTGTAGTGTCTCATAATCTGGGTTGTCTAGAAGTGAGGAACAATATCCAGGCATTTGGCCTGTGGGCGGTCTCACTTCTCCCCAGATGATGATGTGTTTCGTTCGCTACCAGAGATACCTGGGTTGCAGCTCCTTCCATCTCTTCTGGGTCTGTATTCTGCAGCTGCGCGCTCTGGAATTAGCAATGTCACTGGATGAACTGAGCGGCAGTTGCAGCACACAGGCCTTGGTCAGCTCTTCTTGTAGGAGCAATCTGCCCGCACATGAGGGCTTCCCTCTCCTTTCTGGTGACTCAGTTCCTTTGCCATGGTCCTCTCTTGTCCCTCTTACCACAGTAATAGATAGGAACAAAACAAACAAAAATTCTTGCTGAAAACCGGGACTGAAATCTGTTCAAAACTCCCTAAACTACTTAAAACTAGAACAAAGGACTTCATGAAATTGAGAAAACTCACAATGAGAAAGGTAACTTCTGCCCTGAGTAAGGTTGGTCTTTGCTTTAAGGCTTGTTTTCTGCCCAGCAACTTAGGAACTTTTTTGGTTGAAATAAAACCCACCTTGTCTCTTTTAGGATCCAAGAAAAAAAAATCTTTCCTTCTGTCGCTCTGGGTCTAGTCTTTTTTTATGCTTCGCTCCCTGCCTGCATATTGCCATTGTGAGCTGCATACGAATGCTTTATGAATTTTAATATATAGCACTTAGATGCCACATTAATAAACACAGGAGAAGTTCATAGAGTACCAGAAAAAGATAATTAACTAACCTAATATATGGCTCTGTGTGTATATAGAGCCTGTCTATTTCCTTTGAGGACAAAAAGTAGTTACAAAATAATTCACTAGAAATATCTCTGTTCATAGAAAACAATAGTATGAGATATGCAAGAGAAAACAGATTAGCTGTGCTTGTGACTCCATGAGTTTGACCAAGCAAGTGGAAGTAGTGAAGCAGAGAGAGAGGTTGAGTGTTTTGCAGATGTTAAGTTCTACAGTCCATTGCCTAGTGGTTGATGTCAACTTTTTGGGTTTTTTTTCTTGTTCTTCCCCCCCCCGTATTTAAGTGCTGTTAAATGATCACATTTTTGACATAATAGCTAGAGAAGACTGGAGATAAAGTATAAAATTAAATGAGTTTAATAAGATTGACATATTTTGTTTTTTAAAATAAACTTTTGTAAATGTGAAAGAGCTCACACACTAAAATAAAATGAAGACTTAAAGGGATTGCAAGGCCTTCCCGAGAAGTCTGTGCTACATCAGCGCAGGATGAGTTGTACCTAAGCAATTCCTTAGAGGTATTTGTGTAACTTATTCTTCAAACTTCTGGGAGTTAAAAAATAAGTAATGTTCCTGTGTTGTCCCTGCTTTTTTCTATACCTCTAATCACCATTGCTGTTCCCGTCCAAACTATTTTTCTTCTTCCTACACCCTCTTGAAGCACTGTGCCCAAGATGATGCAGCATGTGCTCGAATCTTGTGGAAAGATTGTTTTGGGTCTTGAGGGCTGTATGCTTGTCTGGTCATCCTCCATGGGGTACTGTCTTTCACACAGGTATGGTAGTCACTTCTAATAGTGATCCAGTCCTTAAATCCTGTCATTAGGACAAACATCGAGTCAGTTAAACATATCTTACTTATGGAGTTGATGAGTACTGTCTGGTCATCTGCAGCTTTCCTGATTAAATTCTGGTCTGTTTTTTGTTTGGATCATTCTTCCAGTTTAGAAAGACAGTTTTGAAGTCTTCCTACTTTCTTCCACTGTTCTTTTAGTGTCTCCCAGTTCAGTTTCATTTGTAAATTTAAGAAGGACATTCTATGTCCCATCATCCAAATAGTTAATGGAAATACTGAATTGTAATGGATAAGGGACATAAAGCTGCAGAAAATCAATTAATCGGTCGTCCATATTTGCTAGCAACCTACCGTAAACATTATGCACTCCTCGTATTTCAGCAATACTTTTAGATCTTGCTTGTAAGACTATTAGAGGAGCAAAGTTCAGAGCATCAGTCAGTCCAGCAGAGAGAGGATTCTTTGCTGTCTGTGTATTCTCCTATAGAAAGAAGTTAGGACTATGTGATGTATTTTGTTATAGAGGTTTTCCTTGTTATCTTCTGCTTTCTCTGCATAAGGATTTTATTTTAATTATGTTTTTCTGGAAACTGAAGTGAGTTCAACTGTTCTTTCATTTCTCATAGTCCCTTTTCCCCAGTTACTATGGCTCAAAGATTGCCAGAGCAATACAGTATAGGTGGAGTATAATTAAACCTCTGTCTCACCTGTGCTTTTACTCCTTCATCATGAGGGTGTTTTTGGGTGGGGTGTTTTTTTTTGTTTGTTTTGTTTATTTGGTTGGGGTTTTGTTGTTTTTTTCTCCCCCTTTAAATATGCACTAATAATGAACTTCTTAAAGATTGAAGACTGAAACAAATATACATGGTATTTCTGCTTTGTCAGGAACATAGAGTTTTAGATTTTTCCTTTGGGTGAGAGAGCCCTTTTCTTTATCTGCTTTTTACTGTTAATATACATTAAAAGCAGGAGGAAAAATATTTTTAATATTGCTAACCATTTGTATATAATTTTATACTGATTTCCCCCTCGATTTGTTGGTTCTATTGTATTCCTATTAATTTCCTCTTTAGTATTCTTTCCTACGTTTCAGGTTATGTACTTTGTATCTTTTTTCATATAGGTTAGTTTGTGCTTGTGCCCTTAATATTATTTCACTGAGGACCTGTAACTTTCCTGAACTAATTTTTTCTTTGAGAACTGCTTCCCATGGGAAGCAGCTATACTTGAGAATACACTGAAAGTATATTAAAAACTGCTTTTCTGGAGACCATTGCCTTCATTCTGCCCTCTCTTTCCTCACTGTTGGTGAGTTTTTCCATTTCATGAGCATTTGTTTCTTTCCACTTTCATGTTCTCAAACAGTTTCTACCAATTGGTTAGAAACAAACCTATAAAAATCCCTTTTATTTTGTTTTCGCCGCTAGTGGTTTCCAGCACATTCAAAGGTGTTACTCTTACCCTGCTTGGTTTCATTCTCAGTAAATGTCTACACAGTCTAAATATACCATTAAGACAATGCTCTATCTTTATATGACTGGTAATTATTCAAATAAAACCCTTATCACCTCTTCCAGGTTTGATTGCTTATGTATCTTCTGTTTCCTTTCCTTGGCTTTTTTCTGTATATTTTTTTTCTCTTAACTTTATCCTTAAATCGGAGACTTTCAAGGGGCCGTCTCACAGTGAGTTGTCA
>NW_009648894.1:1321240-1332703 GCF_000708025.1 Charadrius vociferus
GATTGACGTATTTGTTATGCTAGGCAACATCTTTCTTTTCCTTTCCAGAAAATGCTGTCATATCCTTCATGTAAACTCTAATTATGCAAATAATCACACAACTCTGTTTTGTTAATTAAGACATGATTTTTGTTATGCAGTGGACTTCCAGTTCCTTTTAGTTACCATATTGGTGAGAACGCAAAGTGACAACAAAAAAAATTATGTAAATTGTTTAGTGATATGTAAACAGATGAGTTAGTTGTCTCCAGTTTTTAACAAATGAAAGGATGCTGATTAATTAGGTACACAATCTGCATTGTTTCATGTGAAACCAACCTTTATAAACCCATTGTGATATTATGCACTATATTAAATAAGTGTTATTTTACAATAATATTTAAAACTTAAGCTAATGTTGCATTAAAGTAATGTAAGAATTACGAAGCTGTATAAAGTTAATATTGTATTTATATTTATTCATTTTAAGTATTTTTTTAGTCACATTGTGCAGAAAATTATTAATTTTAAATGAAAAACAGTAAAACATGCTTTTGTTTTCCAATGTCTCAAAAAATGAACAAAGCCATGAAAACAAGTACTAGAAATCTTACATTTGATACCAATCAACCAATTTTAAAAGTTATTCACACTAGCAAAGAAGACTATTTCTTTGGGATTAAATATGATTGTAAACCAATATTAAAGTACATTATTTAAATAATACCTTACTCTATATCTTGTAAACAGGTTTTATTCACAAAAATAGAATGTTTTAACAGCATTGCAACTTAATATTCTACTTTTAAGCTTAACTCACATATCTTGATTTCTTTAAGTAAATCTGGAAATACAATATGGATATTATTAAAATTAAAAAAAAAAAAAAAGGAGCAGAATTCTGCCATCTGTTTTCCTGTATCCCCAGTATCATTTTGTGCACATGAGTTATGCCATAACGGCCATTTACAACCTTCTGGTTGACTACCAGCAATTCAGAAAGGATTGCGGATCTCCTTGGAGTATAGCCAAGCATTTTATATAATTTTTATACTAGAGGAAAGATATAGAATTTTAAAATTGTTCTTTTAGAACCCTGAAAGTATGCAGTTTTAGTTGCTTATTAGCAAACTGTATTTGCTGTTCACTAATTCTTTGTATTGCACGTAAATGGCACTGATGCCCAAATGGTGTTGAGATAAACTTAAATGCACAAAGCTGTATCACCAGATCCGTAGTTAATGACGTACATCAACTCTTTATAGCAAAAGGTACTTTGGGCGAAAAATAAGAAAAAAACAGGGGAGAGGGAGAAGGGAAAAAAGGTAAGGGGAGACTACCGTTGGCCGGCTGGAGAAAGAAGTGATGGGGTCCCCTGATGAGCATCCTTGTTCTCCCCTCTACAGTATGTGGCAAGGAGAAAGAAATGGAATTTTGGGTTCCTCTAATATAAACTACGTCCTATAAAATAAAGGGCAAGACAATTTGGGGGTTGGAGGGGAGAAGAGAAGGGGTGATTGTCACACCAGTAGCAGTGGCTTCCTGGGAGAACCTGTTCCAACAACAGGTGAAGGCATGTAAAGCCCTGTGTAATGTTGACCGTGTAAATGACAGCTGCTTATGAATAACATGCTAGTATGTGTAATACCTGTTGTCTGTGGATAAAATAACTGTGTGTCGATAGGCAGCTGTATCATATAAAGGTATTGTCTTGCTCAGGTTGATTCCCTGGTAAGACTGAGCGTGGGCTGCTCCACTCACTTTGGTTCAGCTTAAGGAGCGATGTCCCTGCATACCCGCAGAGAATTCAGTCCACTGATCTGAAGAGAGTAAATTAAAAATGTCTAGAAACCCAAATTAGAATTCTTACCGCCGCTTTGCATTTTGATGCCGTGTCTCTTTTTCTTTCAAAAAGCAAATTGTTACAATTCTGTGTCACTTTATTTCATGCTTTTGTAATAACTCTTGCTGCATCCCTAGAATTAAACCTTAGCAGTTCTATGGCTATAATAAGAGTAAGGTTTATTGCCAGCTAGTGTTTCATCTGCTGGCTAGATGACTAGCTGTGCACCAGCTGTATAATATATTCTGTAAGGATATCATCATCACAGCACTCTTGCATCTCATACACCCACCAGGAAACCTGTTTTATCTTGTGCTCCGAGCAAGGAATCCAAATGAGATGTCTTAAGGAAAAGTAAATAAGAATGTTAGGAAATATTAAAGAGAAGTAAGTCCGTTTCTAGCATGTTACTGTGAGAGTGATTTTGGACAGGAATGGGATGAGAACACTCATAAATCTTTAGGCCCTGATTATGGGCTGCTCTTGGCACAGCTCAGATGAAGAATGGCCCAGAGCCTGGCTTTTAGCCACTCTTATGTTGGCTTCTCCCCTGCCTTATTCTGGCTGGTTCCTGTCTTGTGTCAGAGAAGACCCAGTGATGCTTTAACTTAATTCTAAATCTTTGGAGGATTTTTCTGGCAGAAGGGATCTCCAGAACATATGGGCAAGGCCGTGACTCTTCCTATAACGGGGCAGGAGAACTGCAGTACAACAGCAGCTCTGCTGGTGCTAAACCTCCTGGCAACTTTGCCATGAAAGGAGAAGGGGAAGGGGTGAGAGCTCGCTGGTCTCTCAGATGTGCACAGCCACAGTGACAGTCAGGCTGAGGATTCGAGGTGTGTATTTGTGCCCAAAGGGCAAAAAGAGGATTACAATAGGTACAGGAGAATTGTAAAAGATGAAGTTAGTAACACAGAATTAGTCTTCTTTTATTTGTCATTCTGCCAAAATTAAGATATTTGACTTAATATTTTTTATGTTTTGAATCATCATTAGGTAAATTTTATTTAAAAAAAAGAAAAGAAAAAATTTCAGATAGTTTTATCTGTTAGTTTATGTTTCTGATTAGCTTTGCTTTAAATAGGTGTAGTTCCCAAGTCTCGCAGTTCTTCTGCTTGCAGCAAATATTTGAGAAGAGCACAGCCAAAGTGTGCCTCAACTCTAGTGCTGTTCCTCTTACAGAATATTAAACCGTTTGTAGTCTGTTAATTCTGCAGTTAAAGTTGCAAGGAGTTTTTGGCAGTGGATATGAGGATTTCAGTCGTACTGATGGTGTATGAAAATGTCAACATGACACTAGAAATGTATTACTTTAAGGGATCTTTTTGTTGTTTGTTTTATTTTATTTCTTGTTTCTTTTTTATTTCTTGTTGTGTTATATTTGTTGCATATTAAGAAGAGTATTCACTTCTCTAATGATTACTTGGTTCTGTGAGGCCTTGTGCAGAAGCTATCTGAATGCTGCGTGACCATTGATTTGTCCTTATAGTGTTGCAGTGAGACCGCTAAATCACAGATTGAGATAAAAAATTTCCATTAATGTTGAGTGACAAATTTAAGAAACCTTTCATCCATAACACTGAGTAGTGGGTAGAATTCGGTGTGCCCGGACAACTAGGGCTTGGTGCTTTAGTTCCCTACTTGCAGGGGAGAGAGAGCCAAAAGGTGATTCATGCCATTTTAAAAGAGAGAAATCATCCCTTAGAGACTGCTTGCCTTTCTCTTTTGAACTGGGTGAGCCTAACTCTTTGATGGCAGAAGTTAATCCATCAGAGGAGTATAGGATACTACAGACACCTCCTTGTGTTTCATATGTTCTTGATCTATCCATCTATCCTAAGGGGAGATCCATCCTGCATGCAAGTAAGATACAGTACTGAGGTGGGGGAGAGTCTCTCATTATGAAGTTAATGGTTGTACCACAGTACTGCACATAATGAGGGCTTAGTTAAAGATATCACCGTTCCCCTAAGTTAAAGGTACTTCCATTTTCACTTTTCCTAAGTTTGGAATGTTTAACTTTGAACTTCAATGAATGTTCTTTTAGCACAGCTTTAAATATGTGTGCTGTGTGTTATAATTTCTGTAACCTGTGTCTAGGCTGTCAAGGAGATTTGCAGTAGAGATTTCATTTGAACTTATATATGAGAAGTATCTCAGTGCAAGACCTAGAGAAACAATAGGTACTCAGTTGAAGAATAGGATAGCATAAGCTTTGGCCATAAAATGCAATCACGTGAAAGGGGCAGGCACATTGAATAAGATGTAGTGTTTACCATCTGCTGAAATAACTTCTCAGGTTGTATTCAGCATATTAGTTAAGAACTGATATACCATTTGACTTTTCAAACTCTTAAATATCATCCTTGGAATATACATTCATATAACTCCTGGAAACAGAGCAGTCTAGCTGCATAATGTATGTTTCTAATAAAGGAAGAATTTTTCAGCATAGTTTCTTAAAAAAACATGCTGAACATATTATGTAAAAGTGAAACGTTTTAACAACATTAACCTTTGGCTCAAGCAGTCATAGAAACTCTCTGATCCAATTGAAAAAATGAAGTGCAAAATTATTTAAATATTGGAACTAGCAATAAAGCTTGCATGCATAATACTGAATTAAGTAACATTTTCAATGATTCAGCTTTTTTTCCGGAACTTTTGATAATAGTATCTACCTTTTTAACCAACCATTGCATTGTTGACTTATTTAGTGTTTACTCAAGCTTGCTGTGTCACAGATTTATGCTTTTCCTGGAGAATTTTTGTTTGTGAATAGCCTGAAAATGTAGCTGCACATCTTTTCTCTATGTGAACCTCAATTTAGCCAAAAAGCTAAGATCTACTAAAATGCTGTCTCATAAGCTTAAAATGTCTCATAAGCATAAAATGTCCTCACTTGTGACATTGAAAAAAAGAACTCGAAATCCCAGCACAGTATTTTTATTGCAAACGACAGTTTTCGTCTGCTGGGTTTTGCTGCCAGAATAAGCATGTTTTCAGTAAGCACAAACAGACTTCTTCAGCTGTGCCTGTTTCCAGTTGTTCCAGTTAACTCCCCGAGTGGGTGGTACCGAAGAGCCACCTTTCTGGCACACTTGCATGCAGACAACACACGGCCACCGATGAGTTTTGGCATCATGCTCTAATAAAAAAAGACCCCGCTCATATGAGAAAGCTCCGTGTGCGTCACTGAAGCTATTTCAGTCTTTGCTGCCTCCTGAGCTGAATGTAAACCGACATCGGTGACTCTCTATTCAAATATGATTTCGTAAAAGGAAGTAGGAAGCATGACTTTCAAGCTGTGTGTGAAGATGAGCTAAAATAGTAACAAAAGTGTCTCTAGAGAGTACGAGAGGACAAAAAAATTTTCTCTTAAGCCTACCTATTGTTAAGAAAAAAGGGATCTGGCAGACTTCCTTTTGTACCAGCTGGATGTGTTAAATTTTCCGTCTTTTCTTCAACATTGAGAGCAGGCATTGCTGCAGAGATACCAAGGAACTGGAAGGATTCAGAGATTTCCTCACTGACTTTCACCAACGGGCCTCAATCCTAAGGAAAATCACACTTAGGCTTTAATAGCTGAGTTTCCGTGCAGCGACAGTTACAGCCTGCTTAGAGAGTCCGCCAGGAGGGCTGATCGCAGCGGTGGCTTGTGCAATGGGCACATCTCCTTGCAGGAGATCATCATCATGCACATCACTCTTGCATCCTATGAGGAGAGGCTGTCAAGCACCGGCGAGCAGCGGTTGTGATGTTTCCTAGGCAAGAATTTAGTGATCCAAACCTTTT
Source organism: Charadrius vociferus (assembly GCF_000708025.1). Lineage (NCBI taxonomy): Eukaryota > Metazoa > Chordata > Aves > Charadriiformes > Charadriidae > Charadrius > Charadrius vociferus. The sequence goes on from NW_009648894.1 coordinate 1,326,858, forward strand.
TTAAGGCAGCGGTGCAAGCTGGGCATAGTTCACGTTGCCTTGGTTTTGGAAATTAATGCTAAAATGTACTCAAATCAAATGATTTCTCAGTGCCTGAGTCAGTAATGAAGTTTGGCTCCAGAACTACATGTTCTGGCTAACCACTTCTCTCCCAAATCCCTCGGGAGACATCCATGCTATCAAAAGCCTTAATAATTCAGAGGAGTTTGACTCTCATTATACCATTGTCGTACTCAGGCTGCTACTTATTAACTACAATTTTATTGTGGCTTGTTCTCCCACCGAACTTTTGTTTTTCAGCTCCTTCACGTTGTTGGAAGCGCTGAGTGCATCACCTTGCACAGGGAGGCACTAGGCCAAGACTTGGCCTTAGGCACTAGAGGGTTATGAGGACGGTGCTAGCTGCTGTAGAAAAGTAATACAACTGCTGTCTTAACCTGAAATAATAGTATTAACCACACACACACACACACATAAACCCCCCAGCCTACTGGTTAAAAACCCCCACTTCTTAGACCACTTACAATTAAAACTGGAAATTGGCGATTTCCAGCTGTAATAACACGTCGTTTTCCTTGTATTGGAGTATAAAATCCAGTATTTGTTGCCCATTATAGATTTTTATGTCCCTCACTCATAGATATGAGTGAACCATAGTTCCTGGATGTTTTTTTTACAAGGATGGTCAAATACTGGAGGAGAATGCACAGAGAGGTTGTGGTGTCTGTCCTTGGAGGTGCTCAAGACTCACCTGGACACAGCCCTGAGCAGCCTGATCTAACCCAGCCTGCTTTGGGCAGGGGTTGGACTAGATGACTACAGAGGCCCCGTCCAACCTTGGTTGTTCTGTAGTTCTGTCTTGCTACCAGACTTGTTTGAGGTGTACACCCATGCTAATAAAAGAAAGCCTAATCTTTGCTGGGAAGTCATATTATTGATCGCTACTTTTAGTGACAGCAGGTATACTCTAATTTTCTGTTGGACAACCATGAATTGTCATTGCTTCCGTAGCGATGAGATTGCTGAGCAGATGTTATTTTTAGAGACTGGACAATTACTTACCTGGAATGAGGCTCCAGCAATATTCAGCATTTAGGATGTAAATTTCCTGTGGGTTGTTTGTGTCCACAGGTGAGTTGGATTTTTGTTTCTTGTGTAACAGATGTATAAGTTAGTGTTCGAAAGGAAAAGTTTGAAATAGGAAAGTTCTTTTATTATTTTTGTTTATTTTTCCATTCTCAAGCTGCTTTTGTGACAGTGTATATTTCATAACATTGTAAACTTCTTTCAAATAATAATGAAAATCATGTGATTCTGTAAAACATCTAGGTTTTGAACTGCTTTTGCTTTGTATATTTGACTCTCAGTCAACAGCAGAGCAAAATAAAATGATGCATTTTAAGACGGCAGTTACCAGGTCATCACATTGCTATTAACCTTTATCCTATGTGGGGTACCAATATTGCATATGGCCCAAACACTATGTGCAGGGCTACTCTGTGCAAATAGTGCCAAACAGAGGTCATCATTTGACATATTTACTCCCTACCAAGACTACTAATGAAAAGTTCAGAAGTATCATCTTTCCTCAGCTGAAAAAAATTTGTGTGGGGTTTTAAATTTTCATGAGTGCAAACCTGGTAGTGTTTCGAGAGAGACCCATTATGTTCATTACCTAGGAGAAAAACAGTTCCTTGCTTTCAGGATAAAGTTACAGGCATCTGTGAAAAGTGGGTATGATGAAGGATGTGTAGCATTATGTATGACAGTGAGGGAGGAGACTTGTTTTGAGACAAATTTTCTGAACTTTAATACAGATACCAACTTCGACAAGCGCTTTGTCAATATGATAACTGGATTAATTTTCTGAGTCAGTTCTTGACTTAGATGATCCGAGGGCTGGAGCACCTCTCCTATGAGGAGAGGCTGAGAGACTTGGGGCTGTTCCGCCTAGAGAAGACAAGTCTCCGGGGAGGCCTTATAGCAGCCTTCCAGTACCTAAAGGGGGCCTACAGGAAGGATGGGGAGGGGCTCTTTATCAAGGAGTGCAGCAATCGCACAAGGGGTAATGGTTTTAAACTGAAAGCCGGTAGATTTAGATTAGATATCAGGAAGAAATTTTTTTACTGTGAGGGTGGTGAGACACTGGCACAGGCTGCCCAGAGAAGCTGTGGAGGCCCCATCTCTGGAAGTGTTCAAGGTCAGGTTGGACGAGGCTTTGAGTAACCTGGTCTAGTGGGAGGTGTCCCTGCCCATGGCAGGGGGGTTGGAACTAGGTAATCCTCAAGGTCCCTTCCAACCCTAACTATTCTCTGATTCTATGATTAGCTGCCATTGCCTTCATAAAAGATGCATTCTGAACAGCATTCTGGTTTCATGTAAGTTGGTGTACCTCTATTCTGGGAATGATGTGACAGAGTGAGAAATGAGATGGATCAGAGACCCTAGATTGTCATCACCTACTGCTGAAGAAAGTAAAGGCAGCCTTAAGCCATGCTTGCATTTCTGTAGCTCTAGAGTTGTTGCTTCACATAGGACAGCCTCGGGTGTAAATGAAAGTGGTTTGGAAAATGCTCTATCTGTTTTCTACGTGCTGGTAGTGGATGGGGGATAGAGATACCTTGATTATCAAGCAACGTTCCCAAAATTAGTGGCCGTGAGGGAGATGACCTGTTCTGTAAGCAAATTCTGTGTCAGAAAGTTTCCCTCCTTGGCTGTGGTCCCCAGAGCCTGCATCCACAGGGTTTATGGCACAGCATAAAAAGTCTGAAATAGGAAATAGAAATAGGGAAAAAAAAGGGTCCTGTCATGTTTTAAGTACATTACTAGGAAACAAATTGTATTATTTTGCTCTGCTATTGAGTGAAATATTTCTCAAATACAAATTCAGCCAAGCAGGTGTAAACTTGTTTAAACTGACAAATTGAGACAGATAAAATGTGCAAATGCTTGTGTATGCATTGAATACAAGTTAGTCATAAAACAAGCGTGAGGGAATATAAGTAGCAGAGTATAATAATACTGTAAATAGTATTGACTTAGTAATGAGGGTTGGCATGAAGATGTATAAAGTGAATATAACTTGTGAACCAAAAGGAAGAAGTGAGACCTGGGCGGAAAAATTGAAAATTAAATAATGTTTCCCTAATCCCACTTAAATTAACGTTTGTTACCAAAAGTCTACAGCCAAAGTTGGTTTAACAGTTGGTGAATATGTTTTCGTTTATTTATATTCTCGGTTTAAATCAGGAGCTGAAATTGGTTCATGGAGAACCTCACTCCAAAGTGTATTCCCTGCTGCCCTCATAGTATAAATGATGCTAATGTTCATGGTCTGGTTATTGTTCTCCTTGTGAAGTTATTTGGTCTGTTGAATGTTGTATTTTTACAGAGGGGAAAAAGGAAAACAAGGTGGGAATGTTCCTTCTGAAGATGTGAACTTTTTCAGGCGTTGTTGTTTCTCTTGAGAGAGAGGAAATGTTAAACTGTTTAACATCTGGGAGCATCTGTCCTTGTAGTCCATCCTGTGGATTAACTGAGTGCTAAACTGCCATCACATTTTCATGGAGATTTAGCAAATGAACTGAAAGTGCTTAACTGTTTTGACCCAGTCTAATTTTAGCACTGTAGAATATGTAAGCAAATGCTAGATATACTTTAAAATATATGTATGCATATGTTAAAAAAAAAATTTACATAAGGTCCTAATTATATAACAACAGGATTTTTTTAGTTCAAGACAATGTAGTTCAAGAAAAGAAAAAGTAGTTAATTTGCCAGTTCTATGAAACTTTCAGAATTATTTATTTATGTAAAAAGGCTAGCATTTAACTTTTATAAATTAATTAGTTTTAAATATTCAATTAGATGAATTATCGTAGTCTAATCCCATGGTAATTCAGTCTCCCTTTCTACCAGTATGACAAGTATCTAAAATGGGACATACCATTTCTGTGAATATTTGTAGCTCAATGTTCTGCTTTGTTTTTCCACTCAGGATTTTACATTTATTTTTCGATAGCAGAAAATGCCAGAGGATTTTTTACCTGCTACTTATTTTTCATGTTAAGATAGTTCTGGAGTAGCTTCCATTTTTCTCTTTTTCTTTGGTAGTCAGGTGTTGCCCTCTAACAGGAAATTTTAGATCACTTCTAAGAAGTATGCCAAGGACATTAACTTGCTGAAAATGTCTGTTTGTTGCAATGCAGCAGAGATTTTAAAGTCTTTAGTCAGCCTAAAGTTGTTCATCCACTGATACTATTAGGAGTAAGTCACTACTCTGTTGAGCATTTTTTATATTCGCTAGAGGATATAGCAAATGTGAGAACAGATAAGCAAGCATATTATCCCCGCTATCAGTGTTTGGCAAAGATTGTTCCTTAATATTTCCATTCTTGTTCTGAGATACATTTCTACAATGACAGTTTACTATGCTTTACAAACAGATCATTCTTAACAATGAATGATTTATTCCGTGCCATACTACTTAATGATGAAGTATTGTTTAGGAGATTTGACAATTTAATGCTTATTCACATCTGTATTTTCAGTATTGAAATGAATAATAGCATAGAAAGCATCGACTCTGTTAGCCTGTAATTTTTAAATTCGGGAAAGTTGTGGGGTTTTGTATGAATATTAAAACCCGGTAATTTATTTTATCTTTTATTTTTAAGGCATATACATGATATCACTGAATTCAATGCCTGTGTGAATACTTCTTTTTCTATGTGATGTGCCTAGTTCTGTAATAGTCAGCTGTCTTTTATGGTGGGTAACTGAGTGCTAGTAACAACTGAGAGAATTGTAGAAGAGTTGAATCAGATACAGATTTGAGCTGCTAGGAAGTGGACATACCCATGTTGCATCAGCGCTGCAGGGCTTTTGAATGGATGTGGAGGAATCACCAAATTTAATTTTTTGGATGATAATGGGCCATGATCACAGGCAGTTTAAATAAGCGCCTGTTTAAATGGTACCAGTTTCAGTCGTTAGAGCCCTTCTACCCAACCTTTCTTAAGATTCTTAAGATTTTTCCACTAATTCCAAAAGAAAGAATGGCCGGGATAGATTAAAGCCCTTTTCCAATAATTTCCTGATCATCTTTGTGGAAATCCGTATTTAGATCCAGAATACCACAAAAACATGAAGCGTATTCTGCAATCCCCTTCTGAAATTTATTTCCATTGAAACAGCCTGTTTCACTTGCAAACATAGAGACTCTCTTGACCCCACTGTTATGAAAGACCTTATTGTTTCTCTTTCTAAATTGAAAAGCCTTCCTAGAATGTGCACTTAGATGTAAATTGTTTGACTGTGGTAGTTCATTCAAATACAGGCCTATTTAAGGAGTTTTAAAATCTGCTTTATTGGAACCCTGTGGCTTTTACAGCACATTAGACCTAAATTAAGCAACAGGGAACCTTCTCTCCCTTTATTTCCAACTGTCCTTTCTAGGCCAGGTGGCATGATACCATCTTTAGAATTCTTTATATATCTCCCTCATTATTTTATCATGTATCATGATAAAATGTATCACTAGCCATAGTATTTGAGAAGTCGTGGCGGTCTGGCGAGGTTCCTGCCGACTGGAAAAGGGAACGCATAACCCCTATTTTCAAAAAGGGAAAGAAGGCAGACCCAGGGAACTATAGGCCAGTCAGTCTCACCTCTGTGCCTGGCAAGATCATGGAGCAGATCCTCCTGGAAACTCTGCTGAGGCACATAGAAAACAAGGAGGTGATTGGTGACAGCCAGCATGGCTTCACCAAGGGCAAGTCATGCCTGACAAATTTGGTGGCCTTCTATGAAGGGGTTACAGTGGCAGTGGACAAGGGAAGAGCAAC
>NW_009648894.1:1333205-1342002 GCF_000708025.1 Charadrius vociferus
TGAGACCCCACCTGGAGTACTGCATCCAGCTCTGGAGTCCCCAACATAAGAAAGACTTGGACCTGCTGGAGCGTGTCCAGAGGAGAGCCACAAGGATGATCCGAAGGCTGAAGCACCTCTCCTATGAGGAGAGGCTGAGAGAGTTGGTGGTGTTCAGCCTGGAGAAGACAAGGCTCTGGGGAGATCTGGTAGCTGCCTTCCAGTACCTAAAGGGGGCCTACAGAAGAGCTGGGGAAGGACTTTTTACTAGGTCATGTAGTGATAGGACGAGGGGGAATGGCTTTAAACTGGAAGAGGGCAGGTTTAGATTAAACATTAGGAAGAAATTTTTCACTTTGAGGGAGGTGAGGCACTGGAATAGATTGCCCAGAGAGGTTGTTGAGGCCCCATCCCTGGAAGTGTTCAAGGCCAGGCTGGACGTGGCTTTGGGCAACCTGGTCTAGTGGGAGGTGTTCCTGCCCATGGCAGGGAGGTTGGAACTTGATGATCTTCAAGGTCCTTTCCAACCTAAACCATTCTATGATTCTATGATTTTAACGTGGCAGAATTCTGTCCTCTAGCACTATGCAAGTTGTCAGAGTAATCCTGGGTGGAGCAGGCAGGCATTTTTGGTCATCAGAAAAATATAGCATGATTTTTGGTTTTAGGTATTAGGGTTTGCTGTCGTGAAGTAGGGGATGCATTTTCATATCCTCTTTTTCAAGAATAAATGGAAGCAATTCCTTATGTAGGAAATGAGATATATTTTTTCTGCTTGTCATCTCAGAAAAATACCCTATTTTTTAGCCAAGCCGAAGTGATGATGGATACCAACTAATAAAGCTGAAATTGTTTTCAGGTAGAAGTTCTAGTATATTTTAAGATGAAAAGTTATGTCACATCTTCCTCAATTACTCCTGAGCACCTCTGAGACTTCGTTCATGTCTTCAAAAATATTTTACCAGCAATAATGTATAGGGGCTTCAGACTAGATCATAAGAGCAGTGTGGAGTATTTTGGGGTGGGCTAAAAGTCTCACCTAGGGTAGGACAATGGTGGGTCCCCAGGACACTATATGATATCCTCTGTTGGGAGAGCAAGCTCAAGGTGTTGTCTGATGTGGAATAAACCAGAATAAAAGTCGTTCTCTGGTATTCTGGTTGTACCTCTGAGAAGAGGAAGGCCTCTATAGCTATAAGCTGGGCTGAGCTGGATGGCAACTTTTACAACCTGCTTAACCGTACTTGTGCAGAAAGGTGTTCAGCACTGGTGGGGCTTGGAAGGAGAAGCTGTGCAGAAAGCTGGAGGGTGGCTGTTGGGCCAGGGGGTCCACTGACTCTTCCTGCAGCTGCTTCTTGAACATAAAATTTGTGAAAATCCTGTAACTCACCGATATCAGCTACCAGTGTAGGTTGTAGTATGAATTATGGGAACCAGGAAATCTCTCTGTAGCTGGTATTTGGTGATGACCTGACAATCTGAGGGCACACTACTGTGCTCTCAGAAGGGCTCTGCAGTGTCTTGCTTAGGGGTCACTGGCAGCTGTGGGCACCTCTTCTCCTAATGTGTCATTTCCCTGGAGACTACTTGGGGGCTGGGACGTGCTCCTCCATAGTTCTGGGCAAGTGCAGCAGCAGAACTGCAAGCTGAGCATAGTATATGGATTGCCAACTGGTTTATGGTTTCAAATTACTGATTTCACTTATCCCAAATGAATTCAGAGCACTGTAGCTCGAAAAAATCTTGTATTCTGTCAAATGTTTTGATATGAAATAACTGAGGTAAGTAAACATGATGCTTCGTGATGTTTTACATGGATGCTTTGAGAGTTCTCTGCAATTTTTACGATTTTAAAGAGATAACTTACAAAAGTCATCCTCTGTGTAATATGTTTGTACATATGTACATGTTTGGGAGGGAAATCTCCATGCTGTTTTTCTTTTGTTTTGCAGACAAAACCTGTTGCATTTGCGGTTCGGACAAATGTTGGGTACAGTGCAGCTCACGATGACGATGTTCCAGTCCCAGGCATGGCCATCTCATTTGAGGCTAAAGATTTTCTTCATGTTAAAGAAGTAAGTAAAACTAGAGAAGTAATTGAATCTGTCTTTAAGGATCTATTTGAGCAATAGTGCTACTATTTCTTAACATTAAGATGACGCTTCACATTGTCAAAGCACTATGCAAATGTTAAATTAATAAGGTAACTGTGTATAAGGAACTGAATATTCTTTGAAATGCTATTCTTATAAAAACAATGGCAAAAATTCCTTACAATAAAATTAATGAAGTTTAGAAAGCAAGTGCTTTTCTTCTCTAGTGAAAGTCACTTACTTAGAGCTTTAAAAATCTACATCTGCATATTCAATAATACATTTGTAGGTTTTACCATTCTAGTACTCTGAGGGTTCGTTGTGGTTCAGCAGCCAAGGGTTGATTCTCTTTTATTTGTGTGACTGAATCTCAATTAACCCCAAAATTCTCAGATCTCCTTTTGCTCACTGAAGTTACCTCCTTGGCACAGACAATATTTTGTTAATGGTTACATACTGAAGAACTGACGTGATGTTTCAAGATGCACATAGCAACTGCCAAAAAAGGTGCTTTGCGTTTGCTGCATTGGTTTTATTTTCCTGTAGTTTGGCTTTGAAAATTTTATTTTTTTGCAGTTTCAAACACCTACAGTTGTTTTCTTTCTCTGCTCCTTGCAAGACAGTCCAAAGCAAATAACTTGATAACTTTCCCATACAGGCCCTCCATAGCAGCCCGCTGCTCCTTTCTGAATGATTCCCTCATTTTACGAGATTTTCCAGCTTCTGGTCATATTCCATTGTGTTTTGTCACAAAATGGTCCGTCTGGAAATGGAAATTTGTAGCAGAAGCACTAGAAAGCTTATGGATGAGAGCAATGTAGCCATGCATTTGAAATTATATCTTTGCCCCATTTTAGATTATCAAAAAATCCCTCAGTAGTTGTGATTGATGATGTACAATGATTCTGCTAATGCAGGTGCTTTGAAGAAGCAAGAAACATTCCTCATGCACAGGTAGAAATACAGGTGGACAGAGACTGAGGAAACACAAGAAATGGACGCTTATTGCTTTCATACTGATGATTAATGATCATCATTTTCCATATGTATTAAACACACAAAAATGGGATAACTTGTATTCAGACTGTATATAGCGAAGGAAATACGTTTTCTGTCTGATGGTAGCACAAAAGAATTGCTCTGCTCTGTCTTGTGACAAAAGTAGACATGAGCAGGCACAGAGTCCTGCCAAAAGAAAGTCATCAGCATTCTCCAGTGAGTCTGGGACCACTGGAAAATATGGCTCAATTTGGTTAGATTAAATGATTTTGTATAGTCATCTATTCCATCTGCATTTTGAATGAGCTGGTAATCTCCGACTTCGCATCACGTCTTCCCCCTGTTTCCATATGAACCAGAAACACAGTGTTAGCAGATTTTCTGTTATGATTTATCCTTTTTTCCTCACAGCACAACTTAGACTCAGATGTAAATATGCATGGGAGAAAATGAGGAAGAAAAAGTTTCCTGAACTCTTCTGGATTTCCAGAAATGCCTTGAAAGGAAGCTTAGCTTGGCTGAGTTGTTATATTGTCTGTGGCTGCCTGTGGCACCGAGGAATGGAAAAACTGATTGAAATGTTCTTGCAGGTTCAGGTGTAATAGAAGAGGCACTCTGCACTAATTGCCTTTAAAAATACCTGGTTTTCTCTCTAAGCAGTCAAGGAAAGTTGACTCTCTAGCAGAGCCAGAGCAGAGCTGGAAAGGGATCTTCATGCAGGAAGGGATCCTGTGCCTGGGCCAGGAACGCCACTGGGATGAAGAGGTGGGAAGAGACCTGCAAGGACTCAGACTTGGACTTGGAGACTCTGGTCCTGTGTTTGGCAGTGGCTGTGGTGTCTGGGCACATTGAACCTCTTCAGGAGGGTGCCCCGAGCATCAGCCCTTCCCTGCACTATCGCATCCTCCCCCTCCATCTTCCGTGGCTGTTCCCTGCTTGCTCTCCAGGCCTCTGTATCCCACCAGATATCACTCCTTCAGTAATTTTGGTGCTATGTATAGTTAATGCTGGGAGAACTGAAATGTCCAAACTTTATTTATGCAGATGAAAAGTAAAAAACCCCATAAATGACTACGAAATGCAGTGTTGCTTTTATATTTTATGCCTAACCGGTTGCTAGAAATAGAGAAAACTAGTCTCCAATGATTTTTGCCTGCATAGTTAATGTCATGTTGGATCAATACTGTCCTCTTCTTGTCTGCAAGGAGTGTTCAATTTCTGCTGCTGAGAGGGCTCAAACGAGAACCTCAGTTCAAAATGTACCTGGGCAATGGTGAAAAGTGTTGTGGTGATTGAGTATGAGGGAAATTTATTTTCATTATTAGGTTACATTCATTAAAACTCAGTACATATAAAGATGAAGGATTCCTTCCTGTGTGAAGAAATATGTGCTGCATCATAGTCACTCCTGAATCTTTTGAGGCTTTACTGCATGGCCATAATTCTGCTTTGCATTTAATTCATATTTGTGTTTCCCTTGGCACTCCAGCCACAGGTGAATTACAGAGAATCACTCACCCCAGCCAGCACCTTGAGAGCTGGACACCTTGCTACCAAGACTTCCACTATTGCTTTTTAGAGTTAGAAAGTATTATGTGTGGGTTCATTTACTTATAAAAGTATTATCCTCCATTTCATATACTGACACAGCATTTAGGCTTGAGACTTTGCAGGAATGAATTCCACATGGTTTTATTTTTGTATGAAGAAAAAATTCCTATGCATTTAGCATTTCTATCAATTATAATAAAATTAATGTTGTTGCGTAGTAGTGTGCTGTATTCTGTAGGACAGCATAAAAAAGTAGTGGCTGCTCAGATTCTTATTTAATGGTGCTTTTAAATAGTCTGTCTCTTCCTTTTACCAATTTAATGGTACTCCCTCTGCAGACTTCATGTATACCATAGAGCAGATCCATATAATGGCAACCTCCATTGACCCAATTGCTATTGCCTTCCTCCAACATATTTTAAATGCACATGCACATCTTTAGTTAGCGTTTTGCAATGAAAGGCTGTGATTTTAATAATACATTTTGGTCTAAATCAACTTTGAGAAACTGCTCTTCCAGATTAGCGCCCTATTAAATGTTAGTATTCTTCCTCATAAAGGCATCTCATTGGACGGATGTTATAGATCACCTTGTATTTTATGAGCTCAATAGCGCATTTATTTTAATCTTTGTTTTGTTAGCTAAATATCTTAAAGTTGGTTTCAAGCATCACAACATTTCTATAGTAACCAAAATGAAAGATAATACTGCAATTAGGTTGTGTATCATTGATCCACCAATGTTGTACTCTCGTTGAAATTAATTCCTTTTTATGGGAGCCCACACATTTTACTCCTAACTGTACACTTGTTAAAGCTACTTATTAAATAATTAAACATGCACTATAATATCTACATTCATAGGTCCAGATTCAAGAAGGCAGCTTCTCTTCCCACTCAGAAATCTGAGTTTCATAAATAATCCAAATTATCCAAAATTCATATTTGACAGTAGTTATTCCCATGAAACTCGTAGAGTATTGTGTGTGGGGCTGTAAATAACAGTGACCTATTCTCATCCAAAATGGTGAATAAATAATAAAGGAAAAAGCAAATAGTTCTGCTCAATAGACCTCTGCAAAACAAACAAACCAACCCCCTCCGTGTGTGTATGAATAAATATTATTAAATTAGAGTAGTCATTATCTCATATTTCATATAGCAGAAATTCAGTTAATTGGACTGTCTTGTGCATTTGTATAATTTTAAGGGTTTTTTAGTTATCCAAGGTATCCGTTCCTTGTGGATCTATCATAGTATGTTTATTATGCAGATCACATGAGCTGTATGCAGTAGAGCATATATAAGCAGCGGAATGTAGTCATATATCAGAAGATTTTAGTGAGTTCAGAGAAGCGGGGGAGTTTGAGAAGTAGTATTTTTTATTTTAAATAGAGAACTGAATATAATAGAATAAGAAAAGTAGATTATTACAGAGCTGTAAAAAACGTTGCAGTGGGTAGGAGCAGATCAGAACAAATCTCTGGTGTCCACCAAGGAGAAACATGAAGGGAGAACAAAAGCAGCTCTCATGTATGAGGGAAAAAGACTGCAAAGCAGAAAAAAAAAAAAAAAGATGGTGAAATGGGTGGAAATAACAGCCGGGGAGAATCATGAAGTCTATGAAAGAAGGTTTCTGCTTAAGTACTGTAGCATTTTAATAATTTGCCAAGGTATAATTATTTTAATGTATTTCTGAATATTACCACAATTCTTCATTGCCCTAATAACATAGTACAGTGATTAACTGCAGGGAAGAATTATGTAAAATGACTTAGCTGCAAGTTAAAAATAATAACAAAATGATCCCAAATACAGTAATTTCTTAGTACATGACTTTTTTTTTTTTTTTTAATTTGTAGAAATTTAATAATGACTGGTGGATAGGACGGTTGGTAAAAGAAGGCTGTGAAATAGGATTCATACCAAGCCCAGTCAAACTAGAAAACATGAGGCTGCAGCACGAACAAAAGGCAAAACAAGGAAAATTCTACTCCAGGTAATAACAACAGATCATTAAAATAGTAGCATTGACTATGACACAACTTGGAAATTAATGCTGTGTGTGCTATAGTTCTGTTTAATTATTGTAATTGGCAGCTACAAACATTTTGAATCAATGAAGGAAGTAATATTTATTTATATAGTTTATGTCATTGCCATTTGAGAGATAAAGTAGATATTTAGATTGGTGGTCTGTGGTTGCCTCCAATGGCTATTATTACATTTTATTTTCATAAAATATTTGCAAATATACGTTGTAATGAGTACATTTACTACATGCCAGTACAATTTTTGACTTACAAATCGATCTCCCTAAATACTTTAGCATTTGTTACTTGTTTTCATGATCTTGCAGTTTCTAAACACTTTTAAAGCTGATTTTAGAAATTACAGAGAATATTAAGGTGAATTTATTTTCAAGCTGAAGCTAGTGCTTATTAGTTAGCCCTGTTAGCTAGTGCCTATTAGTTTGGTCTTGTCAAATTCATAGCCTACAACTATAGCTTTTAAGGTTACTGCATTTTATGATGGAAGTTTCATGTTAAGTCATCTGTTGTCTCTGGCTGCAGCCATCATTGCATAAAAATAGTTGGTATCTAAATGTATTGAAGAATACTACAAGATGGTCGTGTCATCTTTACTATAGAACTCTTAATAAAGTAGTTTTCCAGTAAACATTAAGACATGGGGAAGCAAGTGCCACTTGCTTCCCTTTGGGTACGTAGGAAACAAATATTTCCAGTATGTCTGAGTGGGATAGACCTGGAATTGAGAAAACAGCTGGGAAACATTTGGGAAGCCAGAAAGGCTTTCCTGTTTCAATAGGAAGGGCAGCAGTGCCTGAAGAGCATGTCTACGCTAGGAGGAGATCAGGATGCTGCAGTGCTCAGCTGCATTCGCCAGCTGTGAAATGCCTTTGCTATGAGTGTGCTGTCCTCAGCAGGAGGACGTCAGGTTCCTTATGCCTCTCGTGACACTTCTGATACAGCCAAATCTGACCCTGTGATTCCACCCCTTTCCAAATTGTAAAGGCTTCCATTCTCCAGAACTTTTCACTGGAGAGAACACTGTCCTACACCACAAATGCATTTACTTAGTGCTTATTAATACTTTAAGATGGAGAAAGTGGAAACTAGTACTATCACATGAATTATTTCAAGAGTGGAATAGCCTTTCTTACACTTTTCTCAGCGCTTTTCTCGTTACAGTAACTGAAATAAAATGACTAAAACATTGTTTAATTTTCACAACTTGAATAGGTTTCACAAAGCAGAACTTGACAAAACCCTAGACTGCTTTGTCTTCGTTTGAGAGACTTTTGTTTCTTAAGTGCTACCTTGTATTGAGACAGCAAAAGAATTCGTACTTGAATTAAATTGAAAAGATGTTAGGCAAACACACTATCATTTTCATCAGGGAGCTATCAATACCTCCTTTGTTAAAGGAAACAGATATGCTCACTGTCTTAAGAGTTAGTCTTAGTAATGAGCAGTAATATTAATAATTATATATCAGTAGCTGTATTAATAATTGGGTTGCATTAAGATCATGAGGTAGTGAGAGGATATGCAGCAGAATGAAGTTGCAGAGCAGAACAAGGAGCAAGACTGATGTTTGCAGTTCCTCAATATGTACACCCATTTTGCATAAGATGTATATATTTTATGCCCCTGCCAGAAATACCGTTTGTCTCTTGACTAGTAGCTCATTTAGAAGTCAGGTAATAAATAAGCTAGAATAAATACTGAGAAAGCTATGAAACTTCAAACATATTTGTTGCTTTACTCCAGTAAATCAGGAGGAAACTCTTCATCCAGTTTGGGTGACATCGTTCCTAGTTCCAGAAAATCAACGCCTCCATCATCTGGTGAGTAGGTCATGAACCCTTCGGTTTACAGACTCATACACCTAAACTGTTAAAATCTATATACACTTAGTCCTATTTCCTTATTCCCTGTACTTCATACCTATAAGGTTGGGTGGTTGCGTTGACCTGTAAGGCTGGTTTGGGTGTGTTTGAAGTAGTGGAGTCAATGCCAGCAAGTTCAGGCAGTGGTAGGGCTGTTAATAATCCACAAAACTCCCCCTTTGCTTTTACCATGGTGTTTTATAGCAAAGGCATAATAAAATGATGAGAATGCATCGCAGTGGGAGAGTTAGAGGTTTGGTCT
>NW_009648894.1:1342052-1362115 GCF_000708025.1 Charadrius vociferus
ATAAGAATAAAAAATCCCATGAGGTTTCTGCAGTAGCATCAAGAATGGCATTATTTTATAACAGGAACTTTTAGTTTCACAATTCTGATAATGAGGATGCACTTCACGTAATTCTAGCATACTGGATATTTTTTTTCCTTTTGTGACAAATTTTTGACAAATACTGTTTTGTATTTAGAGCATCAACAGACAGATTTAAATTTAGCTAGGTTAGATTCAAGAGGTATGAAGCAAATACATGGCAAGTTGGTGGAAGAAAGTGACACTAGCTCCTTGAAAAAAGCATAGCAGATTATTCCCCCCCCCAAAAAAATTACTAAATTCAGCTGCTGCATTGCTGGGTGTTTTATCTTCTCCTAAGAGAGAAAATGTACATTTTGAATACCCAAAACCAGAAAATATTAATGAATGTTTCTAGTGCCTTGTGTATTGAGGCAAAGACATGTATTTTCTAATCATACTAGTTTATATGGAGCCTGGTCTACAGAGCAGGCGTCTTAAAATGATCCTGAAAATTTTAAAGTATTTACATGGACATTAAGAGAGAGACAGAGGAATTCAATCAAGTTATGGTAGTAGCTTCATTTAATTAAAGTAATTGAAAAATATGTGTGTTTCTTGTGAAACCATGAATTTGTTTGTAACAACCAACTTTATTACAACTGGTTTGTTTATCAAAATTCTACTTAAGTTCCCTACCTCCCTTTTTTAAAAAAAAATACATATTCTTTGTTTACTAATATGTGTTGATCACAAGTCTGTAGAACACACCTTAATCTTTCATTTTATGATGGCTTTAAACTGTCACATTTACTGTTAAGGCCCACTTTTTCAATGACTGCATTTTTGCAGTAGAAACTGTCCATGGACCTATGTTGCAATTTTATAGTCAGAGCATCTGAAATGCTATGATATTTTTTTTTGTATCCTAAAACCAATTGGACAGCAGAACATATGAAATTTTCAGAATATTGCACAGAATTTAGAGGTAAGGGGATAAGCAGCATACTTTGATTACCAACTAATTGATTGCTAGCAATGCTGTGATATTCATTGCATTGTGTCATTTCTTCAGACAGTAGTTTTCAGAAACCTGTTTTTCTGGAGAAAGAAGAAAATCTAGTTAAATTTATTAAGTTACCTTGAAGTTTTGGAGTACATTTATGAATAGTGCATATTAGCTTATTTTGTGATCTTAATATGCTGGGTCTATTATTTTTGCTTATCTTAAGACATCCCAAGAAGGGTGAAAAAGACATAGTTTGTGACTAACACAAGAACTGAAGTGAAATACAGTTCAATTGTTATTCACAGGCCTCTGTTTTTTGAAAGTATAATAAATGAAAAATACATAAATTATTTAATGAGTCGAAGAGATTGTAAGGGAGTAAGTTAACTTCGTTTTTTTACTTTGTCGGGGATTTTTTTCAGTATAAACTAATGACAAAAAAAAACCAAACAAGATGAAGAACCAGTGAAAAACAAATGAAAAGGGGGCACATAGCCATTATGATAATAAATATTATATTGATAGATTAATCAACCCATACAGTCCTCATGGGGCACCAAAGAGGATGATAGTAGTGGTAAAAATGACTTCGAAAAAAACCCAATGAGCCGAAGATAATTGACAATAAAAGAACCAGCACAGAAGATGTTAACATAGTGTGAAGACTGAGAATGAAAAAAGGAGATACTGATATCTAGCTGATCAAATGCTACATTTCTTTTTTACAGGAAAAAACTAACAACCCTGACTTTTTTTTTCTAGTGATTTTAGTTTAACATAGAATCGAAGGAGTTTTAATATGCCGTATTATGAGTGATTTATAGCATCTGTGCTGGCCTGTATTCAAGAAAAGATAATATGTTCTTTTTATACTTATGAAGAGGATGAAGGAACAGTGTTGCTGGAAGAAAATGTTACATGATTTCTGTGGCTGTTTTTAGGAGCAGGAGTATAGAAACGGGCTGCAGATCTACTCAGAGGCTTTCCTGGCAAGGGCAGGCTCAAAGGCACTGTTCTGTGACTCAAGGGGTGTCCGGCATCATGGCATTAGATCTGTGGATAATTCAAATTGGAAAATATACTTTACTCAACCAGAAGAGATCACTGTCCCAAGCGTCTCTTAAATCAGTAGCTGCACATAGGCTTGACAGAAATATTTATTTGTTGCATAATTTCATAGCACGTACCGCTGTATTAGTTGATGTCCCACTCATCAAGCAGCTGAAAGCACGTCATTAAGGTGGCTTCATAATAGTTTGCAATGATTAATTATGGGTTTAGATAAAGTTAGTGCAAGCGATACTGCTTTCAGATCTATTTAGATTTAGATCCAGTTCGACACAATGGCACGGCAAGATAAGTGTGTGTTCCCAGTGCATGTCAAGAGGTGGGTAAGATCTTAACACACAAGGGTGATCTACAGCATGTTTGTGGATCACTTTTGTGGAAGTACTTGATTTCTTAAGAATAATTTAGTTTATTACTTAAGATCAGGATGATACAATAATAAACAATAAATGTTTTTTGTTGGTGGTTGCTTTGTTTCAGACATAGCAGGTATCTGCTGGATTCAGCATTCAGGATAACATGGCTTTGCATTTGGAAAATGTGTTTATTTCTGAGTTCATGATGATTTTTGCTTAAACTGTTGTTACTTACTTGCTAAAGAGGGTAAATATTTTATATTTGCGGTATAACTGTTGTGTGCTGTATATTCTTTTGGGGTAGAGGTTGAACAGCAGTGGTTTATTGTATTCATTTCCATTTTGCCCTGCCTACATCCTCACTCTTCACAACAGGATCCAGGTCTCTGAGACAAGCTGGGATCAATTTCCTCTCTTCTGCTACCCATTCTTTTTAGTTTTCACTATTAGTAGGTCTTTTTTTTTTATTATTATTTCTAATAAATGTATCTTATGACTAGCATTTTGAGTTAAAATGGTTAAAAATGCCAATTGTAGTCCACCCTGAGATAAATGTAGATATTATTGTACCCGTATCAGGCTGGTACACTTCAAAAGTGGTTTATCTTCTGTTTCTTAATTTCCTATAGACACACTAGTGACATTTCAAATATCAGTTGATGATACCCATTTTGAATTAATGTTCATTGCTATAAAATAATTCAAATGTTGGCCAAGTTCTGTTGTTTACATTGGTGAAAGTCTTATCTATTCCAGTGACCCAGTTTGGATTCACACTGGTGTAACAGGAATGAACACGGCCATTGCTCTGTTTTGTAATGATGTCTGATGTATGTCTGACGTAGCTGTGTAAAGGGGGATCAGAGGAAAATATTATAGTAGCTGTTACAGATTGCCTTCTGTCTTCTAATCCTAATGTGCTGCACCTTTAAATTTTTCCCTTTGTTTTAGTGTGTTTTGTACTCATGGCTGATTTTTTTTAATTTTTATTTTTTAATTTATTACTCTGGACAGTTTTATTTTTCTTTACCTGTTATTTCCTTTTTAACCTATCTTTACTTTCCCTGTCATCTGATAATTCTGAATTGTTTGTCTGTATATAGCTATAGACATAGATGCCACTGGCTTAGATGCAGAAGAAAATGATATTCCAGCAAACCATCGCTCCCCCAAACCCAGTGCAAACAGTGTAACATCACCCCACTCCAAAGAGAAAAGAATGCCCTTCTTTAAGAAGGTAACACCGACTTCCAAGCTCCCATCTGTCCACCTGCTCACCTGCACTGCGTCACATTTCTAGTCCTGTTAACTGTCTGCGTCCTTTGACAAGCCAATAACATGCATGCTTTGTTGTTCTTTGTTTCTTTTCCATGCTGCTGTAGCTAAGCAGAAGCAGAAATCGGTAAGTTTATATCGACATCATTACCTGTGTTTATCCTGCCACTGGCATCATTAGCATTATTACCCCAGATTAACAATGCAGCTATTCTAGAATTAAGGAAGAAATGTATTGAACTGTTAGTGGATCCACTACATGAAAACAGAGTCCCAAGTTCAGTGCGTCCATGAAACTCTGCTACAGTGCTTATCCTTTTTGATGGAATAATAGGACACACTTAGAAGGCCTTCTTAAAGTTTGCGAAATTTATCTCTAACAAATCCATATAATGCACCTCTCTAGTGCATGCTTATTCTTTCTGTCTCTATCCTTCTTAATTTTTTTCCCTTATAACTCAGTCTATTGAAATCATTATTGGAATCTAATCAGATACTCAGATTGTACTTAGAAAACAAATAGTCAAAACTGTTAATTTTTAATTTAGTCAGTATTTAAACTGCTAACTCACTAGGTGCAAAATCTTCAGGTGACCAAGACCAGTGGAAAATGGCAGACTTATTTTGATGGTTTACTTTGAGTTTTTCCCGTTATCATGTATAAAATATCAGCCAAATGTTCTTGCCGTCCATCAGTCAGACTTTTTTAGTATCTCAGCTATTAGAAATGGTACTGGTGGTTCCCGGGAGAGCCCGTGTCTCTCCATAGATAACCCAGATAACTACAGAATTATGCAATTGGCATCCTGTTACAGCAAACTGCAGTACGTTTCTAGGATCTTTGCTGGCGTAAGTTATCAAGACATTAGGTAGCAGCCAAAATATGAAGTGAAATACCACATTTCTACTTTTTTGATTTTAAATCTTTAATCTTCATATCTCTTATTCATTTGTTTTTAACCACTCACTCACATCTACACGTAACAACAGACTGTTACGGTGCTTTTAAGCAGTGCCACGTGACACTGTTGCCAGTGCTGTGGATGCTCTCGTGTTTAGTAAATAAAACTTTATTTCTCTCTCTCTTTTCTTCTTGAACTCTTTTGAATTAAATCGGATAATTTCCAAAGTCACCGGTACTTGCTTCAGTAGGGTCCGTTAAGTACCGCGTCATTCACAGCCCACCACGGAAATCAACAGCAGTTTCTTGCTTCTGAGTATTTTCTTACTTAATCATATTTATAACCAAGTGTAAATGCTAAGGAAGAATAGTACATGTTGACATATATTGGATGCTATCTGCATAAACATCTTCCAAAGATATAGCTTCTAGATTAACCACCCTGGACCTGGATGGTGGCTAGTCCCATCTCACTCTCAATTTTGTGATGCCTCTTTTCTTCCATACCAAAATCGTCACTGGTTATAGTCAGTTTTGTAATACTGACATTTTCAGTAAATACTGTATGGGCATCCCAAACTAATCATGCGTAGACAAACCACTGAGCAAAAGCTGTATGGTCAAAACTATGCTAGTTTTTATTCAAGTTCATATTTGAACTTGAATCTGCAAATGGAAGCTGTATAGCTCAATGCCAGTCTCTTAGAAAATATGAGATTCTCTAATGCTAAATTAAAGAACTTTAATGCTTCCATTAGATAACTTTTACTCAGTTTTCTGCTGACAGCTTCATTACTTCAAGCTGTAAAGATCAGAGAAAAAAAATGCCTTTTTCCACAGAACAAATTTTTAAAATACCCCATATTCCATCAAATAAGGTAATTTCTGTGCTTTCCTTAATTTTCAAATAACTGGTTAACTTCTAGCATGAACACCTTCAGTTGAGTTAGCTGCATTAAGACAAAGATCTGTTGCATCAGGACACTCAGGCTACAAGCACTTACGCAACTGTAATGAATTTTTCTTAGGATCTGTCTCTGATACGCTTATCAGATTATTAGTAATATTAGCAAGAGCAGCAGAGGGCTGCATTTTGATACTGACACGGCATAATTGCAGGGTTTTGCTTTGAAATGTGTTGACTATGATTCTGCACTGTGTGAAATAAATTCATTTCACATGCTTATGATGCCTTGGGCACTGATATTCATTCTTATGTTACTAATTATCTGGTGAAGCTACAGGTAACAAAAAATAAGATAAAATACATTGAAAAACATTCACAAAAGTGTTTTCCGTGTTTTAGACTGCTTTAGACTGCTGCTTGTGTAGCATTTTGTGCTGTCACTGTATTAATGTCTGTCTTTGTGTTTTTGTGTTTTGGAATGTATATACTTATTTTAATGTTATTATGAAACACCTTGGGATACGTTGAGTACTGAAACAACGAACGGTGACTGTATTCTGTTATCTTGACTGATGTATTTGTACTATGTAGGCATTTGAAAAATAGATCTGGCATACTTTTTTCTGTATCACCCACACGTTCCTGGGTTTGGATTTCAATCATTTTTTCCCCAAGGCAAAGATAAACAAAATCCTCTCTTAAAACCAAAAAACTCTTTCTGATAAGACTCAGTCTTGGTGATACGTATCACATATTCATTTATTAAATTAAAAAAAAAAATAATTTGTTTCTATTTTATTTTGATAACAATATAAACAATTTTGCAATCTTTGGAAGCATTCAATCTTTTTGTCTTTTTTTTTTAAATACTTTTTATAAATTGTGCATGATACATCAGTAAGTAGTTTGGTGAATATCGTACTAACAGAATCCATTCTTGGGTGGTGACGGGAACTTCCCAAAGTGGAAGGATTGTTATCCCAAGCTCTGTTTATGAAAATTTTCTATAAATACTAACTTGATCAGTCAATATTTTTATTTGATTTGCAAGTGAATTGCGGATGCAAATGTGGAAGTCAGACTAGGAGTGCTCCCCTGGGAATTTGCAGTGGTGTCACAATGTTTTGTCAAGCAGTAGGCAGATCTGAACGTGAAAAGAGATGTTATGCTTTTCTCCTACCTTCTTGTTTTAGTTTTCTCCTTCATAATTTGCCCACGTAAAATTTTTGGTGGGAAACAGATGTCACAGATCTAGTCAGTCATTTCAAATCATTAACTATTGGAAGTAACCTTTTCAATTTACCAGCTAGGAATTATGGAGTAGGACATGTGAACGTCTCCAGAATAACAGTTTTGTAGCTATCCAGAGCAAATATATGAGAACAGTAAGAAAACCAAAAGTCAAAGAAAAGCTTTTTCAAAAGAAATCCCTGAATCTGTTATGTCTTTATCTTGTACTACCAGTTTTCAGGAAAAATTAATGAATCCATGATTCCTGTGTTGCTGACATCACTGGAAATTCAGAGTTCCTAATATTTTAAGTAACATGTAACGCTTTCTCTAGGTGCTGTGATGCTGAAAACTTTTTCTGTTTTGCAGACAGAGCACATCCCTCCCTATGATGTAGTGCCTTCTATGCGACCAGTAGTTTTAGTGGGGCCTTCTCTGAAGGGATATGAGGTAAGTGATTGTTGTGAATGGTTTTATTTTGCCCAAAATACTGTAATTCATTTGTATTTGAATGTTCAAAGGTAGTTAAGATGAATAACATTATTTATATTATAGACAAAAGTCTAGCCAGTTTTTACTTCTACTAGATAGCTGCTTACATGTGTTTTATTTCACATCAGAATTCACATTAAGAATAAATTGCATTCCTATCCTATTCTTCAGATATAAGATTTGCTTTCAACTTTATTGCATATTATTATTAACATCAAGTATTATGAATTTCCTGTGGGATTATTAATTTGTTCTTTGTTTGATTCTAGGTAACAGACATGATGCAAAAAGCATTATTTGATTTTTTAAAACATAGATTCGAAGGGCGGTAAGTACTTTAAAATGCATATCTACTTGAGTTCAGGTCCTGTTTAGATACTACTGGGATTTTAAGAAATAATGACATTCTTGGAAAAATACGCGTAGAAAATTAGGAATGGCAGCTAATTCCTTGTTCAGTGAACTATAGTGCTTCCTTAGCAGAGCACACTGAGGCTGTATTGCAGTGGGAAGTATTCAGGATTGTATATTTGTTAAAGTGGAAAAAAGGATGTCATCTTGTTCATGACTGACATTCATACTCTGGATCACTAGAGATTTATCTACAGATTTAATAAACGTGTAGTATTAAAAAAATCTTTTGTTTAAGTATTTTTAAGGGATATCTCATCAATGCTTCTGGGGTTCTATACAAGCTGATGAGGGCCACCATTCCACCTCAGCTCTCCCTGCTTACAGTGGCATCTGACTTGGAAAGAGTGATAGGAGATTCAGGCTGTCAAACCTAAACCATGACAGATTGTCAAACTCTTGATCCCTCAAGCTGGGAGCTAGGTTTGACAGTAGTGCTAGAAGCTACTGTAGTACCACTGTCAAATGATAATCCGTTTTGAAAAGCAGTAGCATGTTCTGTAATTCAAACACCACGGACACATGGACCAGAGACATCAGGTGGATTCTCCACACGTGATTATAATGCTACTGGATTAGGCCCCAGATTAATATGTGCGAGTGGGTTGACATTCAGGGGGGAAAATTGAGAAAATGGGAGGGTCTTGTTATACTATCTGTAACTTCAATGAATGTTCTGTTTAGTGTGGAACTGGGCAGAGCAGTAAAACTATTCTCTCTGTCCTGGTGCTGTCAGACTTCCAAGAGGGAGCTTGAGGTTTTCTGTCAGTAGCTTCAGCTCTTTAAAATACTGGACATTGTGGTTCAAGCTGTTGGAGCTTCTCAGTCAGTATGATGATGTTGAGACTGAACCAGTTAGTAGTCTGTCTTTATATTAGTTGGGATTTTCAAATCTTACATTACTTCAGAGTTGGAAGTTAAGAAAATAGTGAGTGTTGCAAGCAGAAGAAATTTGTTGCATCTTTGTGTCTTAAAGTATTTTTGAGCATATCTAATTTTCAGTTGTAGATCCAGTTGTGGCAGGGTGAATCCACAAATACTCTCAATACAACTGATGCCTATAGTAGCAGGTTTGAAGCATCCCAAACTTCAGCAGCAATCTGCATTGGTACTCAAGGTCCTCAACACATTTTTACAGGAGATTCTTAGATTCATGTTACTGCTTTCACTGCCACTCTGCTGTCAATCTGATCCCTCTCTTATTCAAATTGTTTCACAACATGAACATACATACCCTTTGTTTTGAAAGCAGACGTGTTTCTTCCTGGTGTTACGTATCTCAAAAGACATTAAAATGACCTTTGAAAGATGTTAAAAGATCTTAAAATGAAAAATAGTGTTTTTAGACTGATAAACCTAGCTTAATTGAATTACGTTTGAAAAAGGGAAAATTGTTTTCTATTTCATGTAGGAAGGAAGACTGCCAGGAAAGGAAAAAAAAATCCAAAACAAAACAAGATGTAAAAGTTTGTAGTGTTCATCAATTAGGAAATAAAGATAACTAATAAGTACCCCAAGTTACATAATGGATGTCATTTTAAGACTAATGGCATTATCTGTGAGGAGCTGTGCCAGAAATCACAATCTTTGGTTATGTTTTTAGCTTAAGTCACATCATGCCTAAATTTCCAAAATGATGTTACTAATCAGTATTGTGCAAATAATTCTGGTTTTCCATATTAACTTCTGGCTTTGTTACATTTTAAAGAGTTTTAGATAAATATATACACATGTTGAGCTCAATGGGAAATGACCTATTTGGTTACATTTCAGATGAACAGCATCTGACTGTGCTTGCTAAACAGGAGCCCTCCCTGTTCTTAGCAAATCCATTTCCTCCTTTAAATTGCACGTAAAATCATACAAGGAAGAACAAGGGCATATCATCAGTCTGATTTAACCCTCAGCACTGGAAAAATGTGACCCCTAAACCTCATTAGACCAAAGAGTTGGAAAGGGAATTTATCCAAAGGATGCATTTTGACCCTGTAAAGCAAAACAAATGGAGTTAACTGTTTTCCTAGGAAGAAGAATATGTAGAAGGTTATGGAGCAGGTCAGTGCAAACAACTGGAAGTAACCACTTCTTTCTTGGCTCATCTTTTCTCATAAACACAAAACTGAGCCTGCCAGATAGTCAGCCCAGAGATTTCATTTGCTTGCTTCTCGGTGTTGCAGTCCACATTTTTGGGTGGCCAGCATATTGCTGGATCGTTCTGGAAAATTATAGGTAACTCTTGCACTCTGTTAAAAAAACATATGCTAGTAAACTAACAATAAAAATAAGAGTTATATGGCTGTACTAGTTTCCCTGCTCAGCTTTACCTTTACCTGTTAACTCTGCATATTCGTGTATGTCTTACAGGTCTGGTTAAATAAGGCAAGTTGTCATTCAGTACGTTTCAACAAATTAATCAAAATTAGGGAAAGGAGAAACCAGCCTATTCATACTGGGGATACTGGTGCAAAGTCTAACCACATCAGGCCTGGAGCCCCCAGGGTAGTCCCATCTTCTGCAGCATATCTCTGACCTCCTCCTGCCTCCTCTCTCCCCAAACACGTCTAACTTTGCAGTTAGTCATCATACTGCATTTTGGTACTGTGCAGAAAGGGGGATACCTTATCAATAGTTCTTGTAGCAGTATTAGTTAAAGTTTCTTCTCTGTTCACATTGTACGAAGCATACAGTGCTGCTGAGGAGTACTTGTTTTCCTGTAGTCTTAGACATCTTCTAGTGTTAAATAAGTGTCTCTTTCTCCTCGCATCCCTGTGAGATAAATAACATTCTGTTCCATTTTACTGTATTTTATTTTTGCAGTATATCAATTACACGAGTCACAGCAGACATCTCGCTTGCCAAACGCTCAGTATTAAACAACCCCAGTAAGCACGCGATAATAGAGCGATCTAACACAAGATCAAGCTTAGGTAAGTACCTATAATGATGCTATCTACAAATTGGCTACTCTCAATTCATATCTGTTAGCCAAAAATAGCCTTCTCTCTGCTGTGAGAAAATCACGATTCCCATAATTCAGAAATCCTGGCACTAGAAATCATTTTAAAATCACTGCCAGATAAACTTCATGTAGTACTGATTTTGGTTTATCTTGCTTGTGTTCAGTTTTCGCATTTTGCTGTTTGCTTCAGTGGGGAGAGGTATCCATATCCATAAGGTACATAAAATCTGAAGAGATGTTCTTCTGGTTAAATAGAAATGATGGTTTCAGAATACCTGAAATTACATAGCTATTATTGATATTATACATTATCTTTGATAAGATTACTAGTAGTGATAGCTACTGATACTAGACCGGACAAAAATTACTGAGCTAAACATTTTCTGGATTTTATATCAGTTTAAACTAATGCTGAGGTTGGTGCAAAAAATGAAGGATGGAAAATGGGAGATGTTTCTAAAAAACTGCATAGCTAGGTTCATAGCATACATATCTGTCATCTTACATGAGCCTTTTTGCACTGAAGCTTGTCCAGTTGTATAAGTTGTTAAACTTTCATTAGCCAGTCAGAAAAAACAGCTTAGCTGGGAAGATGTAACTAAATGTCACCGTCTACAGTACAGGTGGCTACACTGGAGCTTGTCATCCCAAGGTGTCCTTAGAGTAAACAGGAAAAGGTGGTCACTTTGGAGTCTCACCTCAGCCTTTCTTCTAGCTCAAGGTGTATTATATCCAAGACTAGCCAAGATGAATCCTGCCAGGAGCCTTGTGTTAGGGCACTCAGTTGAGATATGAGGCACCCAAGTTCAAGTCCCTGCTCAAGTACAAAAAAGGAGGAACTTGAATTCAAATCGCAGGTGAATGCTCCAGGCAGGTTTCTGTCTTAACAAGACTGCAGATTTCTCTTAGTAGCCTCTGAGAGAGCTTGGTTTCCCCTCAGCACAGCATTGTAGCTTGAAATCTTGTAAATATTGTGGAACGGGAAAGGAGTCTCATTCATCCTCCTAAATGGGTTCTTTATCAGTTTTATAACAGAATTTATGAGTACACCTGTACTTTCACTGAATATTTAACAATTGCCTAATATAGTTATCCTTCTTAGAATGAGCTTCTCTGCCTTAAAAAGTTTGACTTCCCTTTCTTGAAAATTTGCTTCTTAAAACCCTTGCTTTCAGCTATGTGGAGGCTGTGAATCATTATTTCAAGTAGTCTGATAGCTTCCAAATGTGTCTTATTTTAAGTGCTCAGTCCACTGACTATTATTAGCTGCTGTTGTTTCACATGAGCACCAGTAATATCACCAGGAGCAGTCTGAGAAGTATGAAGAAGTATTACAGAGCCCAGGGAGCGATGGTCACGGACTCTGGGGTGCAGGTAGTTTTTTCATCAGTCCTCCAGGTCAAAGGGAGGGGGTTTGAAAGGGCCAGTCGAATATGGAGAACCAACAAATGATTACAGGGTTAGTGCCACAGCCAGGGGTTCAGCTACTTAGACCATGGGACTCATTTTGAGAAACCTGGTCTACTGGGGACTGATGGGGTCTATCTGTCAGAGAACGGGAAGAGCATCTTCAGTCAGAGGGTTGCCAAGCTGGTGAAGAGGGCTTTAAACTAAAGTTGCTGGGGAATGGGAACCTCAATCCATCCCACTCCTACCAGTTTAATGCCAGTGCCAGCAATAGACACCCAGAGCCTGGAGAAGGATCATAGGTCAGCAGGAGAGTGCCTGGAGTACTCTCACAAAGGAATTCCAGCCACTCCAGCCAGTATGGCAGCTTCACTGGAGCCTAACTTAAACGCCTCTGTGCAAACATGTGTAGCACGGACAATAAAAAAGAGGAGTTAGAGACGTGCACACACCTGCAGAGCTATGATCTTATTGGTATTACAGAGATGTGGTGCAATGGTTCTTATGACTGGAATGTTGGAATGGAAGGATACAGGCTCTTTAGGAAGGACAGGGGAGATGAGGAGGAGGTGTTCCCCTCTATGTCAATGATGCTGGAGTGCATGGAGCTCTACCTAGGGATAGAGAAGGAGTTGACCAAGAGCTTATGGGTCAGGAGTAAAGGGAGGGCAGGGACAGATAACATTACAGTGGGGTTCTTATACAGGCCACCCAGCTAGGAAGACTGAGCAGATGAGGCCCTCTATGGACAGATAGGAGCAGCCTCATGTTCACAAGCCCTGGGCCTCATGGAGTACTTCAGCCACCCTGATATCTGTTGAAGGGACAACACAGCAGGGTATAAGCAATCCCGGAGTTTCCTGGAAAGCGTTGATGATAACTTCTTCCTCCAAGTGATAGAGGAGCTAATGAGGAGAGCTGCTATGCTTGACCTTGTTCTGACCAACAAGTAGGGACTGGTGGGGAGTGTGAAGCTCAAGGGCAGCCTTTGCTACAGTGACCATGAGATGGTGAAGTTCAAGATCCTTAGGGCAGCAAGGAGGGCACACATCAAGCTCACTACCCTGGACATCAGGAGAGCAGACTTTGGCCTCTTCAAGGATCTGTTTGGCAGAGTGCCATAGGATAATGCACTGGAGGGAAGAGGGGGCCAAGAAAGCTGGTTAATATTCAAGGATCACTTCCTCCAAGCTCAGGAGTGATGCATCCTAACAAAGAGGAAGTCGGGTGAAAACATCAGGCAGTCTGCATGGATGAACAAGGAACTCTTGGAAAAACTCAAACACAAAAAGGAGGCCTACAGAGCATGGAAGGAAGGACACGTAGCCTGGGAGGAATACAGAGAAATTGTCCAAGCAGTCAGGGATCAGGTCAGGAAAGCTAAAGCCCAGATAGAATTAAATCTGGCCAGGGACATCAAGGGCAACAAGAAAGCCTTCTATATGTACATCAGTGATAAAAGGAAGACAAGGAAAAATGTGGGCCCTCTCTGGAAGGAAATGGGAGACCTGGTTACCTGGGATATGGGGAAGGCTGAGATACTGAACAATGTTTTTGCCTCAGTCTTAACCGGCAAGTGCTCTAGCCACACTGCCGAGGTCGCAGAAAGCAAAGGCAGGAACTGGAAGAATGAGGCACCACCCACTGTAGGAGAAGATCATATTTGAGACCAGCTGAGAAACCTGAAGGTTCACAAATCTATGGGACCTGATGAGATGCATCCATGGCTCCTGAGGGAACTGGTGGATGAAGTTGCTAAGCCACTATCCATCATATTTCAGAAGTCATGGCAGTCTGGTGAAGTTCCTTCTGACTGGAAAAGGGGAAATATAACCCCCATTTTTAAAAAGGAAAAAAAGAAAGACCCAGGGAACTACAGGCCAGTCAATCTCACCTCTGTGCCCAGCAAGATCATGGAGCCAATTCTCCTGGCAACTGTGCTAAGGCACATGGAAAATAAGGAGGTGATCAGTGACAGCCAACATGGCTTCACCAAGGGCAAATTGTGCCTGACAAATTTGGTAGCCTTCTATGGTGGCATTACAGCATTGGTGGATAAGGGCAGAGCAACAGATGTCATCTACATGGGCTTGTGCAAAGCATTTGACACCGCTCTGTGCGACATCCTGGTGTCTAAATTGGAGAGACATGGGTTTGATGGATGGATCACTTGGTGGATAAGAAATTGGCTGGATGGTCACACTCAAAGAGTCACAATCAACAGCTCAGTGTCCAAGTGTCAAACAGTGATGAGTGGCCTTCCTCAGTGATCAGTACGATCAGGGACGAGTGCTGTTTAACATCTTTGTTGGTGACATGAACAGGGACATCTTCAAATAGATCAGGTTGCTCAGAGCCTTGTCCAACCTGACCTTGAATGTTTCTGGGGTTCTACCACCTCTCTGGGCAAAATTGGTAATAAGAATGGAGATCACCCAGTCATGGAACACACAGAACCATGGTGATTAATTTCTCAACCTGAACATCAAAGCATGTGCAATTTTGTGCAACACTCCACAAATATATGCAGCAGTAAAAAGCATATCATCTATTCCTCATGCTAAAATATTTTCATATATGTAAAACAGCTATCAAAAAATCTATAAAGGAAAAAAGATCTATAAAAGAGAAATGCAGCCCAGTCATGTACACATTTATCTCATGGAGAACCTTACCCTTAAGAACATCAATATCCTTTTCTTTGGGTCAAGGTATTTTTTTGATAAAGGTATTTAAATTTTATCTGGGTTGGAGACACCCAAAAGATGACAGTGATTATGTATATATGTAAATATGTGGATAGATTGATATGTCTCTCTAGTTTTTGTAACAGGCCTATTATTACCTAAGATTTCTTGCTGCATAACAGGTTTTCAGTTGCTTATAATTGTTCTAATAATTAACTGATTTATAAAATCACTTTGAATTATCTTGGGAAATATTAGTTAGAGCAACTAGGTCCTTTTAACAAGGAAGTTAGGGCAAAAATCAATTTTACCTATGTTAAAATTCTCAAAACCTTTTCTTTCAGAAGGTATAATGTTCCCAGACTTCTAATAATCTAGCCATTTGGTAGTGAATTGAACAGTATTTCAGTTACAGGTTTCTGGGCATTTTTTATGAAACTAGTGAGAAAACTTGACCAAATTATTAGAAGCTGCCATTAACACTTGCCAAGCTTTGCATATGAATTGCTTAGACTCAGGTCTCCCTGGGCAAGGTCCAGCAATGGTGCTGAGCAGAACCTGCCCCCAGCAGGTTGGGTTGGGGCAACCCAACAGAACTGAAGCAGGAAGATGCTCATCTTTCAGCTTTCAATCCCTGCTTTGCAGTGCCGCATGGAGTATGGAGTAAAAAGGTATTTACTTTAAAGACGTTCAACTGGAGGAGCAGGTGGCTGGGCTAAGAGAGAAAGGCAAGTAGTGAAAATCCATTATGGAAAAGGTTGGAGTTACCAAGTAGGAGCTGGGGTAGTTGAACCCACTGATGAAGTACTTCCAGGTTCTGTGCTTCAGACATGAGATAAACCATGGGAGGAGAAAAAACAGTCAGGAACGAAGTCAGGGAAGGAAATGATGTGGTAGCAGTGAGTTGGGAGGAAAACTGAGATGGGATATAACAACTTGGAGTCAGAAAAGGGACCTGCTTTTGTAAGGTGATGGGAAAACCCTTGTGCAAAGGCGAAAGAAAGAAAGTACAAGGAGTGTTACAGCCTGTTCCCTTACTTGCCTACGATGTACCTCAAGGTACAAATAGAGTCAGAATCAGAAAATACCATTGTAGCCTGCTGGTAGGTGGCCTCTGCTAGCAGTGGTTCACAAAGAGGATGACAACATACCACTGCTGTGAGTACTTACTCAGCTTAAGTAGCAGAGGTGAGTGGCAATATCACGCCATATAGTGGAAATTTTATTTTTCAGTTTGTCTGATGAATTTGCTGTAAGTCAACAAAAAATGCTATTAAAAGAATATTATTAGGTTTACGAACTCAAGTTGTGCAAAATAAAGGTTAGGAAGTAATCGTAAGAAGGTTAACTGCGCAACTTCTAGTACCTTTAGGTTATGTGTGCTGTGATTCAGTCTTTGGTTATGTGTTTGCAGACTACTTTTCCACCAGTCCTCTGACTTAGTTTTTTTGAAAAATGTACAAACTGATGGTGGGGCATTGGAATTGCTCAGTGAATTGCTTTTTTGCTTGGTGTGGAACTTGTACAATGTATGGGGCAAGGAAGGCAAATGAAGTCCTCTAAAGGCACAGTAGGGCATACTCAATTTAAATTTGGGGGGAGCAGGACACTAAACAGTGATTTGACCAAAGCTTTTTGTGGCGGTAAATCAGTTGGTTTTAACAGGAAAGATTTTATGAATCCAAGGTTGAATTCCCGATCATAAAATGAAAACTGCTTCATCACCTATCTTCTACCCTCCAAGGAGCTCATACCCCAGTAATTAAAACACACATTTGGGATGTAGGACATACAGAGTCAAGCTTCTGCTGTGTCTGGTTTGGAACAGGGATCTGAATTTCAGTCTTAAGCGTATTGAGCACTGGTCTGTCTCTGTTGGTTCAGCGCATGTTGATTCTCTGTTGAAAAAAAAGGATAGCCCCAGTGGGAGAGGTGGGTCTGCTGCCTATGACCCGATAGCCTGTAGGCTACAGCGCTGCAGCATGACATGCCATGAGCCTGTCTTCGGAATCACAGCAGCCTTCACACCTCACCCAGGGCCAACAAGGAGCCCCTTGGCACCACTGAGGGCTCGGTGCCAGAGACGGCACCCTGTAAAGCTCACCAAGGTAGCGCAGAGGGTGCCGTGCCTGCGGCATGGTGACTGCCTGTTCCTGGAGTCAGGGTCAGTGCCGGCGGAGGATGGAGGCACAGAGGGAAGGGGCATCCCCTTGCTCCCCCTCGGTACTGCCTCCTGCCCCACCGTCGGCAGTCCTGGCTCAGGTCAGGTGCAGTGCCGAGGGGTAGAAAGGGAGACTCTTTTTAGCAAATTAACTGAAGAGCCCAATGCAATAGTGGCTCTTGCTGCTTCTGATACCTGTATAGTGTTGGACAGGATTTAGAAAGATGGCTATTTTTTTACTAGTGTTTTCAGCGTGCTTCAAGTATGACTTGTAGAGGTACCGAGTATTTGTGGCTGAAACTGAAATTCAGGCTTTGAACCTGTCAAACCATAATGTATGTCATCAAAATCAGCACATTGCCTGGTAATGCACTGATTTGGAATATGCAGATGGAAACCAGGCAGCACTTTATGGACTACTGGAGCTACTGTTGAGTACCTTGTGAAATACCAGCCTTTTGGCTCCTCATTCCCCAGAAGTCCTCTTATTTTAGGCTCTTCCCTTTGCAGACATTTAACTGGGGAACTATTCTTTTCATTCCCAGCCTAGCTCAAAGAACTTTTCCCTTCCCTCAGATCAGTACTGATATCATCTACTGACAGTACAGAGCAGCACCAGGAATGTCCTGAGTCTTAGTACTGACTTCTAAAAGAAGCTTCAAGGTTAGATGCCGTTTTGGAAGAAAGAATCCCCAGAAATCACAATTTCCTGCAGGATGGCTTCCATTTTTCTAGTTTGAATGTAATGTCATGGTTTAACCCTAGCTGGCAGCTAGGACCACGCAGCCACCCACTCACTCCCCCCAGTTTGGATGGGGGAGAGAATCGGAAAAGTGGGAAAACTCATGAGACAGTTTTAATAGATAAAGTAAAAGCCGCACATGCAAGCAAAGCAAAACAAGGAATTTATTCAGTGCTTCCCATCAGCAGGCAGGTGTTCAGCCATCTCCAGGAAAGCAGGGCTCCGTCACGCGTAACCATTACTTGGGAAGACAAATGCCATCACTACGAATGTCCCCCTGGTCCTTCTTCTCCCCCAGCTTTCTATGCTGAGCATGACGTCATATAGCGTGGAATATCCCTTTGGCCAGTTGGGGTCAGCTGTCCCAGTTGTGTCTCCTCCCAAGTTCTTGTGCCGTCCCCAGCCTTCTCACTGGTGGGGCAGTATCAGGAGCAGAAAAGGCCTTGACTACTTAGCAACAACTAAAATATTAATGTGCTATCAACAGTATTCCCATCCCAAATCCAAAATGTAGCACTATACCAGCTGCTGGTAAGGTAGTCAACTCCATCCCAGCTGAAACCATGACACTATGATAATTACTCTGAAGAATCAGACATGACATTTCTGAAATTGACCCACACACCACCACCACCACCACCACCCCCCATATTAGTGATAAATCGTGATTATTCTTTGTGATTCAATTTACTAGCTGGAAAATAGAAATAATTCCAGCTTTTCACCTGACTGTGATGTTTCAAAGTGAAAAACCATTTTATTGCATCAGTGAAATACCACCACAGTAGGTTCCATAAAATAGCCCACAAATAATTTATTCATTCTGTTTTCAGAGAAAGATTAGAACAATGTGTTCTAAATGAGATGTGGAACACATATTTGACAATGAAGAGAAAGTAAATGATTCAACAGCTGCTTATCAGTTGACAGTGTATGGCGTTGCGTACTGATTGAGACAGCAGCCCTGCAGAAACACCTTTATTGTATGTTCCTGGGCATGCTGTCTTATAATACAGACCACAAAAGGTTTGATTTGCAAGAGTTATCTTGGCATTTCCCACTTTATTAGTATTTGTTTTGCAGCCAAATAACATTCTCTTCTAATACACGTTTTAGTCATAGATAGATCATTGAGTTGGGACTCAGGTTACATGCGTTCTTTTCTAGTACCTGCTGCTGGTCTGCTGAGAGGTCCTGCGAAATGAATTCTTTCTCTACCTACATTTTCCCTTGTATAAAATAAGAATATAGGGCCTTTTCTCCAAATCACTGGAAAAAAAAAAAAGGGGGACAGAATTTCAGCAAACACTAAATTTGTGCTTTTTTTTTTGTCCAGACTATTGAGACTGACTTAGTTCTTGTCCAGATATTTTAAAATGTTATTTATTGCAATAAAATTTGATCTTGTTAATGAAAAACAGGGTTCGTTTAAAAACAGCTTTTTATTATAGCAAATGTAGCTTGCCAGAACTGCTTTATGTCAATCCACATTCCTCCCCCCTTCCAGATTCAATGAGAAGCTATTTCTTTACCCACCCACCTCTGTGCAGTGGTACCTCAAGCATCTAGACAGTCAGGCTACTGATTTATCCCTCAGTTATGCTCATGTTTGTGAGCAGCAGTTGTAAATGCAGCAGAGAAGGCTATTTCTTAGAATTTTGAAAATATATTCTTGGATTTTATATAAGTATTATTTTAATAAAGTTATGTCAATGATTTAATATAGTACAAAAGTATTTATATGATATATTAATACTAAATACTTGTTTGCTGAGAAATAAATAAACCTCTTTTTGAGAACAACTCTTACCTTATCACCCAATATACGTTTGCAGCATTGTGCATATTGTTTATAATTGTGCGTAGCATAGCAAACAGTGGAGTGAGTGCTATGATTTGGAATTGATTTAATAGATAACCCAGAATTTCAAGGAGGCATGGACGAACAATGTGATAGTCAGAAGTAGGAACTCCCTTGAGGAACTGGATTTACAGGATTATAGGAAAAACTCAATGGGCTTAATGCTGCACACACCTATCAACTGGAAGTTTGCTTCTGTAAAGGAATCGGTTAAAAATAGATTTGGGATTTGCCTCAGTGGAAACCCATGCTACCACTGAATATTCTAGTGTAAAATTAATGTATCCAAGAATTTAATACAAATAGTATCTGGCTTACAAAGATGGAGGACAGCACAGTCTTATTCCTCTCCTATATGAAAGCTTGTTTTGTGTATAAAGAGAAATGTTTGCTTGTCAATACCACTATATGTTTAATATGTGAAATGCTGGAACTAAATTTAAAGAAAGGGCAATCGAGTCATTTCTTTACAAGCCTAGAAGAAATCTGTAATTTCGAAAAGACTTCGCTCTCCAAGAAGGTAGAGTACGTGGTTAAATCTCATTCACCTGAAAATCAGTCCCAATTGGCTTAGTTAAATTTCTACATGTACACATG
>NW_009648894.1:1362164-1412215 GCF_000708025.1 Charadrius vociferus
ACCCAAACCTTTTTCTTGTTGCTTCTGTGTATGTTACACTTGTTATAACCTTACCTCATGCTGTATGCTTTGTACAAGAACCTGATTGTCTTGGCTTTTTCCATTCTTTGCTTCATTAATGCTCTCCCTATCCAGATGTTTTGGGTATGTATACAAGCTTGCAAATTACTTTTCCTGCTGTTTTGTGTTCCGTGCTTTATTGTACCTCACAGAATCACCGTGTGTTTCTCATAACTGGCTCACTGACAGACAAAAGCCAATCCTGTACTGTATTGCTAAGTATTTCTTTTAGAAAATCTTGCTGGTTTTCCTTATTTATTTTCAAGTAATTCTAAAAATAAAGTTTAGATTGACAAGTGAACACTAAAGATTAGGTTTTCCACTGTACATTGCTAAGGTATGTGCACCTAATCTGCGTATTCTAACACAGACGTGAATGCTGATGTAAAATATGTCATTGTCTGTATGGTAAGTCCATTGCAGTCAAATGGCTGTGAAGCTTTTTATTTGCTTTCTACGTGCATATGCAGCAACCTGTCAGACATTACCTGCACCCAATTTGCATGTGCAATTGAGTGCCTACCTTTGCAAAGTAGTCTGTAGAAAAAATGTATAGAGCTCCCGTTCACATCATTAGGTTGATATCCCAGAGTTTTGTTTTCTGAAAATGAAACATAAATGCTTAAAGAAAAAGTATTGGATTATCAGTGCAAATTTCAGCCTTGTGTTTTTATTTTCTTGATATCTGTGTGAAAAGCCAGTTGAATGATTGAAACTATGGTAACAATTTATTTTATATATACACATTTTATATATGAGATATAAATTATTTTACGTATATATATTATACATTATATATATGATCATGTTATTATGTATTCTCCACGTTTGGTAATTTAATGATAGTTGTTGTATATGATGAGTTTCAAGTAAATGCTTCCCTGACTATAAATTAAAAAGAAACTTAAAAGAATGCTAGCTAAGCCTCAGAAAAATGCTCCCCTACTTACAGAGGCCGTGGAACAGGAATGTAAAATTGGGATTTGACCAAAAGTGTATTTCCATTCCAAAGTCTCAAGGATCTAATATAGTTCAAAGAGAACAAAAAAGGTGTTCAATGTGTTATGGAAAATCCTGGTTGTCCCTTTATCAAGATAGCTGGGATAAATGTCCAAAACTCTGACTTGCAGGCGTTAAATCCTCAAATGGGGTAAAGAAATCTGCTAAACTCTCAAATGGGGTAAAGAAATCTGCTAAGCTTGAAGCTGCCTCGAACCAGAATGCTGTAATATAGCAGCCAAGAGCTTTTGGGTTATCATGAGAATGTGGCTACACACCTTTTTACCCACAGGTGGGGAAAGAGTGGCATGAAGATCCTGAACCTGTTGTAATTTATCAGCCTCATGTGTCTTAAGATGCTCTTTTATCCTGCTGGCCCAGCCTTGATTTTGTTAACATCTAAGGTCAGACTCTCTCTAATGAATTTTCCAGGTAGTTCTGCATTAGAAGTTTGGTACTAACTTTCCAATATTCTAACTTATGAATACTTTTTTTGATATACTATTAGCAAAGTATTTTAATGAAAATTCCTCAGTGCTTCCAAAGGACATAAGGAGAAAAAAATAATTCTTGATTTCTGTAAATTAGAAATAGCTCTCAGCAACATGTCACTATATTTTGTCATGGTACTGCACTGAAATGCATATGATTGATAACTATCTTGAAACAAAGCGTGTGCTATAAAAAAACAACATAGCAATGTGTTAGAATGATTTTTGAAAGTCACAGATATCTGTATAATAACTAAGATACCTGGATAGGTGAATCAAGTATTTTTAGCGAGTTAGCTGTTTGCTTAAGAATACAGTTTGCTTCCCATCAAATTATTCACACCTGTAGGTTGAATTGATCCATTATTTTTTCTTTCTCCTAGGCTTATGGAACTGATAAAAAATTGGCATCTGTGTCCTCATTTTATCCAAGACTAAGGGTTTGGGTTGTTCAACCAGAATGCCAAGAAATCTGGGTTCATTTCTGCTCTCTGCTAAAAGAGGCATGAACTCATAATTTCCATTGCCATGACAGGCCTATGATCACCTTTATGATGGTTGTCAGTCGGTCCTGCTGAGTCCTACACGCTTTGAATGATAATTAAACTTTCCCTGGAGAAAAAACTGGAATCCACGTGTTTCTCCTCCCACTCCAAGCATCAGGCGACAGAGTCAGTATCTCTCCCACTCAGTGAATACGCAAATGTTTTGCGAGTGGCACACCGTCAGCAGGAGGAGTCGAATAGCCAGTAATGGAGTGGTTCTGCATCCTATCCATGAGAAAGGCTGAGCATTTTTATTTATGTTTGTTCTGAATAAAACAACGAACCTAGGGGAACGCTTACTTAGCGTCTGTGTATGGACCAGAGCTGTAAAAGCCTATGGGCTGCGCTGAGTAATGAGGCATGGTGCAGAAATACTCAAGTTAGTGCCAGCATGACCCGACGATACCCGTTATGAACTATGCAGAGACACTTGCTTGCTCCCCTGGGCAAAATAAATGTCAGACTGCTTCTTTGCCCAACCTTACTATCCCAATTACTTGCTAACAGAGCGTAGGGGAGCTTAATGATGGACGCAGTGCTGTGCTGCTGCAGGGCACCTGGAGCGGCTGCCGTTCTACCTGACACAGTTGTCTCAGTGCAGCTCTCCCCTGTGCAGCACTTATCCACTCGTGTTTCTGCTGCAATCCACTGATTTCAAGCTTTTCTATTCATAGGCAGTTAAAATTTACTTCCAGTTTAAACCTGGCGTAAGAAGCATCATTCCGTGAATGCTATTGTTTTGCTAGCCCAGAGAAATAGGGGAGGAAGTAGGCATTTTCATGTGCTGTTTAGTATTTTTAAATGACACTATCTGTTTTGTATTTTCACATAATTACAGTATTGCATTTCAGGAGACGTTAGTCCATTATAAATAGATCTTGGTTATGGTGAGGTTTCCAAACATCCCATTGTATCTGTAAATACCACTTGGATGCGTGTGTGTATTCAAGGCCATCTGAGTTCTGTCTACACGGAGCCTCAGCAGGCAGAAAGAGGAACCCCCTGTTTTCCCGCAGCACCTCACCCCACAGCTCCCCTCCAGCGGAGCCCAGGCGGCAGTGCCAGGTGGAGCAGCAGGCATGCTCCTCTCCTTTCTGCCTTATCCCTCACAGGAGCCCCATCTGTTAGGCATGAGTAACACATGCAGCCACTTTCCCTGGAAAATATTGTCATCCTCCCACTCCCACCCTCCCCTTTTTATGTAACAAGCGAGTGGCTAAGGCATTTGGTTGAGACCAGTGAAATGTAAGTATATTCACAAACTACATTTATGTTAGAAATTTGATTAAAACACCTGTAATCCAGGTATCTTCTGGCCCATTGCCTGAGGACTAAGCTAGAGCATTTATTCCTTCTTACTTCCTTATATTCCTCTCCAAGACTTTTCCCCTCTCAGCCAGGTAGGCTGGAGTGGAGGCTCAGAGCCTTCTGCTCCCCAGCACTGGAACCGGTGAGGGGTGGGACACCTAATCCTGCTTGGACACCACGAGGCTGAACCTCCCTGGCTGGGGAGGGGATGGAGCCAGCTGTCTTCTGTTCAGCGTGACCCTCTGTTAGCTCCCTGCCTCCCCAGAGCAGCCTTGGTGCTCAAGGGGAGGAAAGGGTAAGATGAGAAGAAAGAGGCCAAGCACTTACATACATGTAGGGTTTCTTACTGGCTTGTTCCGGACTGCTCACACGCCATGTAGCTTTCTGGATCACCCTCGGTAGCATCTTGGTCTCTCCGCTTTGTATACAGCGAGCACAGGCGTCTAATGTAGTCTAGGAATGCCTGCTGTGGCCAAGTACCTGCATTCTGGTTAGTGTAATACCCGATGTAGACACTTCTGTGGTGATTTTGCCCAGAATACAAGAATGTGCATACGCACACATGCTCAAATTTTAAATTTTAATTCGTGAATTCTGTCAGTCAAGCTCATAATTTACTTCTTAATCAAGAGGTGTGTGGGCACATCTCAATAGTCATCACTTCCTTTTTGTTTTTCTTTTTTCATTTTCTTAGATTTCAGATATGACCTTTATCTATTTCTCAGCTGTTTTTTTGGTGCAATGCTTTCTATGTGCTTTTAAGGCACTGGGGATAGATAGCACGTTTGTTTCTAATGCCTTTGTTTTGGAATTCCTGAGGCTGCCTTAATCTTCTCGTTTCTTTAATTATGTTCATGTAATTTAGTGATTAATTATTTTGAAGTAAGTGTGCTTGTATAAAAGAATTAGCATAAGGAAAATCATGGCCACTGATTTCTGTTCTCTTTAATTTATAAATTTATTTGAAAGCCATTTGTGCAAGGTGTTGCCAATCATTTTTATATGACACGCATTGACATAGGTATGTTTTTTTCATGCTATGCATCTGTAATATCAGGAGCTCTGTTTAGAAAAAGAGAACACTTCATCTCTTGGGCTGTTGCAGTCCAAGTAATAATTTACAAATCTGTTTCTATGAACAAAGCAGTGCCACCAATACTAGGATATTAAAGTCATACTGTACTCAGTTGACAATATGTGAACGTCACTGTTCCTGGTGAAGAACAAAACCTCTTTGCTGCGTATAACCGATATTTTATGGTTTCTAATTTGGCCTTTGCAGGCCAGAAGCATGTGCATTTTGCATTGCAGCCCCATCACAAAATTGCTGTCTCCTCAGTGTCTTCCTAAAACATAGTGCTGATGTAGCCACTGCTCTGTCATGTTGGGTCTCCCAGTGACTTCTGGCTGCTATGGATGCTTTCTGCCCAGGTTTGAAGGAGGGTTGCGTTTCTCCGACTATGTAGAGTAGAGAATGTCCTTTTAGCATGGCATTGTCTAAGTGACCCTAAATTCCACCATAGTTCATCTTGTTATTAGTGAATTGACATAGATGCAGTGCAGCACTGCTGTGTTTTTGCCTTTACTTTAGGTGAGATTATTGTAATGAACTGTTAAAGATTTTTGCTTGAAATTCACTTGTAAGGACTAACTGGTGTAAAGAATATTTGTCTGCCCTATAATGGGATGAGCCATTTACTTGTGCTGTCATTGCACTGAATTTCTATTCATTTCAGTGTACAGTAGGGATACTTGGAATTAATATATGTGAGTAAGTTTAAATGTGCAATATTTAAAGTTGGCTGGGAGATGTGTACTTCTTGTTTCTTAGAGTTGACCCCCTATTGTATGGAATAAACAGCTGAGTGCTCCTGTCATTTAAAATATGTTCCCTTTCTGATTACCGAGGAGGCCATACCAAATAGATTGTGAGGGCCACTTTAAAATTTGATAGCTTATTTCTGCTTTTGAGCGTTGTAGTCAGGCTGCCAGCATTTCATGATGATTGTCACAGTAGATATCATTATGTTTATGCCTTTCATTATGATTGGCAAATATAATTTATTGGAGTTAACTGTTATAGCCACACTGTTATGCCTCTTCAGTACATCAGAAGGGACATTATTATAAATAGATGATATTCATGGAGGTGGGAAGATTGCTAAGTTATTACTGTGCTGCTTTGAAGATACTGCACTGTCATTGTTCTCAGCTGCCTATTTTAACTACCAGTGACATCTGTGTTGCTATCCCCACACGACATTGAGGGTTCTTTGCTTACTTCAGTCAAAAGTCTGAGAGAAAATTTGTGTTGGGAAAGAATCCTTACAGGTATAGAATTTATTTTTTGAGACATGTTGCTACATAAAGATGAAAGCCAAAGCTGCAGCAGTAGATAGAGTCTTTTCATCTAATAAGAGAAGCTACTATTATTTAAGTAATTGCAACAATCTTATGTGTAGTATAAGGTTAGAATACAAGGAAGATTTCAAGCAAAATGCAGGTTTTTCCAGAAGCCAAAGAAGTACTCTGAGGGATGGGAGATCAGGACCTGCTCAGCAATCTCTGTGGCATTTTTTCCAGCCATTCTTGACTGGAGAGGTAGAGGCATAACATACTAGTTCATCAACTGTGCAGCATAGTTCCTTGAACTTTTCTCCTATACCCAAGTTAAGAAAAATAAATACCGAAATACTTTTTAATTGATGGAAAAGATATCTCTCCATCTTTTGACTCCGGTGGAAACTATTGGTTCATAGGACCATAGTTACTTGCAGTAATTGCCCTGGGTACGTTTCACAATAGAAGATACCCTGAGGCACACTCTGCCCTGTCAAAGGGTTGTTTCAAAGAGTATAGCAGGAAATGCAGTTCTCAGAGATGTATTCTATACTGGCAGAAAAGTGCCTCCAGCAGTGTAGCAAATACTGCTTCCCCAGACAAAATTTTGATACACTAGCAAAAAGACAGATTTTGCTGGTTATAAATTGTCTTGAACAAGGGTTTTTAGCAGTCTGGAATGGTCTTAAAATGATACATTAACTGATATTGTTATTCTGACTGAAGTGTTGAGCCTGGTTTGAAATTGCAGGAAAGCAATCCAAACTCATCATCAGAACAGTATGACAAATTATCTCTGATATGTTTATTCTAGTTGTCATTTGGACTTAAATTAGGAATAGACTATCGACTCTCTTCTACTAAATCGCTGAGACAATGGAATTTAGTCATTCCAACAATATTTCTATGTAACGAAGTTGCAGAAAATGTAATCATGAATGTGCCAAGAAGCATCAGAAGTTGTCTTCAAAAATGTGGTCCTTATTCAGACAGCAGCTGGGCCACAGTGCTTTTATCGACAAGCAGGAAAGCGCACACCGGTGCTTTCCATACCAGCACGCCATGCACATCTCGCAATGTTCTCTGCTGTAAAAGACTGATTGGCATGTACAAAGCCAAAATTGAAGATAACTACAAACAGATGGAGGTGATCTCTAATAGATCCAAAACAATGTCAACCTCCTCCAATAGGGAGTATCATATATAGAGTTTCTGACAGCCATTTAAGATGTTACTTCATTTATAAAATGATTGTAGTAGTCACCTATTGATTTGGAACCCAAAGACTTTGAGCTAAATGGAGAATAGCTGGGATGCTTTGCTCTCTCTTGAAAATTTTGCAACCCTATGGTACCAAATTTATTCAGTTGCTATTCTAAGATAACAAAAATCAATCTCTTCACACCTCTTGAAAGAGACCATTTGCTATAGAAAACTCTCTCTATCCAGATCAGATAGGCTGTGTTTTCAAGCAAATGTAACGCTTGTGCCAGCATAATAGATAAAATGCTGGTGGTGTAATTTCAAGAAACTCTCTAATAAATCAGGTTTTGGTACCTCCTGTTCACATTTAAGTTTCTGTTGGTTATCTTCTGATATTTACTTTGAATGTGCTGCATATCTAATCTGGTTTTGGTTCATGGAGTGTGCGCAACCTTTAAAGGGAAACCTATATGAATTAAAATCTTGTCTGGCTCTATAACTTTCTTTATAGACTTGGACAAATCACCCAACTTCTGTAATTTCTCTGTGAAGTCAGCCTATAGCAAGATTTGAGCAGGAAAATGTGATTCCATTTCAAGGACGATTTTGCTATAATAAGATTTAGTTTTGTTTCATTGGGGAATGAAGACAGTTTCTATACCACTTGTGAAAGCGGAAGCAGTCCATCTGTCTTGGAGAGGTTTGCCCTGGAAACTACTGCTGAGGAGCTGGCAGCATGAGTTACCAGAAGACAAAATGATTTTTTCTGGGACAATCACCTTTCCGGAACCCCTGATGTTGTGAGGAGGATACCATAGCATTATTTGGATTATTGAATTATTTTTTTTTTAAACGTTTTAGACATAGTAATCAAATTTTTAACATGGTTCCATACTGAGGCCAGTATATGAAGGAAATTCTGTTTTCCAGAGCTTTGATAAGTTGAAGTAAGTGGAGAAACAGGAGCTTCTCCTAATATAGACACCTCAGTATGTCTTAATGCATATCTCAGTCTCTCCACTTTGAGCAAATTGATTACTACATAAGATTAAAGTCCGAGTTTAATTTATTTACATGTAGGAAATAATGGCATAGTAAGATTACCATGTGATGCAGCAGGCATTCTTACCCCTTTTTTTTTTTTTGTTACATACGTGGACTGGGGTCTTGTAATAAAGTGTCTCTCTATGCTGGGACTGCAGGAGGCAGTGGGTGTGGGAGATGCAGGCAGTGCTGCCTGCAAAGGCAACAAATTGGAGGCAAAATGCTCTCGTTAACATTACATTCATTTCCCTAGCGTGCCAGGGACGTGCACAGCTAACAATTTCTGCCAACCTGAGGAGGAGCAACACACCAGTCTACAACATTTTTACATTTCTTAAAACTAATTGCCTTTTAATATTTTCCTAAGTCTAATTTTCTCCTTATCTGCAGCTGAAGTTCAAAGTGAAATTGAACGGATTTTTGAATTAGCAAGGACACTGCAGTTGGTAGTTCTTGATGCTGATACCATTAACCACCCAGCTCAACTAAGCAAAACCTCTCTGGCTCCCATAATAGTATACGTAAAGATTTCTTCTCCTAAGGTAAATATTTTACTGATATTCATGCTGTTTCATTTCCCCCCCCTTTTTTTGGTCTTAAATGCAGATAATCACATGTCCTCATTAAAGTTCAGAGCTATATATTGTTATTGCTTTCCTTTGGATGGTGAAATACTATTAATTAAAAAAGGACCTTAGCTCTGGTGTTAGCAAAACCCATTTTGGAAAAGATGCTGTAGCTCCAATGGTTTTTGAAATTGGGATTGTGCTTTTAATATCAGTAACGTAAGTAATACTAGCAGTTTGTTAAATCGAAACAATACAGAAATTAAAGATTTTCACATAATGGATGTCAGACTGATCGGTAAACTTTAACATCTCCTGGTAACGTGCTTTTTCATTCTGTGAAAAAAACCTGCACAGACCTTGTGAAGAGGGATTTGAAAGAGAAGAAGGAATTATGGGAAAAGAACTCATGAGAACAATTAAAGAATTTCAACTTAGAAGCAAATAAAACCAGAAGCAGCAGAGGAAAATGGGGAACTTTTTAGTGCTCGTAAGAGGAAAGGAGGTGTTGGGAAGTAAATGAAAATTAGCTTGTTCTGGATGTAAACAGCATGGGAAATGCTCCTGAAGCCAGCAAATGAAGAATTTGATCTGCTCAAGTGGACAGTTAAAAGTATAAACATTTTAAGTGATTATATATGTACATTAAGTCCAAACCTGTTCACTTTTATTATTGTCTTATTTTTTACAGGTTTTACAGAGGTTAATAAAGTCTCGAGGGAAATCTCAGGCCAAACACCTTAATGTTCAGATGGTGGCAGCTGATAAACTGGCACAGTGTCCTCCGGTGAGTTACTGTTAATTTATGTCTGATCTTTGAAAGGTGCCTTTCCCTTGAAGCACGAGGTTAATTACATAATTTCTGGGAATGTTTGCCCTCTTCTGGCCATATTTCACTATTGCTTTTTTGCAGAACGTCTCCTGAGGTCTCAGGGCTCTGCACAAGGGTGCGGGGCAAACCAGTCCTAGTCACAAGCAGTTATTAGGGTGTGTGCTGAATACATTTACTGCTCAAACAAGCTGAGCATTTGTTTTACTTGAGAAATCTTTTGGGGTTAATGATCTAAAAATGAACCCTCTTAGTGACTGTGCTTTATCTCTGGCAGTTTAAGTTTAGGCTGGTGGTTTGTGTAGCTCCCCTTGGGAATATGTCACCACAGCCCACCGCTGTTGACGTTCTTGGTCACAGTTGTGGGGTACTGTGCAGCTGAGAGTTCTGCAGTTATTCTGCTGGTGTGCACTGAAGCAAATTCTTTCAGCTTCCACCTATAAAGTGGAGATGATGAGACCCCAGCTGTGTTTTATACATGGCAAGCATTA
This sequence comes from Charadrius vociferus, assembly GCF_000708025.1. Lineage (NCBI taxonomy): Eukaryota > Metazoa > Chordata > Aves > Charadriiformes > Charadriidae > Charadrius > Charadrius vociferus. The sequence goes on from NW_009648894.1 coordinate 1,372,041, forward strand.
TTGCCTGCATACTTGACTGTCAAGAGTATGGGTAAGAGACCAGAAGATGAAGGTTCAGTTCAGTTGCAGATATGGGAATTTGCTTTAGTTACGGAGTTGAGTGAGGGGGATGTTTTCACCATTTAAGTTCAGGCATCTCAGTTAAGAGACTAGTCTTCTCAGGTCCCCAAGAAATCAATGCTAGAGACCTGCATAGGCTCTCAAAGCTGCCTTCAGAACTTCTGTCTCCCTGCCCAGGGAGGGATCAGAGGAAACTCACCTCCTAACTTGAGATGCCTAAGATTAGATCATGTGACTAATACCTAATATTCGTACAACACTTGAAAACTGGATGATCTGTATTACTTGTGTTTCTTAATGTTATTAGTTACTGCGTTTAGTTTGTCTTAGTTTTCTCTTAGTTATTCTAGATATAGGGAGTGAATCCCTTTTCTCGCCATTCCATATTGTTCCAATAGCTAAAAACTTCAATATTTAACTTTCATTCTGGATATTTGAGTTTTAAGATTTGTTCAAGTTGCCTCTTCCTGTCTTCATTGACTGTTTGTGCATTACTAAGTGGAAGTCAGGAGGACTTCCTTTAGCAAGTGTAACCTTAGTGCTAGTTATGATTGCTGTCTTTTGTATCAATTGCATTTAAAAAAAAAAACAAAAAACCAAACCCAAAAGGGTGAAATATCTTGACATAAGTATTATAAATGTAGTTCATTTTTGATGAATGACAAGTCTGGTCATCAATGTCTGTAGCTGACCTGCCTTTAGCTGGTGGTTATTCTCACTAAAACCTTTCCTTTATCAGGAAATGTTTGATGTAATTCTTGATGAGAACCAGCTTGAAGACGCTTGTGAGCACCTTGCTGACTATTTGGAAGCCTACTGGAAGGCCACACATCCACCCAGCAGCAATCCTCCTAACCAGCTTCTCACTCGCACACTTGCAACAGCCACTCTTCCTATTAGCCCAGGTCCAAATATTAATTTACAGGTACAGTTTTTATGCCATTTCTTTGGGTTTTTTTTCTATCAACTTCTTTCTCTTCCAAAGCACAGTGGTAGTCTGATATTAGAATATGCTGAATATGTCTTACTGTTGTTGATAGAGCAAGAGCTTTTTCAGTAGACATTCACCCATTTTCAGCACAAAAAGCAAATACAGGCACAGTATTGTTACGGCTATTGTATTCACAGTAGCATGTGTTTGCATATTGACTAGGGGGCTGGTTTTGATTCCAAGGGCTAAGCCAGCCTGACTGAAAACATATGGTGATGTGAAGTAGAATACTTAAGATTTCATTGTGCCCAGGACACCACTGTGCCGGTAATATGTGTACCAGCCACAAGCATTTTTACAGCTGGCCATATGTAATCCAATCAGAGGAATAAAACTGGGCTAATACTGTGCACGTTACAGCCTCTGGTAACTCCCTGACTGATGGGCACAGTATCGCTAATAGGCAAATCCCAGCCCCAGAGGCCCTGCGTGACAAATTGGGTTATGTGCAGAGCAGATCCACAAATGTTGGAGGGAATCTTTTCCTATCCTCCCACAGGCTATAGAGTTGTAGAGGTTGACAATGACTGACTGTATTAGTGGAGTCTCAAGGTCAAAGTGGCCCTACTGGTGTTTCCTTTGTTCTTTTATTCATTGGCCATTGCTGTGAAAAGTATATACTTCCTTCAAACCAAACTCGTACATAAAACCTGAGTCCCACTGCACATTGTGCAGAAAGACCTTGAGAGGCAGTATGTTCTGAACAGTGAGGGTACTCTCTAGCAAGCTGGGAAAAACGGGCTTTATTCCCACCTCCGTACTGTCCCGCCTGTTGACTTTGGGCATATTGTGTCCTCTCGTTTCTCCTTCAACTTTTGCTTTGTATAATTGTATCAAGCTTCTCAGCATAAGGAGATACTCTTCCTGGTATACGTGTTGTATGGCATGAAATGAGGTCTTTAAAGATGCTACTTCGTTTTAAACAGTGAGTGACACCTTGAGGCCAAAAAGATCACAGTGGGGCTTAAATAAGATCTGTCCCAGCTCAAATAATGGCTTACTACATCTAAATTTCTACCGAAGTTCCATATAGTACCATAAATTGCATACTTATATCAGTTAGAATTCCTAACTTTGACTACGGAAAATGCCTCTCGTTAGAAAATAAAAAAAAAACAAAACCAACAATCTGCACCCAAATTAAAATGCCAAAGATTTCCTTTTTGTTTTTACGGTCTTGCAAAACAATGTTTTTGTCTCAAATAATTTATTTCCCATTAGAAGACCACAGCCTTGACAGGTTTGTTCTTTAACAAGACCAATTACTTCAGCCGCCTTGCAGGATATCACCTTCTTTTGCTTTCAAAAGCAGTTGCAGGAAAAGAGACTGTAAACCATAGCTCATTTCTGCCTTTTTTTCTGTCCTCAGAGCTGAAACACCCTGAAAAAGTTGTGAGCTGCAAGAATTTCTGAGTATGAAATTCAGTATTGTTGTGTGCAGACTTGCTAGATAAACTTTCTTTGCTTTGTAGACGTGTTTATTATTTTGCTCAAGTTTTTTTTATGCCTTTTGGGTGTGGATTGATATAGTTCACTTACTCATTTTATTAACCACATTCTCTGGAGGAACTACACAGAGTTTTAATAACACTTTTCTGAATGTTGTGCTATCTTCTTACAAATTAACAACTTTTTATTTAAGGACTGAAAATGAGAATGTATTTGCAGTTTCACAGTTTGATTGTAGGTCTACTAATCCAAAAGTGCTAAGGAATGAGGGTCCTTTATGGAACACAGGACTTTTATGTTCCTTTTGTTTCATTTTCCCATGGTACGTTTTCAGCTGACATCTCAAACCTGAGCCTGTCACCCTTTATTTTCTAATCACGGTGGCTGAACCCATTTTCTCAAAAGTGTTAAGATCCTCTACTTGGAGAATTTAAAGCCTATGTTTCTGCCATTTTTGTGGACTGCTCTGCAGAGATAAACCATACCACCAGCCATTTGGCCTGAAGGGGCCACATCCGTACTGCAAAGCATTTGAGTCATTGTCCCCTGGGTCCAATGCAGCACCCCTTTGCCATGAGATGCAATTGGCTTTTGCGGTTTTTTGGTCCCGGGTGTACATTGTAATGAGAGATTTGTGTTGCCAGCTGCCAGAGTGGTATTTTTATAGCATGATGCTGACTGTGTGCATTGCATGGGGCGAGGTGCTTGAAGGTGTGAGGCCTCCTGGGACTGTTTGAAATTAAGTCGGTGAAGACCATACACTTCCTGCCTATGTGATGGAGAGCTTTGGAGCAAACTGTCCTGAGAACTGTTCTCAGGTTTCCTCTCGTAGGAAAATAGTTGGCGAATTCCAAAAAGAAGACTGGAGCAACCTCACACGCGTATGGTGTGGGCGATTAAGATGGAAATAGGGAGCAAGCCAAATTGACTGTGTGGACACAGACTTCTCTCTCTCTTTTTTCAGCGCTACTTAAACTTCTTTCCGAGGACCCCTACTTATTTGAAATTACAGCCTGGATAATGAAATGGGCTGATCTCAAACTTTCTCCATTTTAGGCAAAAAACCTTGTGAAGTTGGGCCATAAAATTCCTAGACTGTGGAATCTAATCCAATTCAAAGCCCCAATTTGGTTAGGAACCACAAGCCAGATCTGAATCCAGGTTCAAACATTACCTACTCAGTGTCCCTGTAATATATAGGGAAAGTACCTGTCAATGAATTTGCCCATAAATCCCAGTATCCTAACACTGTTCTGAAATTGCAGGTCTTGGTTCTAAATTTGTTGATTGTGCTCCTCCATATGCACTTGTCATAGCAGAGAAGATGCATCTGAGTTTGTAAAAGTAGCATTCCTTTCAAAGCTGCTTCAAATTTTGCATTTATTCTCAAACCACAGCAATGACAGATTTTATTAGTCACAATTATATATAGGTACATACATATTTGGCATTTGATCATATGAGAATTAAAGGGTTTCACATGTGTACCCAGTTTACGTGCCTTAAAAACAGTCATGGTTGTGACCTATTAAAAATGCGTGTACACATCCAAAACAGGCGCTGCTTTCGACTCTTTAGCTTTTTCACTTGATTCCATTTATAATTCACCTCCGTTGAGTCATTTCTGTTCACCTTGAACACATGTATTCATGTTTACAATCACTACATTCCTTTTCTGGCAAATCAGAATCATCTTGAGAATCATAAAAGCAAGAACAAAAAAGAAATTCGACCGCCATCTCTGTTACCTTGTACTCATCTATACCATTTGTTTCAAATTAGGAACACATGGAGCAACCCAGCTAGTCACTGGGAAGTTTACAGAACAAAATGTTGTCTTAGAAAATGACGATTTGTCAAATTTATCAAATCGCTGATTCAAAGCATGTTGCTTTTTAGAAGTTTCTGATAAAATACAGATTTGTTCCCGTCCAATTTCCTGTCATTTTCCTTTTTGGGTTGCTAGGAAACCCACCTGCCAGGATCTGTAGCTGAAGGACAAAATTTCCTGCTTCCCCTAGCTCTTTTCCACAACATAGAAAGACCGAAAGAAGATATGTCCGTGAGCTGCCCTGGAGGCAATCCTTATTTTTAGACAATTCTGAACACAGGAGGGCAAACTTTAGACTAACTTTGATAAATTCAGAGCAGTCTCACAAACAAATGCCTGTATAACTCTCTTAAAACCTACCTTAATTTTGTGCCAGTAGAGGTGATTTTGTCTTGACGTTCTTCACCTCATGTGAGAAGGATAATTCAATTTCACCATAAACTATTTCTTAAAATTTTGCAATTAAGCTTGAAAAATCTTTGGCTGTGGTTTGGGAATAAAAGCATGTTAATGTAATGAAACCCCCAAATGAGTTAAATAATGCCACTTGTTCGTTTTGCAGTGATTTCAAAGCATTATGCTGGTGAAGAGTAGGTTTGATATTACCTGGTAATTTTTATTTCAGTCTTTTAATAGTAGTGGTGTGTTAGGAAATTCTTTAGGTGATAATATCGCTCTCCTCCTGCTTTCCTTGGCAATGGTCTGTATTCTTCAGCTCTTAAAATGATGAGGTCAAAGTTTAATTTTTCATTACCATGAAGAAATCAAATTATTGCTGAGAAAGCCAGAAGGTCAGCGATACTATTAGTATCATAATACAAACTTTATTCATACCAGATTCAATTGCATTTTTTTCTTTAAAAAAAAAAAAAAAAGCTACTCTAAAGGAGCCAAGGTTTTGTACTTTGGTTCTCTGCTGGAATCCACCTCCTCAGTCCTCTAAAATCACTTTCCTACAATGGCTGTTTCCAAGCAGGCATCTGTAAACTCTCAACTGATACCTGCCCTCTCCTGGCATGATACGTCCTCTCCAATTTTTCTGCCCTTTGTCCTGCTTCTGCATGCTCTCTTTTTGTCTGGAGTGTGATAGGCAATTATTGCTAACTGGAATAGCCAGAAACATCACAGGATACGAGAAAGTGTCACACAATAACCCAAGTGCCACTCTCCATTCTCTCCATTCTCTCCATTCCCTAGTTTGTGAAAGGAATTGTTTGTATTATAATACTGACTTTTCAGTAAGTTGAATTCTAACGTTTTTTTTTCCTAGTTTAGATTCAAAGTGGATTGTTGTGTGCTTCAATTTTATTGGTTTCATGATACTTTCTAGTTGAATTTGGTATTGGGGAGGTTTTTAAACATGTACTTCATGTACGTGAACTCACTGCTGGTTGTGATAGCAGGGATCTCAAGGAGACCAGAGGAATGACCATTCGGTCCCTGAACGCAGCGGTTCACAAATTGAAGAGGAAGCACGCGTTGAACCCATCAAGAAATCCCAGCATCGCTCTTCCTCAAGCCAACACCACAACCATCGCAGTGGTGTCAGAGGCCTTTCTAGGCAAGAAACTTTTGACTCAGAAACACAAGACAGCAGAGATTCGGCTTACGTAGAGCCAAAGGAGGACTACTCACACGAGCACGGTGACCACTATGATTCTCACAGGGATCACAATCACAGAGACGAGTCCCACGGGAGCAGTGATCACAGACATAGAGAATCAAGGCATCGCTCAAAGGAGAGGGACCGCGAGCAGGACCACAATGAATGCAACAAACAGCGTAGTCGTCATAAATCAAGGGACCAATATTGTGACAAGGATGGGGAAGTGATATCGAAAAAACGTAATGACGCAGGAGAATGGAACAGGGATGTTTACATCCGTCAGTAACTTTTGCCCCCGGCAGTCTTGTGTTTCTTTGAAGTCTTGTAACAATGCCCCTTGAAAATATCTTTGGGTTCTTCATTGCAGAACATATGGTATCCTTCTGTATGCTGATTTGTATTGCTGTTGCTTGCATAGCAATAGCATGAAATAGAATATTCATATACTTATTTTTCTGGTTAGTGCTATATGAATTAGCGTAGTACAACTGCAGAGCTCCTGATGTTGTACTATGCCATTTTTCAAGCTGTTTTTTGGTAGCTGCCACTTGAACAATATCTGTTGCCATCAAGGTGGTGTTAGTGTTTTTTAAAAAAAGGTACATTTGATGTTTAATAACTTCCCGTGTATTGAGCAAGCCAGAATCAGCACATAAAAAAAATCTAAAACTTTTTGTCTGCTCTGATCTTTAATTTGTATGCACTTGATTTGCATATTGATTTAAGAGCCACTATCTGTTGCTTATACCTCTGGTGGACTCCATTTGAAGACAGAATTGAGTCTTGCCTTACAGCCAGGGGATCATAAAGTCAGAATCTATTTTCTATGTACTGGTACTGTGTACTGTATATACAGTTTATAAATGTTATTTCTGCAGACACCTTCTTACTATATAAGTTTGATCACACTGTTTTAGAGTCCTAATGCCAAGTCAGCAGATTTGCTTTTGAATTACTGGCAACTGGAACTAGCCTCATTTAGGAAATCTGTAACAGTGTTCAACCTAAATACTTTTTCTTCTGTAGCAGAAAGCTTATTGTAAATACGAACGAGTGCTTGAGATAAAGGGTCTAACTCTTATACCTTACACTGTCCTTGCAAACCCGATTTTGCATTTTAAATTTACGGGAAAGATAACGAACTTACCACTCTAAATTATTCTTCTCTGTACAGGTCACAAAATTGCAATGGACGCGGCTTAATTTTTGTTCTATCGCCAGAGTACTAGAGCACACATGACAGAGGTGTGTATGTGCGTGGGTGGGGGGTGGATGGGCGGACGTGTGCACGTGCACGTGAGGCAGCGCAGCGTGAGAATCTACTGAAGAAAACAAAGATTACTCAAACGCCCAACAAGCCTGTTTCTTCGTTCTGTCTATTAATTTAAAAATCCAAATTGCAGTCAGGGAATACGAGGGAGTTTACCGACCCAGGTAATTGAGAAAGCATAAATCTGCTGGCTCTTTGTTGAGACTTCAGGAGAGTAAAACCAGGCAAATGTTACTGTGAGTGTTTCACTGGAAATGTAAAATCTTTGTGTTTTAGAGTATTTGTTTTAGTAAGAAAAGTTTACACAGCTTGTGGAGAGTTATTTTGTTGGAAAATAAATTTTTGTAGCTTCTCCACTTTTTCTACACTTGCCAATTCCTCTGCATTCCCACTTTGCAGCCAGCGCACTGTTTTTCCTTCACCTAAACTGTTGTGCTGCTGGGGAGAGTTAGAAAAAGGACTGTGACAAAATACTCAGTTATGAGCTTGCTAGAGAAAACTGCATTGAAATCAAAGGGAGCGAACAGAGTTCGTTTTGCATTGAACACCTGTTGCACTGGTAAGTGGGGGGAAATTCACTCTTAATTTGACGACAGGTTCCATACCCTTGCCTAGTGTAAAAGCTGTTCCGCATCACAGATAGTCTTTGTAGGAACTGTATGAATGAAATACTTTTTGTATTTCACTGTAAATAGCACATTATATAAAGACTGTAGGGGGCTAATAATTAATTTAGCTGGAAGCTCTTTTTATTTATTATTTTAATTCTGGAAATATCAGCATTGCCTGATTTTGAATATCATTTTAGTGAAATGGGTAAGATATACGGCAGGTGCATGTTTTCTCCAGTCTCCTGTTCCAGCAGCCAAGCAATTCAGTTTAACTCCCTTATACTTTGTCCTCTCTCTCCCGCCCCTCTCCCTGATGCTTTATATGCATTTTTTACACCACCACAAGAGTGTGAAATTCTGCTGTCAGGTATCTGGCTATTCCTCCCAGTGCTGCTGACTGTTGTGGTTATTCAAGGGTAGTATTTGGCTCAAAGGATGAATTGTGGGGAAGACGAGGAAAAGGGTATTTTTCTAGACACAGAATTTTCAGAATTTTTCTAAACGACACTAAAAGACTTTGTAGACAAAGGAAGCATAGGTAAGTAGACCCGTTGTATTACTAAGTGGATATATAAGACTATATAAACAGTGGGTTTTGATATGGGAGGATTTTCAGGGTATCAGGGGAAAATGACATTGAAAGACTTTGTTGTTTGAATCATATCAGATCACATGTAAATGGAAAGAAAAGGTATATTGTTTTGCTCTATATAGCCTGGCTTTAGCTATTTTTCCAACTTCAGTAGACGCGGTTGCTCCCTGCAACATGACAGCTATGTCCTCCAAGAAGTGATCTATGGATTCGACTTCAATACTTTGAATTTTTTTGTTGCTGTTCTCTTTTCTTAACTTTTGCTCCAGAGACTTTATTTTCCACCTTTCTTAAAGTATTTTTTTAAGGAGTGTTTGGCAGAATTTCAAAGCACTGAGTAGTGTATGAAAACCGTGGAGTAGGTAGTCACGTATAGACAAATAAACAAGAAAATAAAAAGCATAGTCCAAGCCCTAGTATTAAGTATGGCCTATATATTGATTTATGGAATATAAACATCTTATCACAAAAAAGGCACGTCCCAATCCAGCTAATGAAAGAATTGTGTTTTGTATAGTACTACTAATCATGTACAGACAACATACTGACACATGAATTTCTTAAGCAGACTCACTCAGTAGGGTTTTATGAGCCTTGCTAAGAGACTTTCCTTCAGTTACTGTTTTAAGAGTGACAAATAATTGGTAGTGTGAGCTTGTACTACACATATTGCACAATACCACCTGCCTGCTGAGCACTACTTTGAAAAGCACTTTAACAGAATTATTTCAATAAGAAGCTTTAAAAATACTCCAACTGGAGGACATATCAAAGGTTATTGTGATGAAATGTCTTTGCAAAATTTTGCCAATAGAAAGTTTAATATTATTGTTTGCATTAGGATACTAATGAGTTCATATTCCTGTATCTGGTTTCAGGAGCTTTGAATCTGAGGAATGGTAGAGGTCCCAGTGAGCTCCAGAGTCTTCTTATGTATGTGTGGTACAAAACAACCTGTAAAATTTCTGTTCAAATGAGCTAAAAAGATGATAAAACCAGCGAGACAGAAGGAAAGGAAGGAAGATAAAATAGTGAAGTGATACATAGGTCTTGTCAGCTCTCGCTTTATATTTTTCTAAAGAATTGCAGTATATGGAAGCAATGGGATGCATTTTAACATTTACGTGTATATATGTTAGATGTTAACCTTATTTTTGTATTTCTTTTCAAATGAATACACATCAGTGCTGTTCAGCAGCTCAAGCCTATCCTTTATCAGTTGTTTAGTGTCACACACACATCATGGAAGAAAGAATTCTTGAGGAGGGACTGGAAGGAGGTGAGAGTAACAGCCTCCGGACTTGTTAAGAGACGGGACAGTGGGGATGTATAAGCCAACAGGTTTGTGCACAAAGGCAGCATCAGTAGGAGTTAAGAGATGAAATAAACTATTTTAAAATCGATCCATAAATTACTGCCTAGAAATTAAAAAATTTACAGATCCATAAAACCCTTTACTAGAATACTCGTGAATTCATACTCTCTGTATGGCATCAAGAGTTCAGAATTTGAGAAGCGTTCCCCAATTTTTGCTTCGCAAGATGTAAAATTAAATAGATGATAGTTTCTCCTAAGGATTTGGCCCTAATCAATGAAGACCAGTTTTAAAGCTACAATGAGCTTGAGTGGAGTACCCGTTTTCACAGAAATCTGTAAACTCTTAACCTGTAGCCCTTATCGTAAGTGGAGGGGATAGGGAAATGAAACCCCACTCGTCAAACCCTGAATAAAAGGAGAGACCTATTTTCGCTTCTCTGCATATCTGGTTGCTCATCCTATACATGCAGCTCCTGCCCAGCTCTAATACCCTGCCCCTCCATACTTAGGGCTTTAGGGATTTTGTTAGTAATCATAATTTTTAAGCTCCGTTGGTTTGTAAACTCATGTTCACATTCTGTGACAACTGCAGAGGTTTTAATATGGTGCGTTATCATTCCCTTATCTGGAATGCAGTGAGCAGTATGACTGCTTTTAATCGGTGTCTGTCCAAAGTAAAACGGTTAGTGTAAACCACCTCCTGTGTTAGTTACTAAAGCCTCTTCAAGATTTATTTTGGTTTGTGGTTACATTTGACCTCGGACTGCTTTACACATCAGGCTGAAAGCTATTTCCCAGATGCTTTTGACTTTAATTCTATTCCCTCCATGAAAATAAAGCACATTGCAAAAAACTTTATTACATAGTCTAGAGGAAGAACAGAGAAATTATTTTTCAGAGTGTAATATAACATTTCTGGTGTATATTTACTTATATTTATTGCTTTATTGCAGATCTTTCACCAAAATTTTAGTCCTTCTATCATCTGTAAAATATGTGGATACCATTTTTATTGTGAATGTTTTTAATCAAATGTTATTCAATCGAATTTATTGGTTGGCAATTTGTCTATAATTTATTTCCCCACTTTTATATAACAAACTGTTACATATGAGCTTACAGTAGTTTTATAGACAGTTTCTTTTTATAACTTACCACCACCCTAGAGATGAGTTCCTACGCAGCCCCAAAAAAGATTCATATCAGATATAATAGAGATTAAGCTGGTTCTTCTAACTCATTCGTGTTGTCTTTTCTTACTTTATTCTTACCACTTTTATCTATCATGCATACCTACTCTGCAATGAATTCTAGCAGTACAAAATTGGATTTGCTCAAAAATTTTTTAGTTGTTAACAATTAAACATAAAAAGAAGATTCTTTATATTTTAAACTACCCACTCCAAAGTAATTTCTTATTGATCACCATCACCAGCCTCTTTCTTACTAAAATAGTCCCTTTTCCTTAAAAAGCATATGAAATCCTATGATCTAAAAATTGGTGGACTCCATGACACTGAAAGCTGTATAATAATTTCATACTGTACTAGGCTGCCTATTTTAATATCTTTATATTGACCAAGATAAATATTTAGATTTGGCACTATTACTAATCACTATTTCTGCAAATAGCGAAAACTACTTTTCAGACTTTCTTAAAAGACAGGATCTGATTGCATGCTTATCTATTTTGTAGGGTTAATCTTTCATTACAATGACAATAACTTTTTCAATTTAATATATAAATATCTCGTATATTATACATATATATATATATTGAATATATAAATATATTCAATTGTGCTTCAGCACCAAACACTGAAGCATAATAATTCAGTGTGTAAAGCATCCTTATCAGGAAAGGAATCCTATGATATATTAAAAATATATATACGCCATACATCAAAATTGTGACAATGACAAAGTATTCCTGCTTGGAAAAGAAAAGAAAAGAAAAAGAAGGGCATTGATCCAACTTCAGTCATCTAATTTAGCCAAGCCTATAGTCAAAGAAAGGACACTGGGTCCTTCAAGGGATGATTTGGAGCATCTTAATTGACTTCCTGTTCTGAACTGCCTGATGGAGAAGTCTCTCTGTCTGCCTCCCATTACCAACAGAGAGGAGCCTAGGGGAAAGAGCTGATGAGGCTTATTACTTTAATATGCTAAGTGTTCTTTTAAGTCTAGCAGTTGACTTTTGCAGAAACAACTCCAATAGTTAAAGTTCACATTTCAGTAATTTTTGTCAGGTTAAGTCTGGTCTGCAATTACACTGGAATCAAATACAAGTCAGTTACTGCCCCCCCCGCCCCCCAAGAAACTTGTCATATACAATCAAGGGTGATCACCTTCTTGAAAAGCCTGTTTATCATTCAAAACTAAAGAAATTTGGGAAAGTCTCAACAAAACTTCCACTAAAAATTCAGAAATCTCAATTATTTCAAATTCAGCATTGCACAAATCCTGTTACTGAAACTGGAGGCAAAGTTCCTTACATTATATGCATACACAAATTTCAGTTTATAGTCTATGTGTGCTGATTAATGTTTACAGAATTTATATATTCTGCAAAAAGAAAATGCTTTTTTACTAGCACTGAGTTAAAGATCTCAACACGTACTTACAATAAAAGACTAATCCCTTTTGTTACCACGTAATTATTTCTAGCCATATTTAGACTAAAAAGACTGTAATTTATAGTCTGACTACTGATGAAACACAATGAACTTCTTTAGGCGTGTTGTAGTTAACGGCAAGGAGTGACCAATAAAAGTAGATAAGTAGTAGACAAGAATTCCATCCTCCTATCCTGCTAGGATAGGCCTTACAGAGGATGTACTAGTCAACCTTGGCAGTACAGAAGAAGGGACGTTTGTTTTATTTAAGAACAGTAGAAAACATACTGTATCAAAACATTTATAGCAAATATAAGTAAACAACCAGACTACTGAGAAACAGGACTGTATAAATTGTTTTGATTGCGAGCGAATGCAAAAGCACTTCTGACAGTATAAAGCTAAATTATAAAAGTATCACTCTTTTTAATCCAACCAAATAGTTACATGTGAAAAGACAGATAACACTTCAGATAACGCTTTTAAAAACTGGAAATTGATGAGTGAGAGGCAAAACCAAACACACACAGATGTCAGTTTACGTTTTTAAATTCTACTTACCTTTTCCCTCTAATTTCAGTGCTATTGTCAGTTCCAGCAGTACTGAGAAAAGAGAATACTGTTCAAATGGAGAACATCTCTGGAACTGAAGCAGAATTTTCAAATACGTCTAACACATTCAAAAAATTTTGATTCTTAAAACTTTGAGCAGCGTATTAAGGCAGTTCTCATTAGCATGCTTCCCCAGTTTCAATTTTCATATGATTTTTAGCTGGTGATGCTTTCTAACCAATAAAGAGTTAATATTCTTAGTTGTTTGAAAGGTGATTTGCAACATTTCAGCTGGTATTATGCATTGTTTTCTGTCTTTTTGATATATTAATCACAACTGTAGCCCCTTCTGTTGCAAATGTTTGATTTTAAAATTGTCACTTGTCAGCCAGTCCAATAGGCTACTTCAGAACCAATACAGTTATGCATGGGAAGTTTGATGTTGAAACAATATTTATTTACATTCCCAGAGTGAGATGGTTTAATATATTCATGCTGCTATAAAAGACATGCTACAAAGCCTAATCGTATTTTGTGTATATACTATGTGTACAGAGAATCTTGCTTGTATTAAAATAAAAGAGAAATGAGGTTCTAAGTATCCATTTATAAACCAGTTCTTTGTAAAGTGTTTCATGAAGCACTATTTAACGAAGCATTAACTATTGGTAAATCTCCATAGAAACTACTTTTCCCCAAATTCACAATAGTTCCTATCTATTTTACGTATGTTTGCATTTCGTAAAGCAGCTTACTGCCCCTCCCAGAGAAACCCCGTTCCTACGCTCGCTGCACTGGATAAGCGACTCGCACGAGGAACGAGCGAGCAGACAGCAGTATTGAGCGAACGCACTTGTCATTCATGCGCTGACCTGCTGTAAATACAAAGGCAAACGGAGACTTAAAAATGATACTGCCCTTCCCCCTGCCATGACTTTCTTCCTGCAACCTGTGGCTCTTTCCCAGCAGAAGAGGCGGCAGGTTTTATCGCTGCCATAGCAACTCCGCTGTCAGCCTGTTGGCTTGGCAACCTCGCTTGGCAGCAAGGAACACACTTCGCCTCTGAACTGTTCTTAGACTCACCCAGGTTATTTTTTTCAGGTTGCGGTCCTAAATGCTTACTTACTGTTCGATTTAACAAATTTTGCAATAAAAAATCCTATACAGTCCTTATTTGCCAGTGAAATCAGATCATCCTCCCTGGAACCTTGCAGAGAGTTCATATCCATTCCTTGCAACGTCGCAGCAGATGGATCAAATCTCTGCAGCAGCTTCAACTGATCAAGCGACAGTCCAGCTCCCCTCATGCCTTCTCCTCCAATATGAGGTTCCTTTTTCGGTTACAAAGGAAAAAAAAAAGGAAAGTTCTTAAGTGCCCTAACTGTATTCCGCCGAGTATATGCAGAGCTGCTTGACTGTTAAGGTGGAAAGCTAGGTTTATATTGTTCACACCAGGGGAGGATTTAGAAGTGATGTGGCCCTTCTTTTCTTGCCTCCATCTGGCCAATATGTATACCAGCATGGATACAAGGTCCAAAGTACTTTGAGGAGGTGGTGGTGCACCTAATCCACTTTAGCTCAGTAGTTTAGAGCACTTATTGAGGACAGGTACACAGGTATAAATCAATTAATTACTCCAAGGACTGGAACATCACAAGAAAGCTGCTATCACCAGACAACAGTAAGTTCTAATGGTTTTAGGTCTTCATATTTAAATGATGCAGCACTTCTGTGTACTGACTAATAGCTATGAGTTAAGCCAAAAATAGCGATTCCTTAGCCAGTCACAGTAGTAGAAATACCTGGATTCACATTAAAAACTTCAAATGGAGAGACTGAAAGCTCAAATGCAGAATACTTTACTGCCTGAAGAGGCATTATTTTGGAAGATGATGCAGCAGAAAAATCTGACCTTCAGTTTTCCTATGTCATGTAATTAGACTAACAGTTAAATGGGACTACTGTTACAAGTGTACGTATATGAGGCAGAGAAAGAAAGAAAGGAACAGCTTAGGTATCTGAATTCAGGAGATGACATTTGGCATCAAAATCCTGGAGAGGAAAAGGGCTTAAAATCACAGCCCTCTTCTCAGCATTTCTTGTGAGTAGCCTTGACTGCTTTTTATTTAATAGTGATTCCTGGGAAAATCTAATTCCTAGCTGGATTGTTCTTTCAATGCATTCAGTAGAGATAGAACAAAATGTGCAAAACCTGGCATAGCAATACCAAAAATAGATCTCCTTTGTAAATCTAGTCTAATATAGTCTATAATGCAGCCCACAGAAGAGCATTTTTTGAGCCATCACACTTTGCTAACATGAGCTCACCCAGTCAGCACATGATGCGAGTTAGTTGCTTATATACGTACTGTGTGCTGTAAAGCTGGGCACCCAAGAGGCTGGAGCCTGATTCTTTCTCTTCCTTTCCTTCAGCAGGATTTCAGTGCTTTCCAGTTAAAAGACAAAAAGAGGTGTCCATTGCAAATTGAGAAAAAAATAACAGAAGTAGGGTAGACAGGGATACTGACTTGAAGTAACGTAATAGGAGGATGGAAAGGTAAAAGTCAAGGGAAAAAAGTATTACACAAGGTCAGGCAATTCGCGCAAAGACAGACCAATTTTTTCCTCTACCTTTTCCTTTTTCCTTCCAGTAAAGTTACTGCATTTAAGCTGATACACAATATCTCCTGTGTAAATCCCTAAGAAGAAGTAAGCCTGCGCAGAAAAAGGATCACCTGCCATGCAGTAACCTCCACCTACGATATCAACACCTATGGCTCCATCTCCTGTTTTTTCCGTACCGAACATGATTCCAGGATCCGTGGCCAAAGTGAGAAAGTGGGAGACAGGACTGGGTATAAAGCAGGTGTGCACTGAAAGACTGAAGAATATGGGAAATACATAAAGGAGCATGAGGTAAGTCAACCCTAGACTCCAGTTTCCTGTTTGTTGGAAAAGATCATCTTAGCTTACATTACGGAGGAACCGGTTATAAGATACGACAAACTATCTGTGGATAGTTCAGTGTCATCTCATCTAAAATATACTATACACAAAAGCTTATTTTTTGCAGATATGGCATTTGTGTATGAAAAATAGTGCTTTATTCAAGACTGATATTACTGGTGAGAAGTCTATTAAACCAGAATTAATCTTGCATTTGTGTTCAAAGGGCTTGTGTTCTGCTTTGTCATTCTGTTGAGGACGATATTTATGCTGTAAAATGTATAATCTCAATTGAAATAGCTGGAACTGAAAAACGGATGGTGAGAAAGCAGGCAGAAGAACCCTGACATGCAAATCTTTTAAAAAAAGCTTCAGTTCTGTTAAGTCTTTACCAGCCTTCATATAATTTCTCATTGTACACCTTTTGTATATATTTTTTAAGTTCAGTTAAAAGATGCATTTAAACTTAAGACAGATACAAGTCATCACAGAACATATAAGTAAGCTAAACGGGTATCACAGTTAGACTTTTCCTCAAGGCCATAAACAACTAACCCACCCAACTCA
The DNA here is from genome assembly GCF_000708025.1 of Charadrius vociferus. NCBI lineage: Eukaryota > Metazoa > Chordata > Aves > Charadriiformes > Charadriidae > Charadrius > Charadrius vociferus. The sequence goes on from NW_009648894.1 coordinate 1,388,448, forward strand.
TCACATCAACAAAGAGGAAGAGGGACACGTATGGTCTGATGATAAACTCTCTCAAGCTACTAATAAAAGTAACAGATTTTTTAAATGTATGTAGTATAAATAAAAAAATATAGTATCTCCCTATATATTACCTCCTCCCAGACATCTTAATAATAGACATTGACTCCAAAAAAGACAAGGTACATTCTTGGCACACTGAGCCTGAAATAAAGTTATTCCTTCATTCCTTTAAATAATGCAAAAATAGCTCTCATACATATAAAATCCTCCTTCCTCAAAACACAAGGTTCTTTCCATTTATCTCCCATTCTTTATGCAAGACTTCACTACCTCAGTAACATTAATAAAAATTTTTTCACCTCTCCTATGAATGTGCAAAATGAGAAAATAACATATATGCATTAAAAAAGAATTGTGAGAGAAATTGTAACCTGTCTGAGCTATCTTTTGTCCCTGTTGTGTTTTAAAAAACTGTTGTGCAAATTAAAACAACCACAGTACACAGTGGGAAACTACTTAATGTTCCCTAAATGAAGCTCAATTAAACACGAATATAGATTTAAATGAGCCTCAGAAATCCTTGTGTTATTTCTATCCACAGCAGCTAAAATTGTCTGCAGTGAAAAAGAGATTTATTGACAGTAAATATGGCGTGTAACTTTACAGTGCCAAAACAAGCTCACTGGATTGTGTGAAGTACCTGAAAATACTATTACCTGTGGCTGAAGCTGGAGGCACGGAAAAGTCTTCAGGGCCCAAGCAACTTGTTCCTCATTTTCAGAGAGTGTAATCGTACATGTACTATATACTAAAACACCTCCTGGCTTCAGCAATTTCACTGCCTGCAGAGAGAAATAAACAATAGTTCAGCTTATTTTTAAATGTAAAAACTTTCACATGAAGCAACATTGACCAAGAAACTATTAGGCTATAATATTAAAGCTTAGCACTTAATTAAACTTTCTAAGATAGGCATTAGGATACTAATTCTTCTCAGGGAATATAGTAAAGGATCCCATGGATTAGAAAGGTTCTTCTTTCCAAATCAGCATTATAGCTCAGGCAGTTTATTAATGCCATTGAGATGATTCACTTTGTAAGATTTGTTATTTGTACAGTTCTCCATATCCCAGACAGATTAGTTCTGTTTTTCATCACCTGCTGCCAACCATGCGTACGCGATATTTTTATCAGTGATATTAGATGTCAACTATTTCCACATATTTGGCATGGAAGCTGTATCTATGCTGCTTTCTCAAGCAATCAGTTTCACTTTGAATACATATAAATCAGATTTAGACAAGTTTCATGAAATCTTACCTTTCAGCATCAGCCCAAGCACACTCCTACTAGCATGGAAGGTCGTAATATGGCCTCCTGGCTTTGTACTCCATCTCATATTCTATAAGTACCTCACAGCACCACTGTATGGGAGTTCTACGCAGCAAACTTAAAATAGCCTGTGCTGCTGCAGAGAAAAGACTTTACCCTGCTCGATGACCTAGAACCTTGTGATTATTATGAATTAAACCTGATTACACTGAAGGAATAAAAACGGGGTTTTGTTTACTATGGCTCACATATTCCTTTCCCATGCTCCAGTGAATTGACTTCACCTAGCAACAGCTATGGTGGAGCTGAGAGGTTAACTGAATCCCAACACTAACTTCTTTCCTTAACTGCAGAAAAGGTAGCGAAAACGAGAGACCATTTTTTGGTATGAAGCTGCGAAAGCATTTGTGTTCAATTTAGCTTTTCTACTCAATGATTAATACATACCACTGTGAAAAGCTTGCGCTGTAGTGGCTGATAAGAGGTCACTTCCTTTAAAGTCCAGGAATAAGCCATGTTTGGTCTCTGTCCCATCCCACTACATGGAGCATCAAGAAGAACTCGATCAAATGACTCTGGTAAGAACGGAGGACCTTCTGTAAAAAGCAGTTAGCAATATAAAATGTGGCTGTTTCTATCCTCGAGACTTCACCATAGATAAGGACAAACTCTTACTGCTTTCTTGTCATAAAACATTTATGTTTATTATGATGGTGTCTGCAAAAGTAATCTCAGTTAGAGACAAGTCTCAGCACTGCTGGTGGTAGATTTCATCTCCCAGAAAACTAAAGAGTTTTAGTTCTGTTTTTTCAAACAATACACGGTCCCTTTAAGCAATAATATTTTTTAACCTTAAGTTAATAAGTGGAAAGTAAAATGTAAAAGTAAAGAAACAAAATGTTGAAACATGATTGGTCAGAGGTGCTGGGTACAGAGTTGTACATATAGGCTGTAATGAACCACAGTCACCTCATAACTGAACTGAGTGTGCAAATCTTTACTGAGAGAAGCCTGTAGTTAACCATTAAGACTGCCTTAAATAATAATAATTGGACTGTCTATATAACTATTTCTCACGATGCATATATATCTGTAGAAAATAAAGCACTTCACAATTACATGAAAGATTACAAGTTCTAATGTGTGACACATGCTGTCTCCACAGCAGAATAATTCAGTAAACGAGGATTGTGAAGACAAGAACAATTTCTCAATGTTACATGGATAAATAAGGGAATGTGTACCTTCTCTATGCAGAGCCTATCCTTTCATCTGAATCCCACTGGTTCAACAGCCCAAAATTTTCTATGGCCTTAGTGCTAGAGAGTGCTCAGCTCAGCATCACCGAGACAAAAGTGGCTCCATATGTGTATCTGTGAGTAACCAATGAGGAAGAGCCATATATACGCTTTACCTCCTTTTCTCCTTCTGTTCCTCAGATATTCAAGTTAGGTCACAAGTGAAAAGAACTGGGTGACTTCATACTACTGCCACCTAGCTTGTTCCAGCACTACCAAATGAGTCTATTTTGGCACTACTGATTTATTTACCTCGGATCCATTACTACAACATTCAAAATATGGCATGTCTTACTTGCAGGGATGTACAGAGAAGCCTTCATGATCTCTCAGAATTACAGCTAGCTCTCGTTCAGCTGTGTTAAGTGCTACATACCACCTACAATATTTTACGTACATAGAAAGACTATTAAGAAAGTACCTTTATTCCTGCAAAGCAGGAATAACTGCAAGGCATAGGGACAAGGGAGGTGAATTATGCAACCTGATTCCTACTTAGGCTGACCAGTGACTGGGACAAAATAGGGTGATGAGGAACAGCATACTTTGCACAACAAACTAAAAATAATCACGACAGCAGATACCCCTTTAAATCGTTCCATCATGGGAACAGAACCAGTATCATAAATACGGCACTTCAGAAAAGCAAATCAAATGAACTTAAAATAATACACTGTGCTTCCATAGAACTTTCCCCTAAACAGCTGAGCAAACATGAATGAACTAAACCTTGCAGCACTCCTGGGAGTTAGGTATTAATAACCATATTTTACAGATGAGGATTCTAAGGCAGAAATGCGAAGCAATTCTGCAAAAATAATTTTTTTTCGCAGACCAAGTCAAACAATTCAGAGTATGGGGTTAAACATTATCATGAAAGAAGTCATTATCATGACTTCTTCAATCTTTGATATTATCTGGGAATGGAATGCGTTTCCTTTGAGCATATTAGGTTGTGATATGGACACATAGTTTGAGTTTTGTATTTGCTTCATGGAGATGCTGACAATCACAAAAAAGTAGAAATAAAAGAGCATTCACAATGCTGAAGCAACCTAGGTATCTGGCAAAATTTCAAGGACGTGTAGACCTGTGGCAGGTTTAATACTATTAGTGCAAAACCGATTACTATTTTCTTCTAAAAGCTACTGCTATCCAAGTTGTTTACCTTGTTCATCCTCTCTCTTCTCAACTGAAAGTGCCTTTGTTCCATCATAGCAAAATGCCTTAATACAATTTAACTGTAGCAATTCAGAATTCTCCTTAATTTTTTTGACCTTCTTAGCTATCTTGTCCATGGCTATTACTTCACCCTGAAAAATAAAAAAAGAGGTTTCACTCATAGAATCACAGAATACCAGGTTGTAAGGGAACTCAAGGTTGATCTGGTCCAACCTTTCTTGGCAAAAGCACGGTCTAGGCAAGATGGCCCAGTAACCCGTCCAGTTGAATTTTAAAAGTGTCCAATGTTGGGGAATTCACCACTTCCCTGGGGAGATTATTTCAATGGCTGATTGTTGTCATTGTGAAAAATTTTCTTCATGTGTCCAATTGTAATCTCCACAGGAGTAACTTCTTCTCATTACCCCTTGTCTTTGCCATGTGACTAGTTGTAAAAAGGGAGTCTCGATCTTCTCTGTAGCCACCCTTTAAATACTGGAACATAGTGATAAGGTCTCCCCTAAGCCTTTTCTTCAAGGCTGAACAAACCCAGTTCTCTCAGCCTTTCCTCATACAGCAGGCTTCCCAGTCCTTCAGTCATCTTAGTGGCCTTTCTCTGGAGACTCTCCAGCCTGTTCACATCTTTCTTGTACAGCTGAGACCAAAACTGAACACAGTATTCCAGATGTAGCCTGATGAGCGCTGAACAGAGTGGAATAACAACTTCCTTATCTCTGCTGGCGATACCCTGGTAGATGCAACTCAGCATTCTGTTGGCTTTCTTTGGCACAGCAGCACACCATTCGGTCATATTGAGCTTGCTGCCCACCAGGATCCCCAGGTCCCTTTCCACAGAGCTGCTCCCCAGCTGGGTAGATCCCAGCCTGTGCTGCACTCCTGGATTATGTCTTCCCAGATGCAAGACCTTACGCCTGTTCTTGTTGAACTTCATAAGGTTCTTGTTAGCCCACTCTTCGTGCCTATCCAGGCCTTCCAGCATCTCCCTTCCCCACTCAGTTTGGTCTCATGAGCAAACTTCATCAGGGTACACTTGATCCTGTCATCCAGATCACTTACGAAGACATTAAACAGCACTGGGCCCAGTATTGATCCCTGGGGGACCCCACTTGTGACAGGTTGCCAGCTTGAAAAGGACCTATTTACCACCACCCTCTGGGTGCAGCCTGTCAGTTTCATCAGAAGCACAGGGATTAAATGGATGTACAGTTCCCGATTTCCTCACCCCCTCCCCCCCCATGAGCAGTGTAATGAATGAAGCTTAGTTTTCCCTAGAGAATTTTGTTATTCTTAAATCCACACTCCAGTAGTCCTTGTTCTCCCCTATTTTCCATGATACCTGCATTAGCCTAGATACTAGCCTGAAGCTGTGTGTGTTCTGAGTGGCAGTGGCCGGTTGGCACAGTCGCTCCCTAAGGGACCCTATAATGTCTGACTTCTGGCAAGTGGGGTTTTTTGTTTCTTTCTTTTTGTTTGTTTTGAACTGTTTTACTCAGCACTAAGTTAGGTAAAAATGTAACCACTTGAAAGAGGGCAGAAGTCTCAAATACATGGAAAATAGGTCAACAACTTTTAAATTTGGATGGAGATGGTTGAAAACGTGATCACGTACAGCTCAGTCCAGAGGAACGATGCCCACAGCCATGCCTCTGGCTTGGTCAGACTCATAACATACTGTTATACTTCCAGTAGTTGTCACTCAAGTTACTTTGGGAAATATGGTAAATACTAGAATAAATTTAGACATGGTGGGGGAAGGGAATCACAATTATACATCATGCCTTTTATGTAAGAATAAGATTTCTCTTTTTCTTTCAAGATAAATCAAAACAGACACACACCATTATATGCTAGATGAAATCTGTAAACACAAAGGAAAGAAAACATTTTCAGTAGCATCAGTAAAATCCAGAACAGTAATACTACCTTCAAAAACCCCAAAGACCAAAAGCCTCTACTAGACTTGCTATAGCAATTAGAACCTGCTGAGAAAACGACAACTTTTTCCTACTTGGTGATAGCTCTCTAGGGGCTTATGGAAAGGCAACACGACAGATAGACTGTGTTTAAAAAAAAACAACCACAAACCACCAACAAAAAAATCCAAACCAGTAAACATAAGCTTTTCGCTATATGTCATGTTAGCCAATATGTAGGTCTAGGACTCAGAAGTAAAAAAGGACTTAAGGTATGTCAGTGGTGTCCAGCCTTCAGCTACTGTGAGCCAAACCACCTCTTCCAGGAGCACTTAATGACCATGTGCCACCGCTTCTCCCCTGTCACCATTCAACCTATTGCCCATAGAATTATTTAGGTAGGAAAAGACTTTTAAGATCATTGAGTCCAACTGTTAACCTAGTACTGCCAAGTCCACCACTAAACCGTGTCTCTAAGTGCCAGATCTATATGTCTCTTAAATACCTCCAGGAATGGCAACTCAACCACTTCCCTGAGCAGCCTGTTCAATGCTTCCAACCCTTTCAGTGAAGAAATTTTTCCTAATATCCAATCTAAACCTCCCCTGGCGCAACTTGAAGCCATTTTGTCTCACCCTAGCGCTTGTGAGAAGAAACTGGCCTCCACCTCGCTACAACCTCCTTTCAGGTAGTTGTAGAGAGCAACGAGGTCTCCCCTCAGCCTCCTTTCCTCCAGGCTAAACAACGCCAAGTTCCCTTAGCTGCTCTTCATCAGACTTGTGCTCTCCAGACCCCTCACCAGCTTCACTGCTCTTCTTTGGACATGCTCCAGCGCCTCAATGTCTTTCTTTTAGTGAGGGGCCCAAAACTGAACACAGTATTTGAGGTGCGGCCTCACCAGTGCTGAGTACAGGGTGACAATCACTTCCCTAGTCCTGCTGGCCACACTATCTCTGATACAAGCCAGGCTGCTGTTGGCCTTCTTGGCCATCTGAGCATGTTGTCAGCTCAGATTCAGCTGGCTGTTGACCGATACCCCAGGTCCTTCTCCACCAGGCAGCTTTACAGCCACTTACACAGACACACTAACCATTGATTGTGCTTGGAAGTTAGGATTGTTGCTAAAACAGCGAATTTGCTGTACATGTGCTCTACTGTGGGTGTAAGTCCTTCTTCCGAGAGACTCTGAGAAAAAAGAACGAGGTGTAAGACAACAGTTCTTCCCCATGTGGCCCATCCCAGCCACTGCCAGAACAACTTCCTGAAAGACATCTGGAAAACAACACTGGACTAGACTGGGATCCAGATAACAATAAATTCTCAAGTTTTAGCTATTCCCAATTCCTATTTAAAAGCTCTTAGCCATACGAGGTAATTTTACATTTCAATTAGCTCATCTAAAAACAATGTATTAATTTTTTAAATTAAATAACGAAAAAAATATGATTGATTCAAATATTCCTGAAATGTTAATGATTTAATACACCATCTATGGAAATTTAGTACAGAAAATCTGTGAATGGACCTTAATCGAAAAGCAGTGCAAATTTACTAAAGGAACAAATGTTTTTTGCCTTATCTTAAATTAAAATAATATACTCGGAAAAGGAAAACTAATTCAGATAAATTTCAACATCTGTATTCTTAATCTTTACCACTTCAGCTGGGGGTAAGCAAAATTAAAATATCTAAAATGACTAAAGGAAAAAAGTTATACAAAGTTATACAAAATGTACATATATAGATGGAAAAAGTACAGATGTAAATAAATCCATAGCAGAAATATATGCTTTTACAGACTTCCTTTATTTATCACACTGAAATGCTTTACTGGAAGCTGTATAAATCTATCTAATAAATGCCTAATTACTGTCTAATGCATGTTTGTAAACTCTCCATACTAAAGGGATGAACACTTTAGTAAGTAAACCATCACAGAACTGACTACCTGTCTTTTCCTAAATACATTCTCATCATTATTGACTGCACCTTCCCATTAATGCACAGACAATTGTTGAAGTACTGCATAATATAACTGCAAGATTTCTAAATAATCTGATAAATTCTAATTACACTATTCCAACAAAAATAATAATGCCATACAAAATTTTTAGAGGAAACATTAAACATTTTTCCCCTTTTTGCTAGAAAAGAGTAACCTGCATTTCTGTCTTCCATTTTGCATATAGCAATTTGATATGTACAAATTGTTATTCCTATATCCACATTCTTTTTGGCTTGTGTATTATTTTCCTTTGTCTTTCTCTATATATTTTTTGTTTCTTCTCATATTGTTACTTTCTCATAAGATATTTTTAATGTTGTGACCTTTTACCTTAGAATGACAAATTCAGACTAGAAATTCAGTCTAAAATAAAATCGGTACTGCATAATTGATAATATTTACTGAGAAGAAAGTTAATTGGGGTAGGAAGTTTTTACTATGTTCTTGTATAGAGTTGTGCATTCTTTTGGCACACAGTAGTAACCCCTGCTTTCCATATATTCTCAGTTTCATGAATCCAGCATATTCATGAGTAACTTTACCTTGCATATTTCGAATTCTTCCATTACAAATAAATCAATAACATTTAAAAAGTGAAATCAAACATTTTTCAAAAGGTCAATTTTTCAGAAAATAAGGTTTTAAATGTGATGGTGACTACTTGATAAAGACAGTCTGTGCCCATTTCAGTAACTCTTATGCGTAGCAAAATACATTGGTAAGCAGAACATTAAAATATTAATTGTTTGATGTTGTAAATTATCTGTGCATTCTGACAGCTAAGTGAAGCAAGCTCTGCAAATGAACAGTGGTCAGACTTTTTTCACTAAGACAGAAATGCTCAATGATTTCTCTTACCTGATCATGCATTAATATTCCAAGATGGGTTGTTTTTCCTCCAGGTGCAGCACACATATCCAAAATTCTCTCTCCTGGTTGAGGGTTTAAAATATGGCTCACAACCACAGAAGGCAAGTTCTAGCATAAAAACAAACACGGGAAGTTCATGTCCTATATCAAGTCCTATATTAAGGAATGACAAACTCAGTGAAACAAAAATTCAATCAGCAGTGAAGATACCCATTATTTTGCTGTCAGTTCCTTAACAGAAAATGAACTATATGGATTATATAAAAAAAACAGCATAGGTCAGAAGTCTCCAGCACTCGTTTTTTATTTAAAGCTATATATGACTATCTGTGACTGAATTTTAAGGGTTCATGACTATGGAAACTACAGTGCTAAAAGTCAAAATAAAAGAAGCTGATGCTATCATAGACACAGATCAGCTCTGTATATTACAAATATTTTAAATTCACCTGTTTATTGGAACATTTACTATATGAACACACTGGTGTAGTATAGTAACGAACAGTAAGGAGAATAGGCAGGAGTTTAAACTTGCCAAATTAAGGCACCAAGAAGCTGAACTGCACTATTAATCGTATAACAGAATCATATAATCGTGGAACAGAGCAGATGTACTGAAGAGAAATAATATGCAAGAATTGGGCACAGTACTGCACTTTACACAAGACGGAAATATGCTGAAAGATTCTCTTCTAACTTGGTTCAACACAAAGGTATAAAACCCATTTAAAGTTGTCTTTACTACATGTTGTCTTTGGTTACCACAGTTTCAAGTTCCATAACGCAGCGTTCAAAAAAATCAACAATAACTCATCTCACACATGGCAAATTCAAGTCAAAAAGAGCGGGGCTCAGAGGGTTGTGATCAATGGCACAAAGTCCAGCTGGAGGTTAGTCAACAGTGGTGTACCCCAGGGGTGGACACTGGTGCCAATATTATCTAACCTCTTCCTCAGGGACCTGGGTAATAGAACAGGGTGCACACTAAACAGGTTTACAGAGGATGCAAAACTGGAAAGACTGGTTGATAAACTGGAAGGTTGTGCTGCCATTCAGAGGGACCTTGACAGGCTGGAGAAATGGAGACACAGCAATCTCATGAAGCTCAACAAAGAGAAAGGGTAACTCTGGCAGCTGGCGCACCCCACGCACCCATACAGGCTGGGGCTGCCTGGCTGGAAGGCAGCCTTGCAGAGAAGGCCCTGGGGATCCTGGTGGACAAAAAGTTGAATATGACCTAAATTCTCATGTGCACCAGTCTCTTAAATAACCCGCCTCCCTAACAATTCTGTTCCTTGAAAGCAAGTACTGTGATAAGCTGCATCAGGGAAATAAAGCCTCTCCTTTACTACAGGCCATGAGGCAATATGTTGCTTGAAAAACTACCCCTTGCACACACTGGAAGACAGCATTGATGCTGACTTAAAAATACTAAGATCAATTCCAAACAGAATATATGCATAAAAATAACTCATCTGCTGGACTGACTCTTCTGACAAAAGAAATGACTAAGACAATTCACTGTAACAAAGCACTTACCTTACTGTCTGAGAGAGTTATACAAATCACGGTTATTTTGTTCAGGTGGATTTTTTTCATTAGAGCTAAAAAGATATGATTTTCTGTTCAACTTGAAGTCAACCTAATATTTGGCGATTTTCTTGATTATCTACAGAGGGAGGTACCTTGAAAGAGGCTTATATTTCAGAGCTCATAGACAGATTCCAAGACTTAAAAGTGCTATGCAGAGTATCTGTGCAAGAAGAATTTCTAAGTTTTAAGTGAGTATCTCTTAAGTCACTTTGAAGTCTCTTATCATACCTCAGACATGGTACGATTAAATCACCTACACGTAGATACTGATTTCATTCTAAATTATTTGTTTTCTTTAAATTCAAAGAGCAAATCAGGTGCCATAATACACAATGAATATACAAAGTATTAATGTGTGCTTAGAGGATATTCATTATTCTGCAAATAGTACAGACTTTTATTTTTGTAACAAACATACCTGTAAAAACAAATGACTAGGGAGCACATTGTCAAACGAAGGACTAAGGTAGACTGGCTCTATCATTCTTATGCCCATCCCACTGAAAAACACATAAAGAATATTTCAGCTACTCAGATCTATAATTTTTAACAGTATTCAATTAAAATCAATATGCTTACAAATAGAAACTTGAAACAGTAATTGTACAAAAATGAAAGCACTTATAAATCAACTAAAAAATACTTCTACAATTTTGTAATCTGTTATTCTTTAAAATTACGTCATTGACTTGGGTAAACCATAACAAAAAATGTACTACATTATAAATTGGAACTATCTGTAAAAATTGCATAAAGCAAATTTACCTTTTTTGTACACAAGACAAACTGAGATCTAATCTAAGCCTTGATAATGTAAAGAAATGCATAAAAAAAGATTTAAATATGTTAATTTCAATCCATAACTGCTTTTGGCTAGCCATGTATACACTAGGGCATTGATCGTTCTTAGATCTTCCCTTCATTTTTCTAGACTGTCTGAGATTTCAGTCAAACAACTAAAGAAACTCTACTTCAAAAGTCGTACAGGAACATTAATTTGCCTGCAAGGCAAAGGTCTGAACTTAGAAGCAATCTAAAATTTTTAAATATGGATGAAGTTCTGACACAGATCTCATTAAGTTAAGACAAATGTATACAGAAATGAACATCAATAAAAAGAAAAACAAGATAAAAACAATACTGAGCCTGAAAACAATAGATTACTGAAGATATTAAGAATGAGTATTATTTTGCATATGCACTGCACATTCCAACATGAAGAAGGAAAGGTATGAGAAGGCAAACTTGCAGACACCAGATTTAGTGTTACACACTGCCATCCCACATCATCAACTCAACAGGTATATCCTACTGATACTTCTGCTATATTTAAGCTCTAATAAATCAGAAATTCTCTGACAATGTAAACTTTTTTACTAGATCTTTTGTAGTTTGTCCTTGGGATGTAAAGTCTCAGTCATTAATTTGATATGCACACTCTTCTATCCTGCTTTTTGTATGTGTTTTAGATGACAGAAGAGGAACAAACCATATGCTTTGGCAACAAAATAGAAAAGCAAGTAATCTTGAAACAGATAACTATCTTGGCAAATGTTATTAATTCTTTTAAGATATCTGACCTTAAGTTCTGTCCCCTGCCCCACCAAAAAAAGTCCCTACAAATATTTTTAGGAGATGGAGAAATAGACAAGGCTGCACTTTACATTGCCACTACCTTAATTGTGAAGTTACAGAAGACAGCAGGAAGCACAATTCTATTATACTCCCAGAAACTAACGCTTCCCAGAAAATACTGGAACTCCCATCATGCAACGCAAGTCTCAGTCAAAGCCATCCTGTGGTTTCACATAGGGTGCAGAACATTTCAAAATGTCTTCCCATCTTCTTCCTTCCCTTTGCAATGTTGTAGGTGTAGATTGCACTTACTACAGACTTACTTCAATGGGCCACTTGAACTAAAGATTTCACTGCGACTCAGTTGTGAAATCCCATTTCCAAGGAAAACTTTGACTCCTTCAAATTCTTTGGCTCCTCTTTTACATTTTCCTTCAATATCTGAATACACTGAGACCAGATCTCCAGCTTTCATAACTGTGCAAAGAAAGGAAATTTTGAGATTAATATTATACTTGACAAGACGGTGGTGACAAAATAATTTAGGATTTTCAGTAGACTACCAACTTCAACTCCTATATCATAGCAAAACTTAAACTTTCTTAATGTAATCAAAGAAAAAGATTAACTGATATTAGGCTTTAAAGTGTACGTGGTGATCAATGGCTACCAAATGACTAGAGCTATTAAGAGACCCAAGATTACAAATCAGACAGCGTGTCTCGTTTCCCAAGAGGCTAGACAAATCTTCACTTTATTTTATCACCACAGGGTCACCCATAGGTTTTAGGCACATTCTTCAGGATTCAGTCTTCTGTGAGCGCTCCAAGCGCACATGTACATCAAACAACACTGGTTCACACTTACTGTACAAAGACAACAATACTAAATTTGTCTAATGACCTCTCAATAGTTAGGTGGAACACAGCTATACCTGCTTTTTCTCAAACTATTGTTTTGATACAAGTGATTATATATTCTTGTTGAAACAATATTTCTGGTGTGGCTCTTTTCCCTCTAAGGCAACTGCTGTTCTCTATAATCCTCTAAAAGGGTTTTACCTCTCAAATTAAAACCTCCAGATCACTAAAGTATGTAAATATACACCAAACTCTAGAATTGTAGTCCTAGGGACTTAATAATTTTCTGACCTAGAACAAAAATAGATGGAAAAGGAGGATGGTTTAGGTGATTTTGTAGAACAGTGAGCAAGCTCTATGCACTGACTGGCTGAAAAATATGCTTAAAAATAAAGGCCTCCACTGACAGCAATAAACAATTTTCCAAAATTACGTTTCTGATGTGTCCGACTTGCTGCTGCAACCAGAAGATATTACAAGTAAGACTAATGATAGTTCAGCTTCCCAACAATTCTTTGAACTGTATTTAGGATTTTTTTTTCCATTTTCAAGTGTCCTCTGAGTATGCACAAATACCCCGGAATTCTTAAATAGTATGTTTGTTGGGTAGCCACTAAACTTTTTTGCATAGCTTCTTTTTACACAATCTGACATAAAACATTATGTGATAGCCTACTGTTATTGTCTGCTTAAACTTCACTGAACAAAAACTTGCAGCAATTTAATTCTTCCATCAAGCGTATTTGTCAATGACTTTTTGCAGTATTCAAACCAAAAGGATTTTATTTCACTCTCTGCTGACAATCATCCTTTCAAAATGCATTAATACTGTGTACAGTTCTTAAGCTTTTTGTAGCTTATACTGGCATTCCATAAACATAAAGCTTAGAGTCTGATTAGTTAAATTAAACTCAAAACCCCCTGATAATTAGTCTACCCTCATTTGGGTTGCAAGTTCAGTGATTAAATGTCTATTCTTGCTATACTTTTTTTTTCCCTAGTTAGACCATCTGTGCTTAATACGGCCTTTTTATATTTGGCCTCAAGTGGGTAGCATGCCTTTTTATTTTATTTTCCTATCTGCAATTCCCCTGAAGTGTTGCTAAAGTTTTATAGTATCTTTTCTTTTCTTTGAATTGATGTTGCATGGATAATGACATGCAGCAATTATGATAAATCACTAGTTGACTCAAAGAGGGATTTGAATATTTATGAGGTTGTCTAAAACAGCAGTTTCAAGAACTGCTACAGCAATATACTTATTTCATTATCAAGTCCTGAATTGAAAAACATTCCTGTTCAGTGAATTGGACTTAAGCACATGTTTAAAACTTCTCAAAGGTTTTTTCCTGAAAGGGAATGAAGTTAAGTGGCTAGATAAATGCTTTCCTGAATCAGTTTGTTTAATAATAAGAACCATGATGATTAGTAGATGTCATCACAATAGAATAATGAGGTGAATCATCCAAAATTATACTGGTTTCACATAAAGTTAATTTGACCTTTAAATAAAAAATAAATAGGCTGCTGAACACTACACGTGTATATGTAGATTTTTTATCCTGTTTCGCAGGCATTGAAACAAAAATTTCCATTTCTTAAGAATCTGACATTAAAATTGAGGATTTTTCTCATAAATAGAAAAAAAACTTTTTACTAGATCTCTCAAACACAAACAATATCAAATGAATCACCAATGGATTAAAAAATTAAAATCTGTTTTTTTAGATCTGTAACTTAGAATCTGACAGGATGATGAAGGCAAGGGGCTTGGTGACTGCATGAAGAAATACCGTATCTGGAAATAGTATCTATTAAATAATCAACAAACATCCAGTTCCTATACTGATATATCTCTTGTAACATTCCTTTTATTATTTCTTTTTTCTTTTGAGAAGACTGGAAAGCAGCAAACTTCTGCAAGTTTATTCTACTGAACATCGATGGTAAAAGTTACAATATTCAGTGGTAAAAAAACTTTTAAAATGCCGGGTTTTACTTTGAACATGCACTTTAAAAAGGTTTTCAAATGAAAACAAGAAACTGAAATCCTTGAGAACTAATACTTCAGCTAGGAATTACATATGGAAAAATGAACTTAAAACAGGCCAGGTGAAAAATAACTACATATAACTTATTACCAGTATAATGCAAAAATAGTGAAAAGCTCCCCCAAAAGTGAGAAAAACTTAAAAAAAACCATTATCTATCATAATTTACAACTATAAGATTAATTTCAGCTGTGAATGGAAAAAAAAATAATGTCACTAATTATTGGAAATTGTCATCAAGGGGTGATATTTTTTCCTTCCTCTTTACAACTTAACTGTGTGTATTTAGAGAACTCTTACATCTTGAGGTAGATATGATTCCAGGGACATAAACATGTGCTCCTCGAAGTACTGCATATCCACAGTGGGCTCCAACAATGACTTCAGATGCATGTTTTTTTAAATCTCGCCTGAAAATACAAAATGTAGTTCAGTTTAAAAAAAAAAAAAATAACCCCACAAGTAAACTCTAGTTCATAAATACTGGTTTTGTCACAATATAATAGAAAAGATAGTTAACTATCATGTATTACATTTAGAAGATTTATTTTCATTCCAGAGGAATCAAAGGGAAGAGCCAACAAGGACACCAGTCCTCAAAATAAAGCAGATTCAGATACATTCTGCCATTATTATGAACCTGACACAGGAATACAAATAAACTACACTGGGATGGAGAAATAATCCTCTATCCCTTCCCAGGCCGTATGACTGTAAAGTGACTTTTTTGTGTTTAACTACTGCTAAGTACTTCTATAATAAATGTATAACGAGGTGCAAGGAACTTTGCCAGTAAGAATTCTGAAGATAGTTACTTTAACTTTATTAAAGTGTAAACATGTTTGAATAGAAAAAGAACAGAATGTTCAGAAAAAGATGCTACAAAAGAGTTAAACGTGAAGAAAAAATAAAAGCATTAAATGCTCTTTTAGAGTGTGCAGCATTTACAAACTAGTACTACTTGTTACCAAGCTCTACCTAATCATAATATAAACTGAATCTGAAGTATGTTAGTCTTCATTATGAACAAGATACTTTAAATAAAATGTCTATCAGCGAATTCAATAAAACAATGAAGAAACTCCATAGGGGTGGACACAGATGCAACATGGAAAATATCCAAACATATCTTAAGAATGAAGAACGAATAGGCATTTTGTCAGCGATAAACTTGATTCAGGAATCCTCTCAGTATTATTGATCCAGTCTCCCTAAGTCTTGCTGTGGACTGGATTCCAGTGGAAGAAACCACTGCCTGTATTTAGCTATTTTACCCGCTAGTTCTATATTTGACTGCAAAAGTTTAGTTCTTCTGTCTGCCACCTACCTGGCTTTCCAGAGAGAAGGTACTTATGTCACATTTTCCCTATAAAAAGTTAATCTCATAAATAAGGAAAGAACTCTCTCTATGTTTTCTTATGTCTTTTAAGGACAGGTTTAGGATGTGGATTGTCCACTACGTGTTAATATAAATGATGTTGTGCTTCATTTACAGTGAGTTATTATCATAACTGTTTAACAAGAAATTTATGAGTAAAATAAGTGTTACAACATTTTAAGGTTAAAGACTAAAAATTTCAAACCTGGGTCCAATGACAGGAATTAATAAGATGTCCTGGAGTTTCGGGTGCTCAAGAACTGGAACACATAGTCCTTTAAATTGCTGTTTCATTAAAAAACATAATTATTAAGCAATACTAAAAAAACCCTAATATGTAAGTACTTAATTAGACTGAAAACTATTTTTTCATTCAAAATTTATAGCTGTAGAGTACCAAAAAAAATTTAGTGAAAACAGTTAAGAGAGGTTTGGAAAATGTGTGTACGGAGACACTCCGTATTAAAAGCACTGGTGTAAAAGGCTAAACATTTAATAAATTGAGAAGTAGCAAGGCCACAAAAGGATTCACTGAGAGCTGACTTCAGGGAGTGGGACAGTGTTCTGACACTCATAACCCTACCCCTGTTTTTGCTTTCTTCTGAAAGAAGGTTGTGTCTAGCTGTCATCAGATCACAGTAACACCACCAGAGAATCTTGGATCTAATCTGTGTTATCATTTTGACGTTATTAAATATAAACCATGGTTTAACTCTACTCCTGTATTGCCCATCTTACTTAATATGCCAGAGTGGTAATACTTTTCATTTTTCTTTTCAGCTTAACTTTTATTGGGTACTGAGACCTAAGTTGTGCATATAGGCGAAGAAAATGACAGCTTGGCATTTTAAAACTGTTCCTGGACTTTGAAAAGACGATGTCTTCTTGCCTGAGCCCTCTAAAATATAACCCTAAAACATGCAATACCATAGATTTGTTTGCATCTGATAAATAAGTATTTTCTTTTAAGAAAGAAAACAATCTACGAGCATACTTTTGTTAAAAACTGTTATGTAGTTTCCTTTTCTAATATGACCACAATTAAAAATACAAAAAGTTTACAAAAAGCCAGTCTTAATTCAGTTTTCAGCAAAGCATTTTCCCTTGAAGCAAAACATCATACTGCAATACCCATTTCCAGATTTCTACAATCAAGCTAAAATTAGCATAAGTCATTACCATTCCAGCTAACAGCATACTGTCAACTGCCTCTGCATCACAGAAATGTCTTGGCTCCTGTCATGCAATAGCTCTCTGTACACCCACTAGCATCAATAATTTACTTAAAGAAGAACTAGATCTTTTTAGACAGAGTGAAGATGTAGCACAGAGTTTCAAAATAATCTGCTTCTTAATGGTTTACATATTATCAGATAAATAAATGTTTAATTAAGGTAAGTAAAAATCCAGAAAATTATGTAAAGATTAAAAACAAGATAAAAAAAGAAAATACAGCAGCTCCAGGGCATCATTCTGGCTCTAGTTTCTAAAACACACAGATCTTCTCACTTCCCTAAACAGTTTGTACAACGAGGCACACAGCCATTCTCCTTTAATCTTAAATAAAAATGTTCTAACTATGCTGAACACAGCATACTGAACTATGCTTTTTTCTGTTTCTACCATCTTCTCTAGACTTATGATGCCTGTACAGTATTTACTACAGTACTACCGCAATTCTATCTAAGGTCTGGATCTGCCATCTGAAAAAGAGTTCGTTGTCTTTTCCCTTCTGCTGTTGTCTTTCTTGGATGTATTGGATGAGGAATACCACTAGATAATGAATCTTCATTTAACATTTAATGCTGACAGGAAATCAATAGGATTGCTTAATGTTAATACTAGTCGACATGTACTAAGTTAAGGAACAGTTTCCAGTTATGAAAAGTTTTCATAATCAGGTAAGAGATGAAATATCCTGTTATTTTTGCTGTAAGAAAGAAAATGCACAAACCTTCTGGATTTCTTCAAACAGCAGTTTTTTCACATGTTTGACTGAGGCCAAGTGGGTATTAACTCTAACGGTTGTGAAAGACGGTGGATGAGATAGATGACTTAACAGAGATTGGTATCTACTCTCCACCTCCTGCGTACCTAAAGCAGAGATAAGCTGAAAGAAGAGATTTTAAAATAAGTATTAAGGAGATTCCCACAGAAGCCTCTTGCTTAGTGCAAGAAAAGCACTGAACAAACACTCTGTAGAAATGGAAGAACATGGTTGTGTGGTGTGCAATAGTGAGGAATGTCTATGTCTGGAGGCCTAATTCCAGTGAAAACCTCATAAATTTCTTGAAAGGACTTGTTGGAAAAACAGTCGTATTAGCAAGATCATTGTAAACAGGCTGCAGCACGTACCAAAAGTAACTGCTAGTGAGCTCTGTGATACTGTACAAAGAACAGTTCTAAGGAGATGGAAGATTCAAAACTATGAATTAATAACTCTTATGCTGATACACAAAAACGTCATTTTTGTGTCCTTTGACATCAGGAATTCATACACTGTCTACAGTATTTTTGTTTCTGCACTGGGGTATTTCTTGTCAATATTATGTGGATAAGTGGTTAATTTTCTATGTGATCATACTTCAGTGGGATCCAAAACTGAAGTATCCGATTTATGCCAACTTGAGTTTAAATATTTTTATGTTGCTTTGAGCCAAGAGGCCTAAAGAATAATTTTATATTTTAAATAGAACTATGTACAAAAATCTGTGACTAATGTGAAGACAATAACTTATTATAAGGTATTAAAGTCACACAAAATATTAAATCAAAGGAATATTTACACTGTTCAATAAGTGAATATTTGTTGATAATTAGTAGTATCTATTCCACATACCTCATTATTTCTGAACACTTTGGTGAGATACTCTTCAACTTCACGTTGGAAAGAGATTTTGGGGAAAAAAGACATCTTCCTTTGGCTTTTAAAATCTGCTGGTAAAGAAATGAAATAAGCAAAATATTTTCTTAGTGGTTTTTATCATATTCTGTAAGTTTATAAATGTAACATAAGATGCACCTACAAAGTAAGCTGCAGTTTCTGATTCTTCTGTTTTAATAATGCAATTTTACTGTACTCAAAATCCCAAATATTGCTCAGGATATGACTGTAACACTACTCTTAATTACATTTCAGAATATACCAGGTTACTGGTTTCCTTGCTGTCACATCCTTCCCAGCCATATCTTCCACTGCTACTGTATCACTGTTAGAAACGTGAAGAAAGTGTCACCACTTCTAAAACCTGTCCCAATTAAGTTCCCCTAGCTATCCTTGGGGACAACTTGCCACTTAAGTCCTAGAATTCACTCACAAAGGCTCCACACAGAAGTTTGCTTTGACTCTTCTAAGTCCCGTCTTTGAAATTCTTATTCTATTACATCATCATATCTGTTAATTTTTAGAGATAATCTTCTAATTTTTCCCTGTCAGATTTCTTTTCCTCAAGCTTAACTTCTTAGGTTTCCTCCATAGTTCAGATTATCCAAATTTCATAACGGGGGGAACACGTGCATGACTGTGGACAATGATTTTTATTTTTTCCAGATATATTTAAAAATTTAAAGGACTGTAAGTAACACTTTTCTCTTAAGTCTGTGTTTAATTCACAGTAGGACTAGCAAAGCATTAATGCAACAGAAGCTCTGCTGATCCTTACTGAAAATCTTCAAGCTGTCTGGTGAAAGAATACACAGTTTAAAGGTATAGGAAATTTCCAGATGTTGCTTTAACTCCTTCTGCAAGCCCCAGCTATAAAGTCCCTACTGTAGCTCAGCTCTGATGCAGCTTTTATTCTTTGTACTTATTTTCTGTTTATTTTTCTCTGTAGGTTATAAAATACAGTTATCTTCCCAAATTGTATCTCCCCACTCCTATATTGCCTGTATTTTGAAAGATTATATACACTTCAGTCTGAAATGAGACTTCCTAAAAAATTAATAGCTTGTTTTCACCAACTTAAACGGTGGGAAAGTGAGGACCTCGCCCATCAGTAAGGTTTACGTCATCCACAACAAGGCAGTTTTGAATACTAAAATATTACAGTTACATTGTATTAAACATACTTAGAGAACATACATCAGAAGTTTGGTATTCATTCTATTTTAACAAGAAGTTATTTGACACTTCTATCATACAAACCCCCTCAAAAATATCTTCTTTTGATATTTCAGATTCAGTTGAAGCTTTAATGCCAGAAGAATGTTACCTTTTTCAAACTTAACGTTTAAGCCCAGACAAAGAAAATTTTCAGTTTCATAGGCAGAAGTTTCAAAGCCTTATTCCCAACATTAGCAGCCTTTGAAAGAAAGAAACTGCAACAGAATTAATGAACTTCTTTTTCAAATCTAACAAAATGCCCAAAAGAATTTACCTTGATATTTCTACTAAATCTAATAGTACTACGATAGTTCATATTACAACTGAACTGAACTGAAAGTTCAGTTTTAACTTTTCAGATGATGGGACACATCATCCCTCTGAGCTGTTGTCCTAGGATGCCTACATTACAGGAAAAAAACCCACAAAAATCACCAAAAAAACCCCATATGGCTCACATTTGGAAAGTTTTTTCTTCAGAAGCATAATAAACTAGCATTTTAAGAAATCCCACGCTTGTGAATTTTCTTAAGAGTTGGAATCCTGAATAGACTTAAGCAGGCATTTGAAAACTGGTAGAAATATGTGTTATTTATGAGCCCTACAAGTGACTTTGGTATTAAGACTAAGAATGTGTGTTTGGTTTGCATGGCAAGGTTTTGGTAGCGGGGGGAGCTGCAGGGGTGGCTTCTGTGAGAAGCTGCTAGAAGCTTCCCCCATCTCCAATAGAGCCAATGCCAGCTGGCTACAACACGGACCTGCTGCTGGCCAAGGCTGACCCCATCAGCGACAGTGGTAGTGCCTATGGCATAACATAGTTAAGGAGGGGAAAAAGTTGCTGTGCAACAGCAACTGCAGCCAGAGAGAGGAGTGAGAATACATGAGAGCAACAACTCTGCAGACGCCAAGGTCAGTGAAGAAAGAGGGGGAGGAGGCGTTCCAGGTGCCAGAGCAGAGATTCCCCTGCAGCCTGTGGTGAAGGCCATGGTGAGGCAGGCTGTCCCCCGGCAGCACATGGAGTTTAACCGTGGAGCAGATATCCACCTACAGCCTGTGGAGGCCCCCACGCCAGAGCAGGTGGATGCCCAAAGGAGGCTGAGACCTCATGGGAAGCCTGAGCTGCAGCAGGTTCCTGGCAGGACCTTTGGCCCTGTGGAGAGAGGAGCCCATGCAGGAGCAGGTTTGCTGGACTTGTGATCCCGTGGGGGACCCATACTGGAGCAGACTTTTCCTGAAGGACTGCACTCCATAGAAGGGACCCATGCCAGAACAGTTCATGAAGAACTGTAGCCCATAGGAAGGACTCGCACTGGAGAATTTCATGGAGGACAGTCTCCTGTGGGAGGGACCCCACACTGGAGCAGGATAAGAGTGTGAGAAGTCCTCCCCCTGAGGAGGAAGGAGTGGCAGAGACAGTGTGTGATGAACTGACACAACCCCCATTCCCCGTCCCCCCGCACTGCTTGGGGGGAGGAGGCAGACACAACTGGGGAGGAGGCAGACACAATCGGGAGTGAAGTTGAGCCTGGGAAGAAGGGAGGGGTGGGGGGAAGTTGTTTTAAGATTTAGTTTTTATTTCTCATTACCCTACTCTGATTGTAGTGGCTATAAATAAATTCATTTTCCCCAAGTCGAGTCTGTTTTGCCCATGATGGTAATTGCTGAATTATCTCTCCCTGTCTTTATCTAGACCCATGAGCCTTTTGTGATACTTTCTCTCCCCTTGTCCAGCTGAAGAGGGGAGTGACAGAGTTGCTTTAGTGGGCACCTGGTGTCCAGCCAGGGTCAACCCACCATAGAAGGTATCTTTTTAGAACGTTAAATGGGTATTTTATAGTAACTGCAGAATCCCATAGAATGACTGAGGTGATCTCACAATTAGTTACTTCTTCATGAAAAACCAACCACTGATCTGACAGCATGTTGGCAACAAGACTTGTTTCTACCTCATTTTTAAAATGTGACTGAAAGCTACCACAAAACATGAGCTAGTAAGTGGTCAAACCAAAAACTCTTGGTCAAAAACACTGCACAAAAAGGACAGAACTGCAATGATATTCCCTAAATGTGTTATAAAAGGAAAGCGTTAGTCCCATGATACAAATTAACAATACAACTACGTCAACAAGTATGGTTTGAAATTTCATATCAAAATAGAAAAGTTATGTGCTAGAAACCATCATCCTTCTAAGCAGGATGGCAAGTTACAATGCCTGCAATATATTGAGGGCAAATAGAAAAACAGGAATACTAATCTCACTTCTCCCCATGCAGACAGGGTAAACATCACCCAGAAGCATGATGCCACATCCGGGCTTTAAACCGCAGTTAACGAACATTTTTAGGAAATTAAGGAACACGTAAGAGAAGTTAAGATCTGACCTCAACTAGTTCATGGGGCCTGGTACAAAATGTTACTGCAGAACAGCTGCTCTACCATAGCAACCCAAAGGCGTGTGGACTCAACACACGCATTCAAATGGCAAATACAAGGAACCCACTATCATTGTGCTTAGTTCAAGGAGAGGAACGACACACAAATGAGAAGCAATTCCTCAGTTAAAAAGAGCAGTCAAAAGAATAAAACTATTGCGAGTAGCCTGGAAATTTTAAAATCACGCAAGCGGAGGTTCAGAGCACACCCACACACCCTGTAGCTTCAGCACTGGAAGTTTGCCCTTTCAGTGCCCATTATCTCAGAAAAGATACAATGTAGCTTAAAAAGGTTCAGGGAAAAGTGATGACCTATACATAAGGAATGGCTTTCAAGTAAGGAAAGACTAAACGGTTTGCAATTTTCCAGGATGGGGAACATAGTTGCAGGGACATAGGAAAAAAAGGGTATAGATTCAGATGTGGCATGAAGGCTGATGAGGGAGACTGCCTAGTGCCTCTTCAAATACAAGAGTTCGACTTCAAACAGAACTAGCAGGAGGCAGGTTTGAAACCAGTGAGGTATTTTTTTTCCACAGACCTGCTGTGCCATACATCTTGCCCCAGGAAAGGCCTGATGGACTTCAGAAGGGAGCCCTCAAGGGAGCATCATGTCCTGTTCACCATCTCCGTATGGATTTCCCTGTGTCTCTGTTGGGAGCTGCTGCCAGACATGATAATGGACTGATCCAGCTGTGTACACACGTAGCCAGCACCCAGAGATGCCAAACAAGATTTAACTTTCAAACCTCTTTTTCCCTCTCTTTCCCACGCGAGTTATCACAGCTGAGAGCTTTCTTTTAACACATGCTAGAGTTAAGACTCTAAAAAATTTACAGTAAATCTCTACTTGATCACACTAGTTCCAGGCTTGCTTAATGGCTTTAATATTTTCCCCAGTAACAAAGCCACTGCAATATTTAACTTTCAAACCTCTTTTCTCCACTTTTTCCCACACGAGGAAGAGATCAGTCGGCTCATTGCTGTGGGGAAAGGAATTTGGGTCTCCCTCCTTTATTCCCCCATCTGCCCCGTTACTGAGAACTCCAGGCGTGGGGGGGTCACGGCTCTTCGCAGCCTCCCTGAGGCCCTGCGCGGCACCTCAAGCCAGTCCCGGGGATACCCGGGAGACAGCGCACCTCTGCAGGACGCGCCACCGCCGCCGCCACCACCACC
>NW_009648894.1:1413418-1467653 GCF_000708025.1 Charadrius vociferus
TTCTGTGGCTGAGGGGGGCCCCTCCTCTCCCCGGTCCTCCCGGCCTGCTCCGAGCACTCGGTTGGTGCCGGGCAGCTCTCTTGGAGCGGCGTGTTCCCGACAGCGCGCAGCGGTGAACGCCGCCGCCTCTCAGACATGTTTTTTTCACCGCTGCAGCGGCTGAAGCTTTGATGGACGGTGAAGGTCTTGTTTGTTTTTGCAGACCCTCCGTTTTTAAGTCGGGGTCTGCTATTAAAATCACGGCTGGGGTTGTCTGTTAGTATCAAGAAAAAGAACCCGCCAAACTTGGGGGCGTTTGAGGTAAAGATCTGTTTGTGTTTTGGCAAAGATTCTGGTTAAATACAGTTAGTGACCCAAGAAAATCACTTCTCAAGCCAAGAATGAGAAGGTCGGAAGGGGATAGCTTTCTGGTCTCTCCTGCACCCAGCCCTGCAATAATGGCTCATGCTCTAATCCAGAGTTCAAAACTTGTGGCTCCCACCACCTTTAGCTCAGACAGTTATCATAAAAATGTAAAATTGTGTTTTATCGATTAATTTATTTTAATTAATCTTGTTTACCTAGGCTTCTTTGGTTAGAAAATAAAATAGTCAAGGAATTTATCATTTGTATTGTTTTTCCTTGAGGCCTTGAGTTTGGAGGAGGCGAACTGATGTTAATGTTATTGTTCTCTCATCAGATTTCCAAATGCACACTTCATTTCCACTTTAAAGTTACTAATAATATAGTTAAACTTTTTTGTCCAACACTCTGTTGCCAATACAATTTTGCAAGTTTTGGGGGGCATGTACACCTGGTGTCTCTTAAGAGTCTTGTCACTGTCAGTGCACATAACCCATTCTAATTCTGTAAATACCAGAGCAAAGTCTCAGTGTGTGCACATACTAACATCTATGTATCAAACCATCTTTTCATGGGATGGGAGTGGGAGCGAAGTCCAGACCATTTATCTTTCCCACCACATCATTCCTGAAGTCTTCTAACAGAGTCTTCTGAAATCGTTATTGTTGTTGATTTGAAGATTCTTATTTGTCTGAACTGGAAAACCCATTTGGTAAGATTCAAGGTTTCCCCTGTTCTCCAGAAAACTATTAAGTATTGTCTTGGTTTTCATCAAATACTGCAATCTGCGACTCCTTCCCTTCCTTGAAGGGCTCCAGAAGAGAGAACTGATCAGGAGATAACTTCTGGTGGCTTTTAGTGTTGTCTGTCTGTATGGTACCATGTGATGTCAATATTTATCTTGTTTCATTGTTTTGTTTTTGTTTTTGTTTTTTTTTTGTTAGTACATGACAACATTAGATTACATTGATTACATTTTATTAATGGAAAACACCTCTTTGTTACCGTATGTTAATTCCTGAAAGGAAAGTTATTCTTCATATATTTAAAATGTTAATGAAAATTACTATCACAAATGAAGATAAATGAGGCAGTACCATGAAATAGTTACCATTTGGCTTTTATCCCAATGAGAGCCTTCTGGGGTGTGTTCTCATCTTGCTTTGTTGCTGGGGTTCTTTTTGGTTTGGTTTGTTGAGTTTTTTTTGCCCCCGCTTCTTGTGGTGACCAAAGAGAAGGAGATGAGTTTTCATAGCCAATATTGAAATTCCACCCTAGAAAATTATCTTCAAACATAAATTTTTGACCCATCTAGTGGGAACTTACTCTCTAATTGCATGACTGTTTTCGTCTAAATAATATTATTATTAATAATAAAGGGTAGTAATTACTGAGTTGATTTTGGTTGGTCTTCTAGTTATATCAGATCTAAACCATTTCTTGGAGAATTCATAGGCTGTCCCATGAAACTGCTTATCGAGCAGACTAGTACAGTAGCTTACACAATGATTTTGACTGTCCAGGGGGAATATTCCAAAGATGTAAATAAACCCCCATGTGTGTGGAGCATATCATCAGTTCATCATGGCTCGTGTGGGTTGTGCTGATAGTCTGAAGCACTTGATACTGGCAAAATGAAAGGTTAAACAAAGCAAAGATTTAGAAAGTGCCATCTGTCTTCCATCAAGTAGAGCATGGGGGAGGAGGTGTGCCTAAGTGCTAGAAGATACAGAACAGAAAATTGTTGGCATTTCACTTGAGTATTAATTACACACTGCAGTTTCGCTTTACACAAATGTGAATAATAGCCTAGCTGAAAATGCCAAATCTGAAAGGTATTTGATCAATAATGTCTGGACAACATTAAAAAAAAAAATCTACTGGGGATCTAATACCATTACCTTACAGGAAGAAGATCTGTTCATAGCTTCCTGAAAAATGCACATCTTAAGATAACTAACATCTTAAAATACACCCTGTGCATTTTTGTGCCTCAGGGTTCAGTGCGGTTAGTGTAAATGCACAATGTACGGAAAACTGAGTTCATTCAGAGTGACTTCTGTGTGGTGGGAAAACATTGCAGTGAAGGTACCTTAGATCTTACTAAAGCACTGGATATAATTTTATTAATTTACTCATCATCTTTACTCCTTTGCAATTTGATTCTGGTACTTGAAGGAAGGTCGAGAGGCTTGACCTAGTCTGTTTCTAAAGACATTCAGGGATAAGTGTCCGTTGACGAAAGTTACCTATTGACCTCTTCCAGCAGCGTTTCTTAGTATTCAGTTGGTTTTGCCCTATGCCTTGGGGAGCATCTATGTGTTCCTACCAGGGAGTTGAATCTGTCAGTTCTGTTTCAACTCGCTGCAGCACAAATTGTTCTGGTTGGTTCAGCCCATTTTGATTATGGTTAGCCCATTTTGGCAAACCTGGACTGGCTCATGGTGGAAGAAGCAAGTTAAGTGTTGTGTGGCTTTTACCTTGAAGGGGAAAGCCTTTAGCTCTTTTTCCTGCTCCCCTGGAAGAATGCACTTGCTTTTCTGTTGCAGTGCACCATCTACTCTCCAAATCTGATATGTGGGATTATGGAACAAGAAAAGCTGCAGTGCAGGGCAGTTTAGGGAGACTGGGTGATGCCTGTGCTGATCTGAGTCAATGACTAGTGGAAGAGAGAAAGGCTGACAGTCCCTGCCCTGAGCACAGTCCATAACGGAATATCTATTTAGTTCTGTGGGTATGTTTGGACGGGTTCATTTCCAGTTTGAGTTTTGCAGTAGTCTTCAAACAGTGGCTGTTTTTGTTTGGGTGGTGGTGGACAAAACTGTTCCAGGGCCTTATTTAATCTTGTTTTCTGGTCTGCATGCCTTTTCAGTGCAGAGGTTAAAGCCTGAAAGAGGGAGGACAATAAGCATTTGTATGTCTTTCAGCTCTCAATATTTATTGTCTCTTAATCAAGTAGTAATTGAACAATGCAAACTGAAATAGAGATACTTTACTTACAAGAGAAACAATTGGCTTAAACCCAGACCTTTTTGTCTTTCTTCTAGGTGACTTACTGATGGCTTCCTGATTCTTTTTGTTTATTTTTGAAATTGACAGAAACATTGCTCAGGTGTTGTTTTCATTTAAAATATTGTGCCCTGCAGCCATTTAAAGTCAGGTTATAAATTGTCATAAGTTCAGATTGAATTTACACTTATTTGAAAATAACTTTTAAAAGTATGTTTAAAACAAAAACAGACTTCAAAAATGACCTGCTTAAGCTCTGATTCAGTACTCAAATGGCACAGTCTGAGCAACGTGTAGTAATAGGAATAAATGGTGGAACAACTAACTTGCTGCATGTGTTAACCCATAGCTGAATAAAACTTTCTTGACTTACCATTCCATCAATACTATCATGATTGCCTTTAATGAATCTATAAGGAAAAGACAGAAGTGAGTGTCGGCAACTCTGACAGTTGTCAATGTCTTATTCCTTTGTGTGTGTGTGGCTGATAGAGTTTTTTAAGAAGTTCTCAAATCAGTTTTGTTTGGTTTTTTTTGAATGACAGTCATTAAAGTCTTCCAGGTTGCTCTGAATAAATGCTATAGGTGTTAAAAACACTGCTGTAAGAAAAATAATGGTAAGCTCTAAGTCAAGGTACTTGAAGTTTACTTCACTTAGTCTTGCTGACAGTTCCCAGACTGTATAGTCAGGTTAGTAGAGACCATTATGTGGAAAACCAAATGGATTTTGGTTCCAGTGACTACTGAACGCTACTGACAGTTTCTCTTACTTTCTTGTAATCAACTCTGGAAATACAAATGTGTTTAAGCAGTTCTTTTGTGTTTAAAAGAAGACTCTAAGGTAGCTTTTAGTGTGCATAATGAATCCTTATATTGAAATGTCTTTGAACTTTAGTAAAATGCTATTCCTCCTTCCTCCTTTTTAGCAAACTTCTGTCTGCATTCTGTCTTCAGCCTTGAAGCCTCCAAGATTGTTGTTCTTCAGAACTAGATGTGGGGTTTGTGTTTCACAGCCTGGAAAAGTATCAGTACCCCTTCCAGTATTCATTTCTTCTTTCGAATATGTTGGAAGAGCATTGCTCATCATTAAAGTATTTAGAATTTTTTTATTATTATTTTCAGTTTTAATTTTTGAAAATTAGAAAGAGGAAAGGGCAGAGTTGTGAGAATTAAATCTTCAGGTTTGGGTCCTTTTACCACAGACAAATAAAGACGAGTAAGTGAAGAAAAGAGCCTATTATTTCTTCCTTCTAACATCTGCAAGATCATCTTCTCAGTCCCATTATTCTGCAATACTAGACTGCTAGAGATTTTTTAACAATACTATGTATATATATTTTTTTTTTTAAACAGTCTGCCAGGAATGGTTGATGTAATAGATATAACGGAATTCTTTGGATTCTTTTAAACGGTAGTCTAATACCGTCTTTTTTTTCCTCTGCCTACTTTTTCTACTTATTTTTGTTGCCCTCTTTCTACCTAATTTATAAAGAGTCTGCTCTTCTTGCTTTGGCATCCCTGTTGTGGATTTTCTTCTTCCTTTGCCAGGAACATGGTGGACTGGGAAGATATTAATGAATACAACCCAAACTGAGTTTGAATACCAGCCAGTGAAAGGGAGAAACTTGAGTTTCTATAAGTACCGAACACAAATATGAGCATAAATCACTGCCTATGGTTTACTCCATAACTGTCCTTTCTCCTAGAAGTAACATCTTTTTTTCTACTAGCAATTACTTGCCTTGCTAAAATTTTGTTCTGGCTTAGTTTGGCAGTTTTAAAGTTCACATGTTTTTCCTCTAATGCACATACACAAGTAAAAATCACGTAATCTAACCAAACTAGACAGAAATTCAACTTTTGAATATGTTTGTAAGTGAGGAGTTTAGATGACAGTTCTGAAAGCGACTGCCATTAATAAAAGGTGGAAACTGCTATTTGATGCTTTCATCTTATTATTTTCATCCCCAAATCAGCATTAATCAACACTTCTGTGGCTGTTTCTTGTTTGTGATTATTCAGTTACTGTATAAAATACCATTTGACTATGGAGTAACACAGATAAGTTGTGCCTTTTTTTTCAACATTAATTGGTGTTGAACCATTCATGCTTTACTGGCTTTCAAAATGTCATCTCAATGCAGGTTTTGGGTTTGTTTTTTCTTTTTTCGTTACTTTAAGTAGCGTGATACTGTTTCATCCAATGCTTTTCTCATTCATTCTGAAGTAAGATTCTGTATTCAGATGTAAAGGTGGGAAAAAGCAATATAATGCCTGACTGGCATTCGTTTTCTTTTCCTCCATGAAAATAGCTCAAATAGAATGTTGCAAAAGTAGACCCATCTTCCAGACAATAGTTGATGACATGGCTGTTGTGGGGGGGGGGGGGGGGGGGGGAAAAAAATGTGTTTGAATTTTGAAAGCCCTTTAAAATCAACTGAATTTGAAGAAGAGATGGACAGGCTAGCTATGTGGCATGGTTTATTAGAGTTGAAAGCAGAGAGGATTTTGTACCATTTATGTATTGGGAAAGGTTATTAGTTACTGATGCTGCTTCTTATGGGGCTAAAAGTATTACTGCGTTTAAGGCCAGGAAAAGCTCTTTCCTTAGAATGTGTTGGCAGGATGCAGTAGTAGGGAAACTGATACAAGAAAGTACATTTCAACATTTGTTAGGGCCATATCTCATAGCCAATCTTCTAAAAGTCCCAACCAAGAGATTGTTTTATTAAAATCACTTTCACTATGAAAAGGCTTAGGTGGTTATATATCTAAATAGATTTTAAATCAAAAAGAAACACTGTGTTCCTTAGACCGCCCACTTGCAGGCCTAAACCCACCAATTTGATATTTATGATAGATCTTCTGACCTTTTAGTAATTTGTTATAAGTCTTGTATATCGAATGTGGTATTTTAGAGGAAATCTTTAAGTTGTGAACCATGTTTTGCTTTGGAATAGGTGCCCTAGAATTTTGAATATTACCCCTTCAAAAGAGAGCCTATTCACAGACTTTTAATGCAAATTTTATTTCTAGTATCCAGTTGTAAATTCTCTGCTCTCAAGTGATTTGCTTTTTTGTCAGTAAGCAGATCGGTATCTTCTAACTTCACACACGTATCAAATGAACCACTATTTTAATTGTCTGTGATGCTGTATGTGAAATTCTAGAAGGATTAATTACAGAGAAGCATATAAGTTCATATGGGCACATGGGGTTTTTTGTTGTTTTTGTTTGGTTTTGATTTTCTCTCTCCTGTTCCTGGAAAAATAACATTGCAACATTTGGAAGATCCCTCTTCTATAAGCTGGACTTTTCAGCAGGTGGAGGGAGATGATCTTTCCCTTCTGTTCAGCACTGGTGAGGTCTCACCTGCAGTGGTGTGTCTCATTCCAGGCTCCGGAGTACAACAGAGATGTGGACATGCTGGAGAGAGTCCAGTGATGGGCTGCAAGGATGATTAAGGGACTGGAGCATCTCACATATGAGGAAAGGCTGAGAGAGCTGGGACTGTTTAGCCTTGAGAAGAAAAGCTTAGAGGGTATCTTGTTCACATATCTAAATACTTGAAAGGAGGGTGCAAAGAGGACAGAGCCAGGCTCATCTCAGTTGTGCCTAGTGACAGGACCAGAGGGAGTGAGAATAAATTGAAACACAGAAGTTTCCCTCTGAACATCAGGAAACACTTTTTCACTGTGAGGGTGACTGAGTACTGGCACAGGCAAGTTTTGGAATCTCCATCCTTGCAGATGCTCAAACGCTGTCTGATGCTCAAAAACTGGCTCTAGGTGGCCCTGGTGGAGCATGGGCGTTGGACCAGATGACCTCCAGAAGTGTCTTCCAACCTCAAATGTTCTGTCATTCTGTGACTTCTTAGTTCAGAAATTCTAACGTCGACATTTGTGATAAATTCAAAATAAAGCTTCCTCTTAGTATTTACTGTGCAAATGATGGTGGTCCCTTAACAAGTGGTTATTATTGAGCCTTGAATATTAGGCTAATATTTTGTTCAGTCTTTGGATGTTTGGTGATGTTCTGCTACGAGTTGTATTTTTTCACTGTACTTTTCTTTCTAAAACTAGATAGGTTTTTTAAATGAAGTAATCATATTATAACCATTCCTTTATGAAGACTTCCAGTATGGACTTTCCTGAAAACTGTAATCTTAAGAGAAGATGAGTCTTTGTGGATTTCCCCCCCTTCCCCGTCCTGCAGTCACCAGTGGTCTGTTTAAATAAGACAAGCAGTTGCATCCTTCAGGAAGGAAATGCGATTAACCAGAATTATAATTATTGCTGTTTCTACTAATTTATTCTTGTCTTTTTTGCATATATGCAGAGCACAAAGTAATCATAGTGGGACTTGATAATGCTGGAAAGACCACTATTCTTTACCAATTGTAAGTATATGAACTACTTAGTTTTTCTGTTTACATTTTAGTATTTGTCACTGCTTAATTGATTGAAAATTCAGCTTTGCAGCCTGGCGGAATCTCTAGGGTTCTGGATCACAGTTTGTACATTAATGGTATTAGTTGTTCTAAACAGTAAATATTAAAAGGATAGTGAAGGAACTGCAGTGTTTTAAAAATGAACTGTAAATAGAATAAAAATTGTACATACAAGCACAAAGTGAACTGCGAATTTTTGCCATCAAAGCCTATCTTTCTTTGTAAGCCTAGAAATAATCCTGTTGCCAAGGATTGCAGAGAATGGAGTGATTTCTAAATTAATGGAAATTCTAGCCACTGTGCAAAAATCCATAAATGTTTCCAAATGTGTCTCAATTTCAGTGTCTAAAATTTGTGATGGAAGATTCCTCAAGATAGTATTTCATCTTGCCTAGGTACTACCTTAAGTATTTTCAATAGCATCATTGTATGCAAATCTTGCCAGCATTATAAGCATATCTCTGATAAATTCGAGACTATTGGCAAGAACATAACTACTATTGTAATCATAGAAAAGGAGGAGGGCGTAGCCAAATGACTGTGCATATAGTTGGATAGAAAGGCAGCAGAGGATGTTTTAAAAAACACCACTTCTTCCTAAGCACTTTTGACAAAGCTAAAGGTAGAACTGAGAAGTTTTCAGCTATGTAAACAAACAGTTCTTAGGAATTTGTTTTAATATTGAATTACTAAGTTGAGTGCTCTGAAAAAATTACATCCTGATTTATATTTTGCATAGTTTAGTGTTCCCCTTATTTGGGATCTTTATAATAGCGGTTTCTACTTGGAAACAAGTGCATTTTAAGTATCTGTTAAAGAGGGGCCTTTAAAAAGAGAAATATCTTAAAATGCAGATGCTTATCCATTTGTTACAAGCCTTCTATGTGCTTATTTTTGATGCTGTTTTCTTTAAGCATGTTTACAGTCTCTGCTACAAAAGCATGTCAGCAAGAGTTTTTAGTCTAAAATGAGATTGAAATGAACTTTTTACTAAAGAACTGCTCTTAAATATTTGCTTTATTTCTATAAAAATTCAAATGTTTAGCTTTTTGAAATATGCCTACTTCAATCTTTTTTTAGCAGAATTACACATATTTACTTTTTTCTACAACAAATTTGTTGTAATTGAGCTGTGACAAGCCTTGTGGATTTTACTGCCTAGTCTTTACAATGTGATATTTTTTTCTTTAGCTTAATGAATGAAGTGGTTCATACTTCTCCAACCATAGGAAGCAATGTAGAGGAAATAGTGGTGAAGAACACTCATTTCTTAATGTGGGATATTGGAGGACAAGAGTCATTACGGTCATCGTGGAATACCTATTATTCAAACACAGAGGTATGAGAGATTGCTTTGAAATCAGCAAATTCAATAAGTTTGTTTGAAATTGTATTTATTTATCTATTATGCATATCGGTAGATTTTTATAAAGATTGCAGCTGTATTGTTTTTAAATGGTTTTGAGGAAGAACAAACCCAAAAGGTGCAAGGTGTATCTGGTATGCAGCCAATTTTCTGGTAATATTTGAAGTATTACTTTACAGTAATGTTGTTTGATCTGTGATATAAACTATGAAGTTAGACTTTCTTCTAGACAATTAAATGATATCAAAATACACTCCCAATCAAACAGGGTTTTGGCATGTTTTTTTCAAGTAGATTAAAAAGAAAATTTTACAATATACTTTGCAAATTCGGTGAGGGTTTGCAGTAGTTAAATTCTGTACATCTAGTCTGAAATGCTTTTGAGGTAACGATAATTAAGGATGAGGAATGAAACTTTCTTTAGGCAGTAGTTTTTAAATAGCTCGTCGGCTTGTGGCTTTTATCCAGATAATAAAGGAAAGTGTAGCTGTGCAGTACTCATAAGGTAACTGGTAGAGCTGCCATTGCTGGAAAGGCTGAAGTAGAACTCAGCAACAAGTTGTCTTTTGGGAGTTTCTTTTTTATGCCAGTGTTTTTGATGCCAAAAGGTTATAGATGCAACATGCACATAAAATCTCTGTAACCTCACTTTGAGACTTCTATGTTGAAGTAAAAGATTTTAGACTTCATTTTTTACCGTTTCTACTAAAAGTAGAGGTCTCTTGTAGGTATTACTCATTATATAAGCATTCCATCCTCCTGTAAAATGAGGATTTCTGCCCTATGCCCCCCCTTTGAGATAGAGGAGATTAGGACGATCCACCCCAGGTGTGCAGAAACTTTTTATCTACTGAAGGCCTGGTGATGATATCTCAACCTTCATCTCTGATTTTGTCTAGAAAAGTATGGCTACATCTAAGACACGTACACATGAGGGTGAAGCGACTTCTGCTAGCATTGTCTAGTACAATAACAATAAGTTCTTGATATTTGTCCATTAAGAATATTTGATTTGGGGATTTGGGGAGATGCATGTATTGGTTCTTTTTTTTGATCCTTTCGGGATGTTTCTCAACATATTCTGGCTAGTAAGTGTGCTTTCTAGCACTTGGAAAGAAGAACTTTCTCTTTACTTAGAAGCCTTGTCTGCTGGAAACAGTTGAGGAAGAAATGGGGTCTCTTTAGTATGCTAATTGTAGCCTTCCCGATATGAATAATTCCTTTACTGTTCCTCCTCATCTACTAGACATCTCAAAGTCACGTCAGCATTAAATTGGCTTAGTTTTTCATACTTTGTGGTCATTTTCAATGGGTGATGAATCTCCTTAATTTTATAAGGGAAAGTGATTTGGAGCATATGTTGGATAATTATAGCAGTGACTTCTAATCTTTTGTTACTATCTTTCTCTTCTTTCTTTCCTTACATGTAAATAGAAGCAATCTAAGCAAAGGTTCTGGATTAATATAAAAATTCCACAAATAATCTTTTTAATGCATACTTGTCCTAATTAGTTTCAACTTAATATCGCTAATTCTGCAATTGTGTTTTAAGAGTCAGATCATATTTTTACAGAAAGGATGTGGAGACAGGCTTACAGACAGAAGATTTGGGGTAGATAAAAGGGGAGGGAGCTGTTATAGTTAAGTTATTGGGGGTGGGGGCAAACAAAAAGAGTTACTTTTCCATTCCTTTTCTTTTAATGTATTCCCATCTGGGCAGAGAAGTGATGGAGTCTCTCAGATGTATGTCATCTTGTTTTTCTCTCCAATGCAGTATGTGCTCCCTGTAACTTTTTTTTTTTTAAATAGATATAGTATCTGTATAATTTTCATCAAAACATGCTTGATCTCCCTACTGGTTGTTCCCACTTACGATGCTGTTAGCACTCCTTGGAGCACACTCTGGGCAGGGCAAGTGTTGAACACTGATCAGCTGTTACAGCTTGTGTACACATACTATTGCGTAATGCTTACAAGCATTTACTTGGCATTACATAGCAGGTAATACTCTTGTCTTTTTCCTCTCTAGTGCAAGGCTGTAAAATGGAAAGTACAAAACAAGGGGCACAAAGAGTGGGGTGAAAGAGAGTAATTTTCATTCCAGTGACAATTGCTTGCCATGGGAGACCTGGCGTACGAGACCTAGCAGTGTCTCAGGATTCAGAACTGCATGGCCGTGAGAATAATGTGCCTGGCAGGAGCAGGAAGGGTAAAATCTCTGCTGTAGCTGTCTCCAAGTGCTGAGGTGGAAGGGCTGGAGGCGGAAGGGTGCGGAAGTCGTAAGTGAGAGGCCAACTGCACAGGCCCTTTGCATTACAAAGGTTAAGGTGTTGTGCAACAACATAATGCTAAGCCCTACAGGTATATAGCTTTCTCAGGTCTGATGAAATCTACTTTGAAATAACATTTAAGCATCGAAAGTAAGATGATGCTGAATTGTGAAAAATATTTCTATCAAAATAGGGAATTTCAATTTCAGTTTTATCATTTTCTAAATATGAAGGTAGTAGTGGACAGTAGTAACTGTTTTCATTGATAACTGTGTAATAAGTTTGTCATCCACATTCTACATTTTTGTTTTTATTTGTAAATGTTGTAGTGTGTATGTGTAGGTGCTTTTGGTAGCTGCATCACTATTTTGCTTATGATGTAGGATCTGAAAATCCACCAAAAAGGTTTAACCATAGTGCAAGAAAGTAGAAGTGCTGAAATGTACAAGCACGATAATTATTTTTTTTTAACTATAATCTTCATGTATGATTCCCAGGGGTCTAGCAAAAGACTGTATCAATAAACCTCTTGTTCTATTTTTCAGTGTGCTCTGAAAGTCTAGGTCTCTCTTAAATAGGAAGACTTGTGGTAGTGGTCTCTTGAAAACATGCTTTCTGTAATTTATACTTTGTACTTACAGAGTGTACTATTGTTTTTTCCCCTAGTTCATCATTCTTGTTGTTGACAGCATTGATAGAGAGCGACTTTCTATTACAAAAGAAGAACTTTATAGAATGCTGGCTCATGAGGTATGGGGGGAGTTGGGATAATAGTTTTCTTTTGTTGTGAACAGTCAAATAACATTACAAGCTTCCTAATTTAACAAAAATTATACTGTCACAAAAAAATTTCTGAGCCCAAATGTGTATGCGTGTTGATCATGTTTTAACATCATGTAAATTATAAATACGCAGGAAAATTATTATGAAGCACTTCTAGTAGGGCTTGCTTGATTGTAATCAAATCACTCTTTACTTTGCAAATTTTGAACTTGTAAAATATCTTAAACTTCATATTAATGTAACTGGGTATTGTTCAGCACCACTATCTCTCTTTAAGTTAAATCTTTAAAATTTCAAGAAACATTTTATTTATTTATTTCATTTTTATTTTAGAAAGTTGGCAATTCAATTTCTTGTTCTTGTTTGTTTTAATCCTGTTTCTAAAAATTAAGGAGCATGTATGATACAATGGATAAATTAGTTTCAGTTCAGTTTCCTTCTGAATTATTTTGTTTGTATTTTTATTATTATGTGTTGTATTGAGGACTGTTCAACATTGGGTCAACTCCCTCAAACATCCTAAGTTAACATCTACACTGGATTAGCTAATGAACCACTTATACATTAGTATAAGAAATGTAAAGAATGTTTTAATGTACTAAGCATTCTTATGTACAAGAAGTACATTAAAACATTCTGTGATCGCTTTCAAACTAAATTAGGCTTGTTTTAAATCTAAATATCTTCCTTCATTTTTCAAGGAAAAGGATTTAGTACAATGCAAGTAATTCTGTTGAGCTCCTTTCTCTGAGACATTTGCATTGTTTCAAATGAGTGAGTTTTTACTTCGCAGTTAATATTAATGTAGTTTGGGTCTGGTGGTAAGGAGCAAAAACACTACCACAAATAGGGGAAGATAACTTTTTGTGGTGAAATTTTCCCATGTAGTTTATTAGTTTCCAGTGTTATAAACTCTTACGAGATTTTGATCTACCATCTCCTGAAAACAGTTGGTAGGCCTAGACTGGGCTATTTGTAGGAGTGAATTTTCAACTCTGGACCATAAGGGTTTGGGATTTTTTTTCCTCTTGATGGAGAAGTAGTCTCAAAATTTAATAGATATTGAAATATGTTAAACACTTTTAATTACAGTTGTCAGCTTCCTGAGTACCGCATTTGTTTACCCTTCTGCACTCCTAAAACCATACATCCCAGTTCTTGTCTCATTGCTATGGAATCCTAATTTCCGTACAGAAACAAACCAACTTCTTATTAGTTTCTGTTTTCACTAAAACTGCTGCAGCATTATTTGAGCTCCCTTTTAGGAACAATAGGATGCAACTTAGAAAAATTTAGATAGCTTTCTTAAATTGTTGCTACTTTAATCGCTACAGAACTTGTTTAATTAAATTGCAAGTAATTTCAAGGGAACGATGCCTAGCAGGATTTTCTGTTTGAATAGTATCTAATGTAGATTTTGGAATGTTTATCCAATGATAATTTGCTGGCTGGATTTCTTGGAGCTTTATGAAATATATTTTAACAGGACTTTCATAGTTAACGTATGAACGTGTGGTCAACACTGAAAGCATAGTCATATAATACATTATAATTTGATTCTCTGCGGTGGAGAACACTTCTGAATAGATTGGTTTCTTCAGTCTTTATGTAATTAATTTTTAGTGTAGTAAGTCTTAAAACTGCATGCTGATGTGTAATTGTAGATTAGCTTGAATACAGTTCTTTTAAGAAATTCAGTTAACGCAATAGCCTTTTAGTTCTTTATAGTAACTATTATGAATCCTCTAAATTGCTTCTAGGATTTACGGAAGGCTGCAGTTCTCATCTTTGCAAACAAGCAGGACATGAAAGGTTGCATGACAGCTGCCGAGATATCTACATACCTCACCCTCAGCTCCATAAAGGATCATCCGTGGCACATTCAGTCCTGTTGTGCTTTGACAGGAGAAGGGTAAATGCTTACTGCTTAGTATAGTAGTACATGGTAAATGAGAATACTGATTTAGAAGCCTATTGACACCAATGTGGAGTTACTGAAAGAACAAAATTTCTGATCTTTGCAGTCAGACGGACATTTTGAATTTTTCCTTTTCTTTATTGAACCTGGTAGATTTTTTTCATAGATCAAACTCCAAATTTGTATGAAAGTCTATTAACTTATTGTTAAAAAAACCCAAACAACACCAAAAAAAATCCCAACACCACCACCCCCTGCAAATACGTAGCTGTTGGCTCTGTGCACTACCCTCTCATTCTATGGGTCTTTGTGTAGTTAAATAAATATGCTACTGTCGTCGTCTTTTGCGTTCTGATGTACAGTAAACTTCTAAGGTGAGGGGAGGGTTGGGATGGGTTGCTTGGGTTTTTTGATAAGCATTCATACATAGTTTTGATGAAAAGGTACATCGATCTGGCATAAAACAAAATTGTTACCAGTGTTAAACCTTTTGTTTATTTCTGGGTGATGTAGCTAATTTTGAAATTTGTGTACCTTATGCCTGCAATTACTAAAATGGAAGGCTGAGCTTTCCTTAGATCCTTTGTCTAGAAAGGTCAAAAAACATTTTTGGATGCCTGTAACAAGTTGGATAGTGTCTTGGTTATGTGGTTTGAAGTGTGCTAATTTTTCATCTTGATTCTTAAAGCAGTCTTATGTGTAGTAGCTAGAGGGTTTTTTCAATAGTGTGGTCTTGTGACATCAAAAATAGTGAATCCAACGGAGTATTTGGGAAGTAAAAGCATCTTCCTCAGTTCGAGCATGAAATATTTTTCTAATGTTATGGGGATGTCTTGTAGAGTGATTGGTAGCATTCACTTCCTTTGGGTGGGATGTGTTAGTGAGAACAAATGGGTTTTTTGATTCTTTGAATTGTGTTCTATTCTAAGAGTTAACTATGCTTTCCTCCTACCAGTTTTGCCAAAGTCACTTTTGAGTATTCAGTTTATGTACAAACTTTGATTTTCAAACAAGTTGGCATTTGGAGGAAGGTAGAAATTGATGATTATGAACTTTGGTTTAGAAACATTGGCCATTCCAGGTGGCCTCGTTCTTACTTTAAAAAAAAAAAAAAAAGAACAATTATAATACTTAAAACTGTGACAGTAGTGAGACCAACTCATAAAAAATCCCCAGAGTTAGATCCCTGAGCTGAATCTGAATCTTCCTTGGGAATATCTGACAGAAGTCAAGGGAGATTAGCCCTGTGTGAGTGAAGCTAACCCTCGTGGATAGCTTAGTCATGATTTACTTTACAAAGGTAAAGCTTAAAGGTGGCATAAACTAGGTAGTTAGATCCCTAGAAAATAAAAGCAAGAAATGGGAGCCTTTTAAATAGAGGTGCGAATTGGGTGAATAAGTGGATTAGATCCCATGCAATCTTGGTGTTGTATATAAACATTTTTAATTTTGTAATGGGATTTTGGAATTCTTGATACTCTGCCTTTTCATGGACCAATTCAGTCTGGGTAACCTGTCCTTTGTCTTTTAGTATTGGTATGTAAAGGCCTAGCTTTCAAGTAAGCAGCCTTTCATGGGAAACTTGTAGAAAAAACAAAATATTATTCAGTTCCATGTACTTATGAGTAAGCGTGTTAAGAAGAGTGTGTTTTAGATTTACAAGGAAAAAAGATCGAAGGAGTGCCAAGCTTCAATGAAATACTGTGCTTGACCATTTTGTGGTTAAACCCTAAACAGTCTTAGTTTAAAACACTGTTTACTCTATTCAAGTTTCAATCCCATCTGATTTTTTCCATTCTAATTTTAAGTAGATGTTTTTAAACAGAAAAACAAGTAGAAAATACTTCAAAGATGTTAGAATAGAACTACTACCAATTTAACATCTCTTATTTTTCAGATTATGCCAAGGCTTGGAGTGGATGACCTCCCGTATTGGAGTGAGATAGCTTTTTTTTTTTTTTTCTCCTCCTCCCTAAAAGAAGAGACTTCTATTTATCCTGTGAACATGTACATTTTTCTGTACTTCTGGCTGCTGAGGCAGTGACCATGTTTAATTTATATCAGCCAACCCCCAAGCTGTACTTGAATCAAGCACAGTTGAACGGAAACACAAAGTATTTTCCTAACTTTTTTAATACACTAATCTTCAACAGGATGAACATATGTGAATCTGTTTTTAAGCATTGAAATTCCTCTGAATGTGTATTCTAACTTTTTCAATTATAGCTTTTTAAAATCTGTTTTGTCATTGTCGATATTTCATACTTCCTCTTTCTAAATAGTTTATATAACTTACTAACATAAATGAGCGCAGTTTGTTTAATGATGAAAAAATAGTGAGTAGGTTGACTTTACTCTGGCATAGCTTTAGCCTCTAAGGATAACCATATCTCCAGCTGGGCTTCCTGGAACATCAGTAGAGTTCTAGCCAGCACGTGTGTTACTAGTTATGAATGCAAATTTTTAAATGCTGAACAAGTTAGTTATAGTTAATATTGTGGTGGCTTTTAACCTGATACATAATTGAACTTTTGCCTTAAACAAATCTATTTCATTCTCAGTTTCTGTGGTAAGTAGTTCTAGGACATGATTCTTTTACTTGAAAATACGTCTCCGTACAGAGGATAAAAATTTTGTTATTGAGTGCTGGTTTGGTCTTTTAGAACTTGAATACTTTTTTGAAAATAATCCTCTTGATAATTAAATTTGGAATCGTGGCAGCCACTATTATGTGTAGACTTACTGCCATCTGTTAAAATTTTAAATACTGTATACATGAGCCTTACACACTTTTTAGTGAGAGTGCTGTTTTCTAAATGAATGAAAATCAAAAGGGAAGCCAGATTTAAAACAGAACAAAATCATGGTGCTTTACCTGTAGACTTGAGTGAAGCTAATCTTGACATTTATTTACCCACTAGCAAATATGTTTTCAGATTCTGTTGCAGAGAAAGTATTTTGCCTTAATTTTTGTTTTTAGTCGTCTTTGCAGGAGCAAAGAACTTGTGATGGTGTTCAAGTTAGATTAATTCACCTGAAATTTAGGAATTGAAAGGTAAAAAAGTAGAGAGCTTCCATTTGAAGAACAAGTGGTGAAAGATTGGACCTAGTAACTCTTAATTCAATTTGAAGGGGATGAAGTTAGATCTGTAAAGAGAATCCAAAGCTACGGATGAAGTTAATTGAGAACATTAGGTACCAAAAAAAAAAAAGCCAACCACCAAATGCCCCAAAAAAATCTGAAAGAAAAAAAAAAGAAACCAAAACCAATACTGGACACCCAATTCCTAGTGAAATCCCAGCAGCTGTCAGGTGT
The DNA here is from genome assembly GCF_000708025.1 of Charadrius vociferus. Taxonomy (NCBI): domain Eukaryota; kingdom Metazoa; phylum Chordata; class Aves; order Charadriiformes; family Charadriidae; genus Charadrius; species Charadrius vociferus. The sequence goes on from NW_009648894.1 coordinate 1,430,873, forward strand.
CTAACCTACATAAATGCTTCTCAGGCTTTCCAGAAGCACCATTCGGCACTTTTGCATGTCTAAAAAACATGTGGAGTCTAGTTACTAGAACCATTTTGCTAATTGACTGTAAACCTTTAATGACAAAACGTTTCTGTTAAATCTTGTTTTGATAATTCAAGCACACTGAGTTTTCTTTAATAAAATTTTGTTTTGTAAATTTCAATTTGCTTCCATCTTTATTTGAACAAGGCTTAATGAATTTCAAAATTATCAGCAAATATGTTGTCATAAATGTTAAAAATAAGACTTTGAATACATGTGGAAACAGTGATTGGTTGAATGAAGTCGGGTATTAATGACAGTTAGCAGAAGTCACGTTCAGGAGACAGACCATGCTGATGGTCAAGTCAAAATGCTCAGAAAATAATTTAAATCAATTAAAAGTAGTGCTTAAAGAAAAAAGAGCAGTGCAAGGCAAGATTAAAATCTGATACTAAAGCTTCTTGCGCCCATGTTCATGCTAACAGCTGTTCTAATGTGTGAAAACAAGATTTGTTTTGTTCTTAGGGAAGCAAATTATAAATGAAAAAAAAAATAAAATGATACTGTGAATGTGGTTTCATGTTTGGTGACTTAATAATTTCAGTTTGCAATTTAGATTTATTTTCAGGTTTGTTTTTATGTAGTTCAGAATATGGCCAGGAATATTTATAAACAGCACTATCTGGATGTATAACCCTTTGATGGTTTAAAAAAAGGCATGATTTTGTATTTAATCCTTTCCAGGTGTTAAAGGACAAGCTGCTGCCCAAGCATTCATACACCAGCCAAGTCTCTGGCTGCTCAGACCAGGGTCCCTTCCCAGCAGGTGACCCTGGTGAAAAAGGGAGGGACCTCAAAAAAAAAAAAAAGAAAAAAAAAATCCTTGGGCAATTGTACCCTTGCGATCTATACACCTGCCCTTCATGCGCTCTTCGCATGTCTTTTAGTCCAATGGTGATTTTTGGTCTGGGGTCTTCTAACATCTTATTGGATGCTCTGTCTGTGTGCAGGCAGGCTCTTGACTGCTCTTATCTTCTTGATTTGCAGTTTCTGCTGAGCGTTGGAGCCTCCTTATCTTTTGGTTTATGCTTCTTGTGCACCTGTGCTCACTGACAGAACATGGGGAAATGAGAAGTCCTGGGGAACTGAAGTCCCAGACATAGGGAAAACAATACCAAAACATCAGTGTGTTATCAACGTTTTTCTTATACTAAGAGACTAAACATGGCACTGTACCAGCTGCTAGGAAAAGTACTAAGAAAATTAACTCTATTGCAGCCTAAAGGCTTCAGCAAATCTAGCTACTCAGGCTAAGTAAAGCTAAGCAAACAGCATAAATCACACCATATGATAGCCCGAAGTAACTTATTCTAATTCAAACTTACGTATTTGAGCTAAACTAATATCTCTCAACACAAGGTAAAACCATTCATAAATCTATAGTTTGATTACTAAATACAGTCTCACCTGAGGTAATACATCTAACTTTCATTAGGAGGAAAAGGCCGGATGGTAGACCTTGGAATATCAGAATAATTAAAAGTTTTCTTTTAATTCCTTAAACTTAAGACCTTTGAGTACCTCTACAGAAGGAAACATTCTTGACAATAGCTATGATCTTGTTCACCTTACTACTTAATTTTCTACAACAGTTTTCTGTTTATAGTATCAGTTTGTTCACAGCACTGATGCTGTGGTTCGTTTTCTTGAAAAAGGCTTGGTGTGGAATTTTGGGGGGTTTACTTTTAATCACCTTCAGAGCCTGCATGAAAGTTGTTTGATTAAAATAAATTATACAATGGAGCGCTTTAGAACACTGCGTGTGTCTTTGCACTGCCAAACACTGCATTATTTTTGTCAATCTGTATGTAGTAAATATCTTGCAGGTAGTTTTGCCCTTAAAAATATTCTGCATTTAGTATACTGTTCACAAAGAACAATTAATCAGCTTCTCAGTGGAAATTACAAATGTTAGGAAACACTTAAAAACATCCTCGAGTAACATATCAAAAACATTTTTCTCCCAAGTAATCCATTTTACCCAAAATATAGGATACTGTAATGAAGTAATTGATATGCGTGTTACAGGCTAATTTAGAAAATCAGACCCATTGTGTTAAAATAATGCATCATGTTATGAGAGCAGGAGTTCTGATTTGTTTAGCAGCCTCTATGAGCAGGCACCTTTGAGCAATTTTTGTCATGCTTGGATGAGGTTGGCAGGATCGGCTTTTTGAAAGTCATCTTTGCAGACTTCTAAGCTCTTTTGCTTAACTGAATTTGTTTTGTTTATCTGAAATGGTGTTATGTTTTACAATAAGACTTCCCCTTCCCTGATGTGTTTGTCGGTAAGCTAACTGTTGTTACTAAGTAGAACCAGTAATCATTTTAATGTTTCCCTCCCTGTTAATCATTTTAAGACTGAATTGCATAAATAAGTACTAGAAAAAAATAAGCTGGCTAATTGAGTAGGGCGTGTACTGTCCTTCCTATTGCTTTTGTCCACCTAACTTTTATCTGTTTCAATAATATATGGTAAGTGAAAATCATTTACTAAGAAAAAAAAAAATTATGACCATAAAAAGTTGCTTTTCCTTTTGTACCTTTTAGCACATTAAAGTGGGTCATTTGAGGTTGAAAAGGAAAGTTTTCTTTCCCTTCTTTACCCTACAGTTCACAGTTACTGAAGCTTGCAAATATTCAGATGTTCTCTATTACCATTTCATATATTGAATTTTTGAGAAGTTCATTTGCTCTTCCTAAACTGAAATGCCCTCTGTTAACACATGCAATTTTGATTTTTTTTTTTTTTTTTCTAGTTTTGAAAATAAAGTTCTGCAGTCAAACTTACATACTGTAACAGATACCAAAGTATGGCTTTAGGGTTGAAAATCGCTCTGATGAAAAATGACTTAACTGTTCGATTTTTGAGCTCTTCAAGTAATTTTTCTAAGAAATTGTACTTTCATTTGTGTTCTGGGTTTCTTTCTGTATAAAAAAAAAAAAAGCTTTTGGCCAAAACATGACTTGTAGATAAATATTTACAGACAGATCAATAATTTGTGTTGAGCTGTGAAAATGGAGGGGGGAGGGAGGGAAGTACGGCCAGCTGAATTCCTTTTTTTCCTGTTCAATCCCAACACTATTTCATAAGGATAGGCTATAAGCAGTAGATATTTTTTCAGTGTCTTTGCTTAATTTTGACCTTCTTAATGTAACATGTTTCCTTTTTCCTCAGTAATTCCAAAATTCTTCCCAAAGAATACAGGGTTTTGAAGATTCTTCTCAAAGCAGAAGAGCCAGAGTAGCAAAATAAGTGTGTGCCTGTATTTACGTGCTGTTACCAGGACATGATGCATTTCTTGCGTAGGAATACACCTCCTGAAACACTGTGTAAAGCTGCCTTCCTGAAATCATACTTTTTATCAGGTGTAAAAAAAAAAAAAAAAAGGCCAGAAACCTCACACGCTTGTTTGCTTTGGTTTCTTAAGTTAATGGAAAGATAAGCATGTGTTAAATGAAGAGAAAACTTTGTAGATGCAAGCCAACAAATTACGGAATTCTGAGTAGTTCGGAACTGCTGTATGGCTACACAGATATCACTGTAGATAGTCAAATCTGGCATAAAATTGCTTTGTTTTCAGAACGCTAAAAGTTGGAACATGTCAGCTTTCACAGGCACAAAAGTTCTCCTTTTGGCTGACTGTGACTTCTTTATAATTTAGTTCATTAAGTGCAATGTTCAGTCTATTTGAGAGACCCTGAATATGTATCATATGTTTTTTTCACTTTTCATGAGTGTTCATGGCAGTTTGGATTAAGGGTGTACCTTATCTTAGTCTCTGTACTTGCCATGGGAGGTCAGGCTTAGGAAACAAGCTGTCTTGATGGCGCTTTACTACCTTTCCACCTTTCCATCCTGTCTCTCATTGGACCCCTTGTCCTTTTTTTTTTTTTCTTTTTTTTGTTTTTTCTTTTCTTCTTCCCCCTGACGTATTGTTGCCTTGTAGTGTCTTGTCTAAAGATGCTGACAAAGGCATGTGAGGTACTGCACAAAAAACCCCACTGTGGTCATACACTATGGGTTTTACCAAGTAAGCTACATTTTACTTATACAGCTGCCTTGCCAAATCCAATCTCGTTTTACTGTTATTTCTTTTTTTTTTTTTTTTTTTTTTTTTTTTTTTTTTTTTTTTTTTGTTTTATTTATTTCTTTTTTTTTTTTTTTTTTTTTTTTTTTTTTTTTTTTTGCATAGGTTAAGTACCTTCTCTCTGTTTGTGCTCATGTTTATCCTCTAGCCTCAAGTAGTCTCCCTTTCCAAGGCATTGCTGGCATGTTATCTGGAGATCTAGAGAGTCCCCTAGCTGGATGTTCCACAGAACCCAGTGTCCGGTACATGGGCACAGATTTCCTGAAGTTTAGCCAGGCAGGCTGTGCGAACGCTTGGGGTCTGTGTCACAGCTTCCTCCAGTGCCTGTGGACACTGGCGGTTTTCTAGTTTTAATCTTTGCCAGTTCTGTATCAAATTTGAGGCTCGCTATTCCCCACTTGGATTTTTGTTCTGAAATGTGTGCTGTTACCCTGATCTTGCAGGAGACCTTCCTTTTTTTCCTGTAACAAATTCCATAAATACAATATCTGGAGAGACAGATTTTTTATTTTTCAGCAGCAGTGTTGTTCTAGTGTCAAATTTCTGTTTGTGCCGTGCAAACAGTTCAAGAAATTAAGGTGTCTTAACACAGATTTATATTATACTGCTGTAAGTGGGTTGGCACATGAATGTTTGTTTATTTTTTGGAATTTCTTACCAAGTTGGTAAAGAGCTTCATTGTCCCCCAGCCAATGATTCTTTCCAGCTATTTAAACACAGTAATGGGAAGAGGACTTGTGTATAGCTGCTCAAATTGTTTTTTTTATCAAAATAAAAATGAATTAAAGAGTTGGTCTTTTAAATTTGGGAGGGGGGTGTGTTTGTTCTTTGGTGAAGAGGTGTCGAAGAAGTGTATCATTGTCACTTTAAGTGTGGGGGTTAGGGAAAGCATTTCATCTTCAATCCCTTCTCTGAGACAGAATCGGGACCTACATCTTGTGCAACTGTGGCCAGTTGGACACCTGCTTCCTTTCATCCCAGGAGAAGCTCCAGCTTTGATCCTTAAGAGACTTTCACATGGTTTCAGCCATGGGAAGCATGGCTTTTTGTTTGTTTTGGTGAAGGGTGTTTGTTTTAGTGGACTGTTCCCTTTCAAAGTAGGAGCAAAACCAATCCAAACAGAAGAGCAGGAAAAAAACTTGTTTGGATTTTTGTGTGTGCATTTGACTATGCTTAGCATTTAGCTGAGTTTGCTCTTTCCTTTTGGAGTCTGCCGTGTGAAAAAGCCCAGAAGGCAAAAATGAAGAGAACAAGTATGAAAAATGTGACCACGGTGCCAACACTAGCAATAGGAACTTGCACCTTGGAACGACCTCTAACTTTTTCTAAAATAAACTTGATGATCTTTTGACAGTGAATGTTTCTATATTTTGCTTCTTAAGGTAGAGAGAGGTGCATCATGTCTACACAGCATGTGTGCCCACCATGCAGACAGGAGAGTGAGGTTCTGAGAAAGTTAGACCTTCATGTAAATGGTGTATTGGAAAGCAAGTTCTGACACTGAGCTGACGTTTCATACTATCAGGTGTGATACAACTATGCTTTTTCTGACTTCCTCACTTTCTGGGACCACAGACCCCTCAATCCTTTTTCTCTCTGTGTTGGCTGTTGACAGTTACATGCTTTTTATAGCAGGAGAGATCATGTTCTCTTGAGGTATCCAGGAAAATCAAAAGGCTTTTCATGTACCTGAGTAGCTCAGAAGACATGGCTGTGCATGGTAAAAGTGAGGCTTAAATTATCACCTTGATATTTTTGCTGGGCATTTAGCTGAAATTTACTGTAGAAAATTTTAGGATTGTGTCAGACTTAAAATTGTATGCGTGTGGTCTCTGATAAAATAGTTGTGCTGTTCTTCAGTTGGGTTTGTTTCTTGTTATTTGTGCTACTCTTCAATTAAGTTGATTTTTGCTGGGTAGATAAGCATTTCATATAGCAAGTTTTCCTGTATGTAACTGTGAAGGCAGTCCTCCATGTGCACACTGGTCTGTGTCCCCTAGATGGCAGGAAAGGATCACTTTAACAGTGCCAAACCTGCATCACCTCTGTGCTTCAGCATCAACATGAGGGATATTAAAAATAGCCCGGTAAAACACAGCAGTTGTATATCACTAGCTAAATCGTGGGGACCATGCTTAGATACGGTGGAGAAAGCACACAGGAGAGGAAAGTTGAATCACTTCAGTGGGAGGGAAGCTTACGGTGAGTTTTGAATGAATTTGAAACAGTTCTGTAAATTAAAAGCATTTTGTCTTCGTTATTTATGGTTAGAATTATGTTCCGCACCTGTTATTGTTGCTCCATCTGAGAATGAAGACAACAACAACAAAAAAATGAATACAATTCCTGACATATTTCATTTTACAATAATCTGTCTGCTGTCCATGACATGCTTTGTTTTGAGCTTTGGTTGATTGACAGACTCTAAGGCTCTGCAAAGTTGTACTACTACTCCTCAGAAATTGCAAGGCAGATGTCTGTAATATTTAGGATCTGTAACATTTGAACTGTCAGCTGTACCTCTAAAATATGCCTTGCTATGCGTTTAACTGTGGTGGTGGTCTGTGGTCTTTCCTGTACGCTTTTTGCATATGAAGGCTAATTTCAGGTAAAATGGCAGATTCATTGCAAGGTTTAGATAATTTTTAATGGTAAGGAGTGCTCAAAAAAGCAGTGGTCCCAATGTGCAGTACCACCAACAATCTTTCGTTGCCCATCTCATTTGTGTTGCAGTTGATGTAGTGCATGTCTCCTCTGAAACAGTGGTAATTCTCGCTTTTCTGTACTATTGGTGCTGAGTGATTCGGTATTTATTGAAAAATGTATGACATTAGAGAGCTGAGTAATGTAGAGTGGCACCAAATGTTGCAAGGTGAAAATAAGTGAAGTATCGGAGACATAGTTGTTCCTGCAAGGTTTTTCTTTCTCTGAAATTTGGATAGAGGTGAGAGGAGAGACCAGAACAAAGATTAAACTGCAGCGATGAAACACTGCTTCTTGCTGAGCAAAGGTTACAACGGAGCAAGGAAGCACAGCATGGTGACGTGTCATGCTACCAGTTCTTCGGTAATTATGTCATGTAGAAAGCTGTATGCATTTGTTTTAGATTTGATAATTCATATTAAGGAAAAAAATGGTCTAGTGCTGTTTGATAGAATAGGATGCCAGCTTCTACTAAGGAGTGTCTTATTGATGACTTTGATGAAGACAGTAGAATTTGGGCAATCTTGGGTTGCACCTGAGGCTTGGTTGCTAGTGTGAATTCTTGACATGTGTTCACGATCACCTCCTTATGGCGGTGAAATGAGGGTATTCAACCATGCTTCTTGTAGAAAATGGAATTCTAGATTAAAAAAAAAAAGTAACTTTTTAGCCAAAAGGCCACTTTGGACACAGAAAGAACAAATATTTGGAAAATTGGTGGTCTAGTTACAGTTTTAGAAAGACACACTCTGTACATGTGAATGTGTTAATTCATCGTGTATGTGTAAAGTCAGTATCCTTTCATGTGCTTGGCACTTTCCAAAATACTGAAACTGTTGGGCAATATCATAGGAGTTTCAAGATGAATGGTATGCAGTGAGGATGGACACAAAGGTGGAAGAGAGTGCAGGGAAGCAACAGCAGTGATAGGATGCAGTTGCTCAGTGATGAGCAGTGCTGCACATGAAGAAGAAAATATCCTTTCCTTACTCATCTGTTTCTGCCATTGCTTTGTGCTTTGTATTTCCTCAGTTCATCTTTTTCTGATCACTCCTTCCAATTCTCTGTTTGCACACCCAGCTGAATTCAGGCTCGTTGGTTCTGTTTCATTCTCTTTGATTAAAACTTGGAGTTTCTGCCAAGTGGAAGGAGTCTGAAAGCAGGAAACCTAGCACAAGGCAGCAGCAGCGCAACCAAAAGACCTTGCAATTGAAGTGGTAGACTAGAATTAGTGCTCTCTTCACAGGTAGAAGCAACGTTAATTTTGGCAAGACGGCAAAATAGCTGTCATCTTGTCCCTGCTAAATCTTTCCTTCATGACTTTGCAAAGCCTAGTGTCATCATATTTAATCATGGAACAATATTTAATCTTCAGCCAGGTGGCACATGGACAGAATTTCTAATGATTTTCTGTAAAATACTTTGAAATATGCACAAGAGGAAAAAACAATCTTATATAAATGCAAATGGGAAGTTATAATTCTCTCTTTATATTTCATGGTCTCATATTTTGTGTATTTCCCTTTATACGATTTTTAAAAAACTACTTACATGATGGCTATTGACAAGAGTATTGCCTAATAAGTAGCACTTCATTTTTATGTCCTCAGTGAAAGTTACTGCTGGCCAATCTTCATTACAGGTGGAATTGACTTGTATGGTCTCAAAGGGCTCATCTTCCATACTGCGAAAGAAAAGAAGTGGTGAACAGTGTGGGGCACCTGGGGAGGGACTGAAGTCTGTAAGACCATAGTTTCTTTCAGCTCTTCTCTAAGGATGTCCTTTGATGAAGTGAGGAGCAAGAACTTCTTGCAATTCACTTTCTTTCTGTTTCTGCAGCGCATATTTCACAGCTAGTTGCAGAAGTAACTTCTATGTCCAAGTTGTACCAAAGAGTTTACTGGATAAAAGTTCAGACATCTACTGGGGTGGATGGGACCAGTCATCACCTAGCTCAGCTGTGCTCTGATTCTCTAGGGTGAGGTCCCATTCTGTTCCCAAAGCTATTCAAATAGAGGTACTAGCACAGGATTGTGTCAAAACCACACATACTTAAAGATTTGAACATGCTTTTTAAGAAAGCTGACCTGTAGATCTCCACACCCTGATTGCATAGGTATACCCTTTCTGTGGCTGGGTTGTCGAGCCCTCGGAAGCTGTCTGCAAAGCCCTACGTGGAAGCTTCTGTGCTGTACAGTGGCACATGGTGTACTCACAGCATCCACAAAGAATGATGTGGCTCTGCCTCCAGAGCTGACTTCGGTCTCACTGCACTGTTCTCCAGAAATGGCCATGATTACCAGTGAAGACACCGGCAGCTGAAATGAAAGGTACAAAGATAAAATGTAGTGAAAGTATTGGTTCAAATTTTCAGATGTAACCACTGACCTTTTGGAATTAAATGAACAATAAGGCGCTGTTGGTCAGGAAAAGGTCTACTGAGTTGTTTAAAAGAATCTCAGAAAACATTTCAAAAATAATGTTGCTAAAACTGATAGTTACTGAAGAAAATCTTGGTAACTGGCTAACACTGGTCAAAATCTTCTATGACAGTTTTAAGAAAAACATGACCATTTTCCTTACAAAACAAAACTCTGGTTTCTGGCCTCTTATTTTTCAAGATTGCACTTTTTAAGAAGAGTTTTCACTGAGTCATTTGAGTGCTTATCATTTTTCCATCAGCTTCAACCAAGAGTCAGGTTGGATGGGGCTCTGAGCAACCTGATGTAGCAGAGGATCTCCCCGCTCACTGCAGGAAGTGTTGGAATAGGTCACCTTTAAATATTCCTTCCAACCCAAACCATTATATGATTTTCCCGCATCCCCTTGGAGGTTCTATTCCACTCTGTAGAGAGCAGAACTACAGCAGAAAGTTCAGTAGTTTGACCAGAGTCAAAAAGGAAGTTGCTGTCAGACATTAGGCTTGGAGATTTGTTATTGTAATCCCATGTTGAGAAAAGGGGGTTTTGGTCAAGCTTTAAAGTTTAACAACAATACATCTTCCGTCACCACCAATACTCAAATTCCAATGTTGGGAAAAACTTTGAATGTATTTTTTAAAAATGGTATAACCAGAAATTTGGTATACACTACAATTAGATAGAGACTGAAGAAGCCAATTGAAAGAAAAATGTTAAACTTTGTAGGAAAATATGAATAACTGATGGGATTTTTTGAGACATATATGTGTCTTACATGTAAAGGAAATTGATGCAGATACATATTCTAGTATGTCCAGTGAATATTGAACAAAATAAGTATTGATCATACAAAGGCTCAAACACTCTGTTCTTAGACCTGCTTTTCCCATCCGAAGGTTGCTGTTGGACTTAGCACGTTCTGAAGATGAATGCAAACTCTTAAAATATTTTCCCTTTGCTCTTTTATCAGTAAGTTGCAAGACAGCGGATACTTAATGGAATCAGTTTTTGTTTTAGTAGGAAATGTAATATACTTCTGCTCTGGAGGAAAATTGGGAAGTAATTACTGTAGAATTAAATCCTATTGCTTCTGTGCAAATAAACACAATATAGGAAGTGTCTGGGGACTTGCAGTAGGGTATGTAATCCAACAGTGCTCATTCTTCTTTATAGAACTATCTAATTAGGAGTTAATGAACAAAATATTGGACTGCTTGCAATTGCCTACACTGATTCTCTGCAAGTATTGTAGAAAGTTTCTTTTGCTTCCTATGAATCTTTTTCTCTTTTTGCTTTGCTTTTTAGCTGCAATGAAAATGGGATCTTACATTAACATGAATTGTGTATATCTGGATAATAAGCAATTAAATTCAGTACCTTCTTAATTCAGTTGCTGGTTTGATTGTCTCTTCTGTGCAGTCAAGACTTTCTGATCGTCTATGTATAGATTTAGAAATATTTCTAAAAAGAAAAAAAGGTTAACTATGTATGAATTGAAATAAGGAGGGGGCAAAAGTACTCTCATCTAAGGTCAGCCCATGTGAATCTGTGTCTGCGTTCTGCTGTGTGACTAATTTAGAAGCTTCTTTGGGAGAGAAAGGAATTTGAGGTTTTTAGTTGTGCTGAACAAGTACTAGACAAGGGGCCCATGTGTGAGCCATGGGCTTTACATTCCAACCTTTTTCTTTTCAGTTGTTGTTCTATTGACTTCTTGTCAGCTGGGATTTCTCGGCACTGAACACAAAGTCTCTGCCCGGGAATCGTAGAGAGTATATCGGTGACAAAGTAGTAAACCATGGCATACTGCTGTGCCCTGTTTTCACTCTGCCAGGATTTCTGGCTTAAGCCAAAGACTCACAGACTCTCCCAACCAATTATAAGGCATAGACAGAATTTTAGATTAAAAGTTGTCCAGTACACTTGTAATACGACAAGTAAAAATTAGCCATTGAACCTATAAATCTACTTGAATATACATAGTAATTAATTCAGGGTTATTGAAAAATTACTTGCAGATTCATAAATATTTGATTGCTTTGAAATGCAGATGTCAGTGGCTTTATTTTTAAAAGACTAATACTAGAATCAGAAAGACTTTTAATATTGCTAAAATTATGCCAAAATGCCATTGGAACTTCAGGCAAAACAGATCTAACTTAGGCTAGTAAATCTATTTCATTTCAAAGGAACAGAGCAATAAAACCCTTGAAGCGGGCATTACCTGAAGGTAATTGACTGCATCTATGAGTTAAATGTTCCAAGGAAAAGAGTAGACTGCTGCTAGCTGACAAGGTCAATTATCCCCTCACTGTGTCCTTTTGGGTGGTACTGGCATTCTGAATACATCCAAAATTGTTAAATAAAACTTTTGAGAGCAGAATAATGTTTGTTTATAAATAAATTTCCTATTAACTATTTTTAAAAACACAAACATTAAATAAATTGCCATGGGAGTAATTCACAGAAATAGTGGATATATGCCCTTCAATTCCAAGTAGTCATTATGTACCTGTCATCACTTGTGGTAGGGTGGAATCCTATCATGGGATTTCTGTATTTTGTTTGTTTAAAAAACATTGACTGTAAAATTGCATTTTGTGGTAAGTGGAGTAGTTAAAGGCTGGTGTACGGTTTTTGTATTTGGGCACCCCTGTAAGTCTTGTTTCTATCACGAGTGGAATCATGATGTAAAAACAAGTTAAAAGCACTTGGGCCAGATCAGACAGGGCTGAACCAAATAGGGAATTGGTAAAAGGTCGATCCACTGGTTTAGGAGCCAGTAGGCAGTCAGAAGATGGACAGATGTCTATTTTGTTTCAGATGTCCAAGTTCAGCTGGTGAGTGCCACGTAGCACAAGAAAAGCCTCGCTTGCTCTCTGTGCCTGAGGAGCATGAAGTAGGTAGGCTCTCTCAGGGGGTTCCCTCAAGAATATCCTCAAACTCTTCCCATGGCTGTTTTGGCTTGATGCCGCTCTTATGGGCTTCCCAATGCTGAAACACAGACCATGACACATCTTTTGCTCTGTTTGAGACTTCTCCTCCCACCCCCCCTTGGTAATACTGTATATAGGTTGTACCATTCCCTTGCCTTAGTTTTCTGTTCATTTACTTCATAAACTTCTTTGGGAATAAAATCTTTATTATAACATTTGAGTTTCATCTGTTTTCCTGCAGCTTTTCTCTCAAAAGCGACAATTACAGTGTCATGATAACACCAGATTGTTCATCTGTGTCCAATTTGAAATTAATGTTCTGCTTTCTTGAAAATTGATAGCCCATTCACTTTTTACTGCAATGTTGTTCATTCCTTTCAATATGTTAATAATGCTGTTTCCAGCCCTGCTCATGCTGTTTGTACTCTGCTAATATTTGCATTTGCTTGTGAAATCATGGGATCCTCTTTATTGTTTTGCTTTTATTTTTAAGTGATGGGCATATTCTTGGCTTGTGAGTCTGGCACACGATTTAATGTTCTGTGCAACTTTGTCTTATGTTGACTCCTGTGTTAACCTCTGCAAGTCCCGCTTCATTTATCTTTCTCTCTTTTGGGGTGTGTGTGTAGCATTTTGGGTTTTTGGTTTATTTTGTCATGTTTGAAATGGTTTCAATTCCTCTGTACATTGTAAGTTTCATCTCTAGTTGAGTGATAATTCACTGGGAAATTTATTATTTCCTTACAGAGTAATTCTGAGCCTAGTTCTTTCACATTTTGTCATATACTCCATTTTTTTTTTATCTGATCCCTTCTAGATTATCTTTAAAAAACATGTTTGTGTTTTAAGTCTTCAGTTGCAGACTCCTTCTGCCTTGACTTATTCTTCATATTGTCTGTTTAAAAGCGTGCCTCAGCTATTTCAGAACTGGTTGCTTGCAAAAATGAAAAGTCCCATGGCTGTCTTCCTTTCTTCCTTGAACCTACTTCTAGTAGCCAGAAATGAAAGTTCTTTTTTAAGCTTCCTTCGTTCTTCTTCATGTTTCCAGAACATTTCAGCTGTTAATGGATATTCAGAGTATTTTCTTAGCTTCGCATGCTCCCTGATGCCTTATTTGGTAATTGTTCCAAAGCAGATGTCTGCTTTGGGGGCTATGTTATAGGGTGTTTGAGTTGGAGTCCACAATGATGGTGCCTATGTGGTGAAACAAGTAGGGGAAGAGGAGGAGAGCAAAGGCCTTGGGTGCTGAAAAGCCTTGAGTCTCCCCAGGCGAGGGAACGTGGGAGTCTGCTTGAGTCGGAGAGCACTGCGCTCTGACCACTGGAATAGCATAATTGAGGCTGGAATATACCTTTAGAGCTCATTTAGTTCAGTGCTTGGCCAAAAGTAGGGCCAACTTCAAACTCGGGCTTAAAGCCTTGTCCAGTTGGCTCTGTCTGAACCTCTTTGGACTCCAAGTGCCGGTGCTTGTCCATGTTAGCCACTTCGGCCGCAATGTCTGCGTGCCCAGGGCATCAGTTTGAGCATTCATGTGACCACACTGAGCGTCAGGGAGCTGATCTGGCTAAAAATCAATCATTAAGTGACTTCAACAGGAATAATGACAACATTGGTGTTAGCAACATCCTCTCTTCGCCTGTCCTGAAGGAAGTGAGGTGGAGGGATGCAGGAAAGCAGCACCCCCTTTGCAAATGCAAAAACTGTCCCTTCTTCCTTCCCCCCACGATGCACACGCAGGTGGGCGATGTAGGAAACCTCTTGCGTTTAAGCATGTGGGAAATTTCATCAATCTAAGCTGTGCCTTGAAAGAATGCACAACCCAATCAGAAGCTATTCAATTCTTTTTACTTCCCGAAACAACCCCCAAAACAAAATTTAAAAATGCGTTAAGTACATTTCTCAGCAACGTCTCAAATTTAGGCCCTATGCAAAAGCGTGGTGGAAGAACAAGCATTTGTTGTAGTGTTCTCAAAGCTCATTGAAAGCTACAGTTCAACTCAAATTCTAAGTCTGGAACTGGTGTGAGAAATACATGTAAAATCCAACCCCTCGTGTTTACTAAATAAAAGCCTCACAAAACCTTCCTGTCCCAGATCTTGCTCGGCTTTTCCATAGCCTAATATTAAGCTCAGTGACAGCCAAAGTATTCACTCGGTTTATTCTTTGTTACAGAAAAACCTTTAATTTAGCCTCTAGGAGATTTGAACTTGCAATGGAGAACTGTCACATTCACTCTGATTCTATGTGCAAATCTGCTCTCACAGCCATTCAGTGCTTTATGCTGTTTATAAATAACCTTAAAATTATTTCAGCTGCACTACATCATGTTTTTGAAGTACATAGCATGATAATAGGACAATCAAATGTCATGGAGATCAAGTTTTAGCAATAGTACTTTAAATTCAACAACCAGCTGTGGTTCCGAGATGTTGCATTTCTGTTATTCAAAACCTTGTGATTTTCATCTCAACAAGGGCAACATTGTCAAAGGAAATGGGGAGTGGGAGTGGAGCTGGGGGAGTATGTGGCAAAAGGAGAAGCTTTAGGTACAGTAAAGCTTTACAATGTGGTATTCTATAGATAATATGTAAAAAAAGAAATGGAGACTGAACTCTTTTTTTTCTCCCCCCCCCCCCCCTATTTGTCATTCTCTGAATGTTTTTTCTATGGTTTCTTTGTTTCCGTCCTTTCCTTCCCATGCTTCAAAGGGAAGCATCAACTCAGAAGATTTGTGTTTTCTTTTCAAGACTTGTGTATTATAGTGGAGCTGAAGATAAGCTTAATAAATTGGGCTATCTGAATAGCATCAAGTATTACAACTGTAAATGCCATTCTTATATAGAAAATATCAGTTACTTATATATTGCATGCATTTTTCATTTGAACAGTTTCCTTAACATAAAATAGTGCTTAATAACCTGAGACTTGCGCAAATATAGACAATACATATTTTAAATTCTTTCTGCCTGCACCAGTCCTACCTTCTGTTCTTCCCTCACAATATACTGGATGAAGTTTAAAGGAGATGGACTTGTGATGTAAAAGATCTCTTTCTGAAGATTTAAACAACTTTATTTGGTGGTATTATTCAT
Organism: Charadrius vociferus; assembly: GCF_000708025.1. Lineage (NCBI taxonomy): Eukaryota > Metazoa > Chordata > Aves > Charadriiformes > Charadriidae > Charadrius > Charadrius vociferus. Next base: position 1,446,196 of record NW_009648894.1, read on the forward strand.
GCTCTTATTTGATCTTGGTCGCTTCCTCTACAGATCAAAGAAACATAGTTCCTTTTTATCAATTTATTTCATCCAGTATACCACACTATGCAATGCCGCCCAGCTTCATTGGAATTTTAAAGTTTAGACTCTTAAAGATGTTTGGTAAATTTAACTATATTTTAATTCAGCCTATTTTTCCCACTCAACTTTCGTTCCATTTTGCCATCAAAATATAGGAGGTGTTAACATTTCTTATAAACTGGTTCCCTGGAAGAAGAGGCCTCTCTGTACTGTCATAGAAGAGCTGTTTCTTGTGTAGATTAGGTCAAACCATTTTCTGTATATAAATGCCTCATTGCATTTATATAATGCAATGTACGGTAAACCAGATATTTTTACTTCAGATTTGTGAAATATTATAGTGATGAAAATGATATGGTTAAAAAACCTCAGGTTTCTATTCTCAGTCATGACTTTAAGAAGGTGAAAAATATCAATACCATTGGAAATGCAGCTTCAAATGAAGTTAACATTAGATGCATATTTTTATCAACAGATGTATGACCGCAAAATATGCTTTGAAAACATCACACAACATAGGTCTTACAAAAGTAGTAAAGAAAGACCCTTCAAATGGCCAGCAATTTAGCCTCAATATGTGACTTCAACTCTGCAAATTGGAAGTTGGCAAACTTTGGGATTGAATATCTTGGAGGCAATAAAACTTAAAAGCTAGAAGAACAACATATTACCTGCTACAAACCGTGAAAATTACAGATGTCAAGCATCTGTAAAAGACATTCACACCATTGTAGAGCAAGGATTGCAGGAGTGATTGATATGCCGAGTCAGCTCCTCTTTCAGTTGAGAATGAATTCACCGTTCAGCAGATACCCTGACAACATCTGCCCTCCTGTAATGAGATTTCTGACAGAATTTGCACGGTTTATTCTGTGTGCACGTAATGTTTCAAATTAATAATCTAAACTTCATTCAATTCTTACAACCATTCCACTAAAGCTGTAGATATTTACCCGTGTTACTGATCAGTCATCTTCCACGATAATCTGTGAATTACTTTGTCAGCTAATCGTATTTTTTACTGTATACCAGATTATTCAAACTCCAAAGATATCACAGCAGATGGTCTGCTTATCACCATCTATTTAAAGAAATAATGGTGAACAGGAAGCAATAAAATTAAATCGGATTCACGAAGAAAGCACAGTGTAGTCTTCTATCACTTGTTGAAAAACTTAGGTCACGTTGATGAGATATATAACCTGTGAAAATTAAATATGCTGCATTACTTCCAGTATCTTAAATATGCTTTACTGAGCTAGAGAGTATGTTTATCAGCAGTTATCAACCCTCTTAAAACTCTCAAGGTTCTGCTAAACACAGACCAGAGCCAAACAACATTGCTTTTGTGTTTTGGCTTTGGGAGTTCGCAAAAGTACTGCATCTGACTTAGTGTGTGAAACTTGAGTGCCATTTAAACTGTCTAAACATCAAGCATGCATTTTTAAACACTAAGTAGATGTCAAATAATAAAACCGGGTTTGTTTTTCTTGTATTTACTACCTAATGTATAATGAATAGCTTTAAGGGATGCTCTCTAGTGAGTCTGCTTAATGGGGGGTGCCTTCTGTAAAAAAAAGCTTCATCTGAAATGTGTGGTGGCTTCAACTATGTGCAGCTGTTCTGAGCTTCTTGGGATTGCGGATTTTGCTATCTGTAGGGATAATGTTTCCTTAAAAATGCATAATATATAGAATTTAAATTGTGTTTAAAAATGAACAAAATCATGAACAAACACAGCTGTGTATGCATGTGTATTCTTTGTTACTGTCTCTCCCTGTAGGTTTATGTCTCTTCACTCTCCTAAGAGAGGAGGAGGAGATAATTGCAAAGATATTCTTTTATTTCCTTGTTTAAAACACATTAATGGTTCCACTACTTTCTGTGAGCAAATTAAGACTTTCTGTCTTTATCAACCCTGACCAAAAACATGAGACCTAGCATGAAAAGTTTAAAACGAGTACAATTGCCTTAGGGGAAGCTAGTAGGTCTAGGGATGGGGAAAGTATTGCACTGGAATGTCTCTGAAGCTGCTTGGATGGTTCCTAAATGTCTAAGTGAGAGCCAGCATATCAGCAATGAATATTGCTCATTATGTTTTGAGTCTGCACAGGGATGTTCAAGATGTATTTCATGAAGATATTAACAGATAATCCCTATTCTGAAGAGAGAACTACTTTAATATAACTGTTACCTGGTAAGTGAGACTTAAGACAAGGAGTAGCAGACTAGACTGGTGATGTTGTAATTCTTGCTCAGGAAGTTATGTATGAATGTTGATGGCTCAGTTCATTTTCTTTTCCCAATTTGGTTACTTACTCTTCCATTCACTTCTCACAGTGAAATGTTTATTCAACCATTTCCTCATACTAGCGAGTGTTACATGAAAGAATGTGAAGAAAATGTCATGTGAAAGGGCTGGAGATATAGCTTATGCATCAGAAGGCTTTAGAGCAGTCAGGAGTTATTTGCAGGCACAACTGAGGCTTAAAAGACCTCCCTGATGTGACTGAAATAAGCTGCTCTGAGGGGAGTGAATTGCGTATGAGGAGTTTTCCCAGCCTGGTGTAGTCGGGTACCAGCTCGAATTCACATCTGGCTTGGGTCACAAGTTAAAATGAGTTTGCACACTTGTCCCCAGGGGACATTTATCTATATGCCAATGCCACCTTGCAGTTTGGCACAGTAGTACTGTGAAAAAGCTTTCTCAGTGGCTGCCTGCCCTGTATGTGCTTCTCTTGCCATGAAATCAGTTCTGAGTAAATCAGTCTCATTCATCATCAGGGTGAAATATTTAAAAAAAAAAAAAAAAAAAAAAAAAAAGTGTTGCCTAAGAGGAATTGTACCTTTTTTTACAGAGTTGTATACACAGGTCATGTTTTTTTTATTATCTTTGTTAAGTACATAGCTTAGAACACCACTCAAGAAGGAACAGTAAAATAGAAGTGTTCTATCTATTCATTGTATCTTATCTTACTTTTGTACATTAAATCTCCTTCAAAATGTCACGTAAAATTAGGAAGTAACAATCAGATTCCTCCTGAGAGTAGGCTTTTATTTCAGATATAATCCCAAGCCAACTGGTTTCATAGATTTCTTTGTATGCCTAGTACAGATATTTGAAAGGCATCATTTAAAATGTCCCTTTAACTAGCTTGACAGCACTTTGTAGGTTCTGTTCAAATATTATTTAGGTTGTTATCTTTGCCAACCAGATGAATTTCAGACGCAAAGGAACATGACTGGTGTTATATTATGTATAAGTAGCCGCTGTGGCTGGAGTATGTGCCGTCTCCAATGGTTAGGACAGGGGCAGATTCTTACCCTTTTTCCGAGTGAGGTGTCTGCATCTGGTCACAATGCAGTTGCCTCAGACCAGAAAACTGCTTTCCTTCATTGAACCAAGTGGGATGGATCCCAGAGGTCTAGCCCTGAGAGACTCAGCCATGTTGACATGTCTGCAACATGCTCATAAAATCTGCATAATTTAGTACCTCACTACCTATCCTTCATCACTTTTCCACTACTGGCTCCAGACTCCCTTTCAGAGGTGCCTGTTTCTTCCTTGCAGCCATTACCTCCCTGCTTAGGAGGGCCAGAAAACGGCAAATGCAGCCAGGAGTGAAGATACAGTGACAAGGACATTACCCGAGCGTTGGTCAGCCATGGAAGAGACGAGGCAATTACAAGTGCAGTAGAGCAGAACACCTATAGTGAAGTTCCTACGTAACAAATTTTCATTATCCTGAATCTGCCCACAGCCTAAACCTGTGCATTTGTCTCCTAGATTGCAGTGCAACAGCCTTGTTTTCCAGATTATCCGGTTTTTCATCATTACCTACAATTTCAAACCACCCTGGTTTTCTTCAGTGTCCCCATGCTGTTGCATTGCATAAAATGTAACATATCTTGTAGCCCAGAGTCCAGTTGTTTTACTTTTAATTAGGGTTCTGGTTTGGTTGGGTTTTTTTTGTTGTTTTTTTTTTTTTTTCCCCACTTATCTTGAGTGAATGAAAGTAGGAGAATGGAGACAGGGTATGTGGAACACGCCAGTTTCCAAAAGATGAAGTTCACCAACACTTTTTAATTTGCCCTTATTACTACTGGGGAATCAGTCCCTGGGAATACTTTCTAAAACTACTGTTATTTCTTTCCTAAATATTACTTGCCATACAGGTAATCTTTACATATCAAAGGACACTGGGATTTTTAAAATTTTTTTACTGTTATTTGTTTTAAAGTACAGAGGTGCTGTAAAATGGAGATGTTAAACAAACAGGCTCTCGGCTGACTAACTTTTCTCTCACAACCAGCTGACAGAAGTTTCTGAAAATAGGGCATAAGGGATTAGTACAAGAAAATAGAACTATACACAGAACAGAAAGTAGAAAAAAAAGACCAATAAATGAATTATGTAAATCTTTCTTAAAAGAAGAGAAGGAGACAGGTACAATTCTTCAAAGGGAAAAAAGACCCATTAATTTGACTTGATGAGGTTTAAAATGTAAATATTTTATGATATAGCCTTTCTGATACTTACTTGGTTATTTGAAACAGTTGTACTCAAAGCTCCATTCAAAATAACTTTTTCATTGGATTCAGTGATGTCCGAGGCGGGAGTGGTGTGTTGTTTCGTAAGCCTTGAATTAAGCAGGGTGGGATAATTTCCTAGGAGTGTTGCACTGCTTCCATTATTTAATGTAACACCTGTTAGGCATAGCAGAGGTGCTTCACGCTGTGAGAGCGCTACAGCAGGCTGCTTGGAAGGCTTGCAGACATAAAGCTGGAAATATGCACCGGAGTGCTGGGGAAATACGTGCTGGAGTTGTGGGTATGGCAAGAGGACTTTGTAAAATCAGAGGTATAGAAGAAGGAGCTGATGACTGTCTTTGTGAATGGCCTGCAGGAGTTTTTAGCAGGTGTCTGAGTGATGGAGGGAGCTGTGTGAATGAGGAGAGGTTTCTCACTTTGAAACCAGGCTGAAGAGATGAACATGAGGAGGTTGCCAAGTCCTTTGTAGAAGGCTTAGCCTGTGGACCTCATAAAGGAGTTCTTGGCTTTGCTGTCTCTGCCTTCCCTTCCTGGAATGAAAGACTGGAAAACGTAGACTGGTATGGGCTGTCAGAATTGAAAGAATCGAGCAGCCTGGCCTCACATCTGCAAACACACTAAAAGTAAAGCTCTCCCCACCCAGGGCCCTCAACCAGTTCCCCTGTCCTAGCGCACCCTGCTCAATGGGACCTCAGATGGTGAGAGAGCGCCCGCTCCAGCGGGGCACTGCGCTAACAGCCACAGCTAGGCTGCAAGAGTCCTACGGTTGGGCTGCCCTTATAAACTCTTCTGTCTGTCATACAACACCTCTTTGGATAGATCGCCACAGGTCACGAGCAGTTTTGCATAAATTAAGGGCAGCACACAAGGCAGTGCTTGTCTGTAATTATATGTTTAATATAAACTTGTAAATTAACATGATGCTCAGAAAACTCGTCCTAATGTTTTGTCATATAGCAAAATCACAGTGAGGGAAATCTTCGGAGTTTTGTTTTTAGTTTGAAGCTCGCAGCCAAATTGCTAAAGGCTAACCGGTGCTTGTCAGAGACAAGCAATTTTTTGAATCAGAATGCAAGGTGAGATTGCTGAAACGCTGTTTCCCAACATGTCACATTGAAGACTTCGTGTTTTGTGCTGTTCTAAGAAATTTCTGTTGCTAATAAGGAAGAATAGCTATTGAGGTAGTAGAAAAAGAAGAAATATTAAAATAAATTTTCCTCATGTTTTTGTTCCCCTTGGGCTAGCAAGAGGGTTTTCAACAGCAAGTAAATATTAAAGGTGTAAACAGTTTCTTGATCCCTTCTAAAGAGTCAAATAGGAAAAAATTTACAGTAATGACTGAATTAAAAATCCTCATATTAGTAATAGTACCTATTGCCACTAGTGTTACTGACTTGGGCTATGAATGTTGCTTCACCTGTCTGACTGATTTCCCCATCTGAAAAATAGGGAATAATGATACTTGAGAAACTGCTGAGAGAACTAAGGCTGACAGGTGCAGCAGAACTGCTGAGGGGATTTTAAATCCAATCTGCATGTTCCTTCCTAAAACATCACTACCCCAAGAGATGTTGCTCCCTCCTCCTCTCCCTATCTCTATTCTCCTATTATCATGTGCACTTTGGGACTGTAGATGCAGTTTTTTTCTGACAAAAAAAGTGAGAAAATACACATTTCAAACAGGAATCTAGTTGAATCTATTGCATAGTTGTTCTGTCTGAGAAAGGCTGTTGAGATGTCCCAGAAACCCTGGACCACTGTAAGCTAACATAGTAGCCCTGACAAAACTGCGGGTAACTTGTGGGTCATGTTTAGTGAAACTGTGACATCTCATCAGGTGTTTGAGGTCCAGATTGTGTGTCTGATGCAGTTCCCATCCTGCTTTCTGTTTATCATTTCCGTTTGCTTTTGATCAGCATTTCCTGCAACTCTGACCTTTCCCAACAGCCTCTTCCTCAAGATCACACTAGCAATAGTACATCAGTCCATAATGCGCCATGGTTCTAGAATTAACATATGTTGTGCTTTGACCTGTGTATAAGTAGAAAGTGGTTACAAATTACCCTGTATATCTACTGACCTGTTCCAGAATCAGTGATCTGCCTGAATAAAATTGTTAACATTGAAACAGTGGTTGTCATAATCTCTGTTGGAGAGAAACCTCACTCCTCTTATTGTACAAGTCTGTAGTGAAAACATTTGGGGGGGAGGGGGGGAGAATTATTGCATTTATTCATTCGGTCTTCCCCGAGCTGCAATTGCTATTTTCTTCTCAGAATCTATTGCTGAAACCCCTACATCACCGCTACTCTTAATAAAACTTAGTCATCATTTTAGTGGGTACTGAATAGGCTTTTAATTTTCATTCTGTTCATTTACAAGAAAATGAATTCTCAGTCCTGCTGTTTGCAGTTAAAGATGTAACATTGATCAAATCTCAAGTAGTTTAGGTATGCCCTTTTGTCCCAGAGAAGTTCCCCAAAGTTTGATGCGGGAGCTTTCACAGACATGAGAGGCTGCTTATCCCAAGGCCTTCCCGGACGTTTCAGTGTTAAAAGGAAAAATCCTTGGAAGCTCTTTACTTCTTTTGTCCTCTGCCTTGATATGAACAGGACAGGTTTATTTTATTGCAAAGTGAGCCACTGGATGAGAAACAGAATAACGAAGCCCATTCCCCGCCTTCGCTGTCCTGCCAGCTTAGCATTCCACCTTCCTGCCTGAACCCACCTGGGGAGCAGTGAAAGGTCTGACCTGCTCCTTTCGGTACCCAAGTCCTGCTCGTGGTTAGGCTGCGGCAGCCCAAATGAGCCAGATGGAAGCACTGAATGCACATCCTTCTCCTCTCAGAGCCAGAGGAAGCGGTGACACTTGCAACAGGAACATCCCTCATCTTTGCAGGTTAGATGCTATCCTGGTCCTCAGATGTTCAGGACGTCCAGCAACATAATGCAGTAGTATAACAACTCTCTCTTTTCAATCTTCAGATCATGACACAAAATCAATGGGAGGATTGATTGCAAAGCTAGTGCTGTTAAAAGTTACTTTTGCTTATTTCTTTTCTCATGAAGAGAGAGAGGTCCCTGTGAGAATTCTTATTGGCTTAATGAACTGCTGAAAAATTTCAGCCAACATGACGCTAAAATTACTTTTTCTTCATGATGGTAGCAAAAAGTAATGCTGAATAGCATGCTGCTGCTGTAACTGCATGCATCTTGAGCTTACACTACAGATATTTTTCCAAAAATGACATCAGCTATATGTGAGAAAGAGAGAAATCCAAGGTGTCTTAACAAAACAACTTTCATGTACTTATCAAGTTTTAGCTTTCTTATGTATTTTAGTAGACACTATTGCATCAGATCAGTCAAAGGCATCACAGGAAGGTCCGAAGAACTGAAAGAACTTTCAGATACCCGTATTAGATGTGATGTAGGTTTTATACCCTAATCTCTGCAATGAGACAAACCAAAGCTTTAGAACCTTTCTGAAAACAGAGAAAAAAAAATAAAGAAAAAAATAGATAAAGGTTATTTATTAAACATCTTAATGCCAAATGCTAATGTATGTTTCCTAAATGACTGAAAATGTCAATGAAAATTAGCTAGAGCTGATATTTTCTTCCTTTATACAGTTCCAATTGGATTAATATTCTTTTTTCTTTAATTAATAGGAAAGTTACTGTGAACATAAAGAAAATAATTATATTTCTTAGCTGTGGGCTTACTCAGGAAATACCTGTCAGCCACTCCTCTTTGACTACAGTTCTTTGACTAACGTCTACCTTGTTATTTCTTAAGGTAATAAATTATGGGGGAAAAAAAAAAAGTGCTTGGTATGTTACAAACGCACATTTATATTCTTGCTTGAATATAAACATCCCATTTGGAAACAATGGAGTTGGGCTTTCTTCTCATTACATATACTATGTAAAGAAATAAAATTATATGTTTTTCCTCTGGTGTCTGCTTAGATCATACCTTTCCTAAAACAGAGAGAATGATTTAGCCTTACCCTGTTTTGTATCAGGCGGTCGGGAGTATCACGCAATAATATATGCTGCAAGAGCTAAAGCCCAGATCTTATCTTGATGAACCTATATTTATCAGAGTCTCCTGAAAAATTCTTTTTTCCTGTTCAAATCGAAAATAATTTGTCTTTACTTAGAATGAACATATTTATTATGCATATGACTGTACTTGCCTCGTTGCATTGGAATACTCCTTTGCGTGAGCGCAGCCTGGTGTGGAAGAGAAGATGAAGCCCTGCTTGGAGCTGGCTCAGGGGGACTTAATGCCCCTTCTGGCAAAAGGAGGCAACTTTATTTTTAGTAGTCATAGGCTACATTGCTGAAGTTAAGCTTAAATTGCTTCTTACTTTCTTAGGCTTATTTTTTCTAAGAGGAATATCGCAAACCACTTCCACTGTGTCAGTAATGGCAGTGGTCTCTGCAGCGCGCTGCTGATGGATCTCTGGAAAAACTGGTGTTTGTGCAATGACTGGGCAGTAGGTGTCCCCAGGACCATTTAAAAAAAAGGCCACATAGTGGGATTTGTTACTTCACTCAGAATCTTGAAAAAGAACACACTATTTTGTGTAGGTATTTGCTGTTGCTTGTTTCAGCCTACTCTTACTGGGTTTATGAAAGTTCTTAAGACAACTGTGCTCATTAGATCCACAATTACCAGTGGACACACACATATCAAAGTATCATCATGACTATAACCTTGACAGTTAAAAAACAATCGGACACTAACAGCTGTTGCAATTGTGTTCTTTTGGCAACTGAGAAATTTCTTTTCTCAATATTTTTACTAATTTGAAGGTGTTCCTGGTGTTCCTTCTTATTTACTCTTACTATCTGACATACCTATATCAGAAGTTTGCTACTAATCTTCAGTGAAAATAATTAAACAAATCTCATAAAAAGGACTGTTGCTTATAGTAATATATATATATATTTTACTTTTAATGTTGTTGTTCTTTGGTTTCTAATATCTATTACTTGAAATAAATCTCACTTTTTTAAGATATATTCAGACTGCTGTGATTTAAAAAATAGTTTAAATATCCATTTCAGCAAAACACAAAGTTCTTTCTGCAGGTAACAGTTATGTGCTATCTCAAATCCAGTGGGCAATATCTCTGCAGTTTGATCTCTCTCTCAGCCCACGTTTTTAAACTTAGAGACCCAGGCATGAGGGTGTAGTGAACTTCTGCAGAAATGGGAAGTGTCAAGCACTGATTATCTGTGACTAACAAGAGCTTTAGAACAGCTCAAATTTTCACTCTGATTCCACCAGTCCTTACTTGCGACAGCACTCGTTGGGCATTAACAGCTCTGCAATGAAGAGTGGATAAATTAATCTATACAAACAGGAACAACAACAACAAAAAAAGGCTGGTAGACATTGTGGATGAGATTCATCGCTCCTAAATTTAGACACTTAAATATTGTTATTAATAATTGTCGTTGTTAATTATTGTTACACTATGGTCCTTCTGCAGTTCGCTGAAAGAAGTAGCATGTGATTTACCTGACCTGTGTTCAATGTCAGCATTAGGATGACACGATTATTTCCCTGCCCTCCTCTGACTATATCTACTAGGTGTCGCTTGAAGGTAATCTTGGGTGATTAGCTCAGGTGTAGACATTTATAGTAAATCAGATTAATCCCATCCTATACCATCATAAGTTTTTTTAAATCAATATCCCATTGGAAGGGATGTGTATATTTTCTATTTTTGATGCTTTTGTTTTGGTTTGTGAATAGGTAGGCTTAAAGAAGATGCTTCATTTACTGCATTTGTGTACAACTCCTAAGTATTTGAAGATTTTTTTAAAAGGTGGAAATAATGATCTTTTTATAAGGAATAATATTCCCTAAGGCAGGTGAGGGTTCCTTGGGCATCGTGAAATGCTCATACTGTATTGATATGTACTACAGAAAATTTAACAAAGTAAATTAATATACTAAAAGGTCATGATCTGAAATGGAAAGCCTACAATTCTGCAACAGCAAATCAATGCATAGAGCATTTCTGTATACCTGATTTACAACTACAGGTTTTATTAAGACAGAGTATTACCTAATAAATATTCTCTTTGCAGTGCACGATGTTGGTACTAAACCAGAAAACTTGATAACTGCTCTGTGAATCTCCTTTGGTACCATTAGGGGATACATTTAACAGGTGTGCTTTCATAAGTAAAATGAAAAATAAAGCAAAAGTAATTGAAATGGAATTCTTTTCTGTCTTGGCATCATAGATATTAATGACACCATGTTAGGTGGTTGTCAATTGAAAATAGCGTTGCAGTCTCTAAATCTTCATTAATAACTTTTTTCACTGCCTTTGAAATTTTGTGATGTGCTTACAATTATCAAATCAAACTTCACTAATTCTACACATTAGTCCTCCAGCATATCTACTTGTTTCAGCAAAAAGCAGAAAGGGAATCAATCTGGAACTCCAGGTTCATTTTTTCCTTCGTTTCTTCACTGCTACCACCCACCCTTAAAATAATCCCCCTGAAATAAATTCTAAGATTTATACATCACCATTTTTATGATCTATCTTTTAAATATGCCTGAAACAAAAGCTGCACACATGCACCATGGTAAGAGGCAAGTTCTAATACATGTATGGCTTTGGTCAAACTTTGTAAGGTTGTTTCTAACACAAGTAAATGGTGACAGCTAAAAGTGTAAAGATAATAGTGATGGCTCTCCTATGGTTGCTTAGATATTAGGATAAAAGGCTTGTAAATGCAGTTTAGTAAAACTTCAATGAAAAGTATAAAATCTGAAAAGAAGCGTAAAAGGTCTGTACCTCGAGTGGTACCATCAGTGTGGTGTAAGTATCGTGGTGTTTGATACAGTGGTTCAGCCCTGCTGTCTTCAGCGTATGAATGAGAATGAACAAAATGGTAAACGTTCATTTTGGATGCATCTCTAAGCTAAATTTAGCCCTTAATATTGCCTCCATCTACTCGTGTGTGGCTAACTTACTGTCTCAAAAGGCACAGTGCTGTGGAAATCTGTTGCAGCATGGTACCACCGCGGAAGGGACTGTGTCATTTATCCTTTGAGGGCTCAAGTGCTGCTCTGAAGATAGATAGAGGAGTTTTTGCTCACTATGTCATCCAATATCAATACGAGTCAAAGGCCTATGGAGGTGCAAAAGCAAAATAATACCTGTTGCAGCTCCTGATAAGATGATCAGCAGTCCACAACTAACGCATTAAAATACCGTCCCATAAATTAATATTTGGTGCTTCTGTGGCAAAAAGAATCTTCCGCAAGTTCCAGATTGCTAATTGGCAATGCTGAGGCTTGTATTTGCCTATCAATAATCTTAAACTTTTGTCATTTTCTTCTGCAGTAATTTTCAGCTGACTATTCTTTTTCACTCTTTCTTTTACTATTTCTTACTTATAAATAATTTCTCTGTATCTTGCATGGATGTAGAAGAGATAAGTTAGTAATTTTTTTTCTTGCATTCGGAGTAGCATGATCTCTATGATTCTTTTTACTCATGGAGGCTTCTGTTCACAGCAGATTTTAATAATCCTTTTGAAGCCCCTGAACTTCCATGTTCTATAAAGTCTAGTCAATTTTTTATTTCATGCCATCATGCTTAATCTTTTTGCTGCTAAAAATTGTTCCACTTTGGTAATAGGCATGTCAGTCTTCATTACACCAATAGGTGTTACTAGCTCTCATCTCCTGTGCTCGTGATTGACTTATCATAGTTTCTTCTTTTTATCTTATAAGCAATCTGCCTTTTCCAATTTTTATCATATATAAAACTATTTGGCTATTTTTATCTTGAATTTAATCACTGGATGGGATAACTGGCAGATAATGATAGCTTAGTTTTTCATTTGATGATGTTGCATTTTAGAGGACTGAAGAAGTAAAAATGGTTGTCGTTCCTCAGAGGAAAGTACCCATATAAAAAAGCGAAAGTGGGCTGAAACCTAGATAGAACAATATTTGTTACTTGGAAATGCATCCAGACATGTAAAAAAAATTTGTGATAAGATAAAGTAAAACTATGGATTGTGCTGTTACTTTTCTGATGTTCATCTAAAAAAGTAAAAATCTGATGGGCCATACAAAAAATTATTGGTTATCTTCTCATTCAGATGGGAAATGTTTAGTACTCCTCAGATTTTTTTTCTTCCTTGATGTGATAAACATTTCTTCTTCTTTTTTAAGCCTGATTTTGTAGAGAAACAAGACTTAAATATTCACACTGCCAGCTACATTCAGTTGCCAAAGCTTTCAGTGTCATTTTCAATATTTTAACATTACCCATTTGGCTTCTAGCTGCCACTCCAAAAGCGAATGGTGTCCAATAGGTCCTGGGTCACATCTGCTAGTTCCGTGGGGGTATTGTGGGTGCTCAGGGTGTATAAATGGCACTAGACACCAGTATTTAAGCAGCTGAACCCCCTACTGTCTGTTCACCTGTCAGCTCTTCCCTAATAGCTGTCATCCAGGTAGAGGAGAGTCCCCCTCGCCAAGGGAAAGTAGTCCTCGAGGGGCAGCTTTGGTCAGCATGTACGCATGGGGTGGCCCCGCAGCACCCGGGTGTAGCAGCACTTTGGAATGCAAGGCAGATAGCACCATCATGGATGGGCCTGAGAAGCAGTTAACGAGCCTGAGAAACAGTTAACAAAGACATAATAAGAAGCAGAGCTGGATCTCAGCCAGACCATAAGAGGAGTTGAAAAAGTACACAGCTCTGTGTGTGTGGGGGGGAAAAGAGCACAACCAGAACATTGGTTGCGCGGGAATGGATGTTGTGACGAACAAAGAGTGCGAAGGACGTAAACAACCTGTTTGGCTGCATAGTTGAGATCCGCATCTGTAACTATATAATAGCCGCACATGTTAATAAACTTTGTCTTGGTTCACAACATTGAGTCCGTGCATTCAGCCCGCTGCACTCGGTTGCTCCTCATGGGCTCGAGATGATGGACGATGGGGGTCCGGTCAGGAGCTGAGGGGGGTCTTGCAAGGTTTCAGATCAAGTCCTTCTACTGAAGCCAGTGGGAGATCAGCTCAGCTCAGGAAATCCTACTGAATTCAAGGACTATGTTTTGTCTGAAGATGATTAAGATTATTCTTGAAGAAATCTTCCTCGAGATATGTGGTTAGAATTGATTTCTGGCATTTAAATTTTTTTTCACTTCCAATGTTGTATGAGAGGGTAACAGCAGCACACAGAATACATCCAAATGTGATCTTAAATTGCAGTCTGATGACAATCTGTGCATCCAACTTTTCCTTTTTCATACATTTTCTTTTTACATATGTACTTCTCATTTGCTTTTATTTCATTTTCTTTTAATGATTTTTTTCTAGCACATACTCACGCTCCCTATTGCTCTTCCTGAACAGAATGCCTAAATCTGCTTGCTGTAATTTACACAATAGTCTGAGGCACCAAAGCATTATTTTGTCAGCTATGCTTCAGGATTTTCCTGCCTTCTGCTCTGGGCCTGATATCAGTTTCTATTAAGCAGCTTCTTGTGAAATGCTCTACCACGTAGTGGTTTTAAGTTTCAGGTAGCACACAAGAATACTTTTTACCCATTGTCAACAGCACAGGTTTCAACGTTCTCAGGCTTAAACTTAATGTCGTATTGATGATAATATGTTGCATAATGAAAAACTTGCAATTACTTTCTATACAACAAATATTTCTTATGCAAGAATTTGAAATAATTTCTTGTTACTGTGCCTTTATTACAGAGAGAGATGTATTCAATATATTGTGGTTTTGAAGGACTTCAATGTCTATCCTGAAACCTTTTTTCAACACATAAATATAAATTTTTGATCCCATTGCAAAATATGCCATAAATATTGATCTGAACAGCTTGTTGTTTGCATGTAACACTGGAAAATTCAGCAGTGAGACCAGTTGTTTAGTCCTTCTTCCACTTTAACTTAGAATCGTAGAATCATAGAACCTTAGAATGGTTTAGGTTGGAAGGGTCCTTAAAGATCACCTAGTTCCAACCTCCCTGCCGTGGGCAGGGACACCTCCCACTAGACCAGTTTACTCAAAGCCTCATATATTGGGTTTCATTGGCTGCTAGCAGACCAGAAGATTAATTTTAAGTGCTGACTGCAAGCTTTTATAGATTTAAAATTCCTGAATGTGGCCTTTTAAAAATCCATTACAGAAACTAGAAACTTTTTCATTGGATTTAAGGGGAGTTGGGCAACGTTCCAAATGCATCTATTTATTTATGCCTTAAATAGATTTTCTCTGACAATAAATATACACTATAGCTTAGAAAATATGGGAATTAATGCACAAGTAAAATATAACTGATTTCTGTAATGATACTGCAAATATAACGGTCAATATAGAGGGACCAGTTTGATCATCCAGTAAGGTTTCTTGCACATTTTGCTGGAAGTCAAAGGGTTAACGTGACTATTAGTGGGTGGATTAATTTGGCCTGAACTTCTTGGATTATTTTTAAACTTATATGTGGACTTTTGTACTTTACAAACAACAAGGTGCTTAGTAGATATTTGAGTTACATTCCTAGAAAAATTCTTATATAGAAACATGCAGCAAAAAGACACAAAGCTTTGCAATTTCAGCTTTGGCATAGCTGCTTTTATGTTTCAGTGTTTAAGTTATTAGCCAAAAAGCTTTTTGCTAATTAGATAATAAGGCAATAAATTATTTGTTTGCACATTTTCCAGAGAGTAATTGTAGCATTCTGCCACTACTCCTATTTACATATTGCCCTGCATGTCTGCCATTTGGAACAAGGGCTTTCCATTATCGCTGAACAGTCTCAGGATATTTAGCAGTAAAGACGTAGTAGGAAGTTTAAAAGGATTTTAATGGCATTTTATTCAAAACCTGGATTTCTATGCCAGTGTTTATAATGGGAAATGAAAATATAGTTTTATTTTAATAAAAGTCCTTACATTTTCTGGCTAGAAAAACTTTTTGTGCTAGAAAAGGAAGTTGCTCATATTAAAACAATTGATAGTTGTCTGTTGTCTGACAACTGGCTTGCAGCCAATGGGGCCTTGGTGAAACATTTGGGTGCAGAATGTCAAGTAGGTGGCTTTGTTCCTGTTATTAAACAATTTTTACAAAATTGAAACATTTTCTATCAGTTTTTATGTCTCTAGTTCCTTTACTTACTGTGAACTGGGCTCTTGCGGTACTACAGAAACTTGCTTAAGATTGTTTAGGTAAATTTTGGCACAGCCCGCATATATGTTTTGTCTCTGTGTTCAATGACGCAAGTTCATCTAATTTTTCGAAGAAAGAAAAGGAGGGTAGCTTGCGAGTGCTTTAGTTTAAAGAGGATGTTTCTTTTGCTGAGCAGGTACATGTCCTGATGTGCTGAATGGAATTTCTGTTAATATTTGATGCCAATGCTTTTGATTTAGAAATGTACCATCCATATGAAAAGTGGGTTTGAATGTATTTTCTGACTTTGAGGCCACTTATTACAGGAAGGTCTGAATTCAATATTGACGGTGCTTGAAGCGGTAAGTTGCATTAGATGACTAGCCTGTCATCAGGAGAAACCAGTAGATGTGGGATTTTTTGATTTTAGCACAGCTTTTGATACTGTTTCTCACAATATCCTTCTGGGCAAAGTGTCCAGCACACAGCTAGACAAATCCGTAATACTTTGGGCGAGCAATTGGCTGACGGGTCGAGCTCAAAGAGCTTTAGTAAACGAGGTTACATTTGGTTGGTGGCTGGTCACCAGTGGGGGTCCCCATGGCTCAATTTTAGGGCCAGTGCTCTTCGATGTTTTTATAAATGATCTGCCCACCATTTTGGCAGAGACTTCAAGCACTTCCCTGGGCTGAGGACCAACAAGCAGACTGCAGGGCCCTTCCTGCTCACCCTTCTGCATGAACAGCCGCGCCACTCCCTGACTGCCATGGCCTGTTTGCCCGCCCTGGTCACTCATGCTCCCTAGGGCCATTTAAATCACCCATGGTTGCTTCTGGCCATGCCCACGCCGCCACATCAGCCTTGCTCAGGAGAGCTGCCGGCTCCTGGCAGGGCTCTCTGCTTTTCCCTAGGTTTTCCTGGCTCTGGGAACACCCCTCGTCCACCTCAATCTAGTGCTCAGCCGCAGAAATTACCATTACAGCCACTGTGTTCCTCGCCGGCAGAGTCATTCTGTGATACTGTGAAATGGAAGAACCATATGCTGTTATTTTGATCAACAACTTAGTTTAAGTCCATTAGTGCAAGGATTCAAAATGTTTTGTTTGGTTTTGGGTTTTTTTCCCTGAATCAGCTCAGTCATCTGTAGATGCACAAATCTTATTTTCCTCTCTTTTACTTAGTGGGTAGATATTCCATTTATACCTTTAACCTATGCCCTCAAATTTAAACTGCGGTAATTGATATATTGCCAAGCTGAAGCATGAATACTTAAGAATGAGGATGAATAGCCCAAGTGCCGTGCGATTTAAAACAAAAGATGTACTAAATAAACTGATATAATTGCGTTGTCCCTCAATGTTCTGATCCTTTTCAACTTATTCAGTTTTTTCACCTTTAATAAAGGAACAGAATCGCAGAATCATGGAATCACAGAATCATGGAATGGTAGGGGTTGGAAGGGCCCTTCAGAGATCATCTAGTCCACCCCCCCTGCCAAAGCAGGTTCACCTCGAGCAGGTGGAACAGAAATGCATCCAGGCGGGTTTTGAATATTTCCAGAGAAGGAGGAAACTCCACAGCCTCTCTGGACAGCCTGTTCCAGTGGTCTGTCACCCTCAAAGCAAAGAAGTTTTGCTTTGTGTTCAGATCAAATTTCTTGTGTTCCACTTTGTGCCCGTTGCCTCTTGTTCTGTCACTGCACACCACTGCAAAGAGTCTGGCCCCATCCTCTTGACATCCGCCCTTTAGATATTTATAAGCATTGATGAGGTCCCCCCTCAGTCTTCTCTTCTCCAGGCTAAACAGACCCAGGTCTCTCAGCCTTTCCTCATAAGAGAGATGCTCCAGTCCCTTGTCATCTTTTTAGCCCTCTGCTGGACTCTCTCCAGTAGTTCTCCATCCTTCTTGCACTGGGGAGCCCAGAACTGGACGCAGTACTCCAGATGTGGCCTCACCAGGGCAGAGTTGAGGGCGAAGATGACCTCCCTCGACCTGCTGGCCACAATCTTTTCAATGCATTCCAAGATACCATTGGCCTTCTTGGCCACAAGGGCACATTGCTGGCTCATGGCTAACTTGTCCACCAGGACTCCCAGGTCCTTCTCTGAAGAGCTGCTTTCCAGCAGGTCAACCCCTAACCTGTACTGATGCATGGAGTTATTCCTCCCCAGGTGCAGGACCCTACACTTGCCCTTGTTGAACTTTGTTAGATTCCTCTCTAACCAGTGTATTTATTTTTTTACTTCATAAATGGAATTCACTGGAATTCACACTTGATTCCCTGACAGACTAACCCTAAGCTATTGCCAGATTTAAGACAAAATTTGAAGCTGATAAAGAAAGAAATCTTAGCGCTTGTTTGTTTGTTTTCTATTTATTCCAAGAAGTTACAAGAAAAAGTCTTTCAAGAGTCAGCTCCTGGGCCTTTGGTATTCTGTTATGTCTGACAAGGGTGTAGGACAATGGTTTCTGAAACCACTGTGCCTTTTGAAAATAGGTATTAGAAAATAGATGATGGAGCAAAAGCTTTTTAAGGACATAAGCTTTTCTATAATAAGTTGTTTAAGCCTGTAATTAATGGTTTCGTCGCTTATATGTAAAATTAGCTTTATGAGATACCATTGTAGCATCAGAATAATGCTAAGTGCCGGGTTATGAAGTGCCTTGTGACAGAGGCCTCTAGAAATTTCCTACAGTGGTGCACACAGCAGCAGCTAGAATGTTACTTCTAAGAATCAAGTTTCTACCATGACTTTCACATATTCCACTCATCTAAGTATGAAGTTCAGAATTACAACATGTTTTGCATAAAGGCATGCTCTTCTAATTAGGAACAGATGAGGAACTGATTAGGAACAACTCCTGTTTTCTCCTTTGTGTAACTACGTAACTGTAGTGGCACAAAATTACTCCTTTGCCTCATGACAAACAGTGCTGCTGATTCTCAAGTGTGTGCAGTCATTTTGCATAAACTTGTCTTGATCTTTAATGAGAACCAAAAGGGAAAAGAATGTATTAAACAAAAAGAAAATACGGCCAACTTGGCGGAGTGCAGGTACTGAATCTCCGTTCCTTTTCTTTCCAAGGAAAAATGATTGATGTGGCATGGCGTGGACTCAGCACGGCTGCCGTAGCTTGGCCTACATCTGTTCCCTCTGAAGACAGCAATAGCTGATTCACTCTAGCCAGGGGCTGCACAGTTCTCTGAAGTCAGTGTTCATGAAAGCATTCGGAAATCGAAAAGGGAATAAATTAGTTAGCTGGTATGGAGCTCATTTAGCATTAAAGGTGCAAGAGAAAAGATAGCCAAAGAAACTGGTGAGAAATGTGTAAGTTAAGTTGACCCAGGAATATCTATGCATTTTATTTTAATGTCTCTCCCATTCTTTATTTTATATTTTCCTTGATTCTACCTAAAATTGACTGTATGGAATTAGACCAAAAATTGCACCCAAGTATCCTGTTTTTCATAAGAAATAGTAACAGATATCCATGAAGGAGAAGAAGAGCTGAGCAAGTATAAAGTGGCTTTTCCATCCTATGGTCCTCCATTTTCCAGCAACCTTCCGGTCTTTGAAAGTTATCCTGCTTTCTGGTATGTTTCCATCTAGGTTATTAAAGTTGCCATGAACTGACATTTGAAAAGCAGATGTTGACCAGCAACATGTTTGACTCTCTGGACTTCATTCTCAACTCTTGAAGACAGTGTCTGCTTACCCTCCTTTACTACAGTCCTGAGTGTCTTTGATGCTCCCCAGTTACAGCTCTCACCCAGCAGCAGAGCTGGAATGAGCTGCAGGCCCCATACTGGGCTGAAAAAAACAGAAGAAAGATAAGGTACAGACAGCTTTTGAATAAGCAGGAAAAGATGAGCTGTTATATGGGGTACCCTGTACAATTGTTTTAAGAGAAAGTGGGTTGGATTGGTGCTTTAACTGCAGTTTAAGAAAAAGTGAAGACTTATGAATACTGGAGATGATAAGCAATTTTATTCCCTCTTGTATCAAATACTAGGATTATTTTAATAAGAGAAGCAGAAGTTTAGTATCAAATTAATAGTTATTCATCGTTCTATAATAACATATTAAGACCAATAATCTGTCTCTCATCTTTCCTCTTCTACTCAAAGTCCTACTGCACTCTCTTCCCTGCCTTCTTCCTCTTTTTTATAGTCTTAGGTCACAAAAAGGACTGATGAAATGCTGACATGCTTGTCTTCTCAGTTGACTTTTTTTTGGAGGAGCATTTGACCAACACAGAAAGCTTTCTGCTGTCGAACATCTTCTAATTAGACAGTTTACTCTGGACTGTAAGCTTGCTTAAATTGCATTAAACAAACTTTTAAAATAGTCTCAATCTAAAATAGCTTTCCCAAATCTGGACTAGTCTTTGCAACTCTTTTCTGATTATTCTCCGATTTGTCAATGTCTATTTCAAAGCAGAAAAGGGATGTGGTATCACCAGGGAAAGGTTCATTACTGCTTCAGATAGTAATCTAAGCTTCTACCTCTTTCTGTTCTTCCCAATTTACTGCATAAATATGCAGTGAATAGCCTAAGTCTACAGTGTGGCTCCAGGTGCTATTACAGAATAATAGTAATAATAAAAAAACACAAGGAAATCTTTTGTGATAAAATCCTCAAAGGCTTTCTGAAAAGGAGGTGAAAAAGGCTTTAGCTTTAGGTCTTGATGCAGTTACAAGGAGGCTACTCTTTTCTAGATGAAGTGACCATTCTGTACTTTAAAAAAGGGAAGTAAATTTTATGATTTGGAATCTTTAAAAACAACTTCGAACCTTGATTGTCTTAGTGGCAGATGTCATTAAAATTCTATCAGGATGTCAGATATCCAGATCAGCTCTATTTCTGCCAAGGCACCTTACTGATTTGACTCATTGCTATAAAACTCAGCATTTATTGTAATGAATGTGTAATGCAAGATTTATTTTATTTTATTTATATTTTTGTACAGAAGGTGCTCAAAGAACTAGGACTCTTACAGAACTCACTAGTGTATAAATTTATAAAATCAAATTATGGGGTTTTTTTTTAGTGTTTCTCACTGGCTTCAAGAGATGTAGCATCGGTTTAGGTTTATTTTCTCTAAGTGTTCATGGGATGGACAGACAGTTCTGAGCAAGCCTGGAGCAGCAGTGGCATGTGAATAAGTGGAATAACAGGTGGTCCCCATTGCTGAAGTGTCCAGCTGATTCAGAAAGTGTGCTGATAGCTCCAGGCTTTAAGGGCAGAGAAAAGAGAAAAGTAAGAGAGGATGCTGAAGCATCCTGTTAAAAGGTATGGAAGAATTTTATTTTCTACGTTTTATTGTGTACCATTTATGGGCTCTCGGATTCATTAGGGAGGAAACATTTTAGTAACCAAAACCAGTGAGTAGTGAGTTTTGCGTAATGAAATTGCTTATTATCTTATCTTTGCCTTAAATAGTCAGAAAAAAATCTTATAGAGAGTATAGTGTAATAAAAAATACTATACAAAATCAGAACTTAAAAATTTTTCATTGAAATGGTTTGGACAACTAGACTGTAAAATATACAGTCAATTACTCTACTGGAACTAATTTTGGGGGCAGTGGGCAGTTGTTGATGAGGGACTAACCTGGAACCCCTTTTCTCTCTGAGTTTTTAAAAATCCCAGTGTATTTTA
>NW_009648894.1:1467670-1486344 GCF_000708025.1 Charadrius vociferus
TGCAGCTACTATCACCTTTACAAAGATTATCTAAACACTTGTGTAGACAGATAAGCAGTTCTTGTTTATATATCGATCAGACAAATGTGATGAGCACCGCATTATCACATCTCATAGTAGCTAATCTTTCTACTGAAAGGTTGTGAAAACACTTGGTCTTTTTATTTCCTCTTAGCAGTTACTTTATTCCAGAGTGTAGAAGGAAAATTATTTCCCTCTGACACATCTACATATTCATATTTTATTTCATTTTTCATTGTGCTTTGTTATACACATTGTTACTTGTATTGCCTTCAGTAGGAAGTCTCCAGAAGATGCCGCAGAAGGGTGATGTGTCTGGTCACACAATGAGCAGTGCGATGTCTCTGAGATGCAGATGTTAGTGAGGAGGCTTGAGCATATGTAGAGGAAGAGAAATTTATGAAGTTCAGAGACACTTTTATCCAAATGAAGAACATACATCCATAGTAATTTTATTCATGCAGCACCTTTTTCACCCCAACTACGTTGCAGAATATGTACATAGAAATTAAGTCACCTGCACTGATACGTGACATGCTCTAAGGCTGTTTAGTAAGGGAGCATGAAGTGAATAACATTACGTCTAATTGACATAGGAAGGGGAATTCGGTTAGCTGGAATGTAATTTAAAGCCGTTTTAATTTTGTTTCAGTTAAGTTAAAAAATGTCCTGTCTGTGGAAGCAAGATCATAGCAGATAAAGTAGTGGTGATAGATTGCTTACATTACTGAAAACGTTTGTATGGTTATCTTTAATCAGATTTTATCAGAAAAAGTCATACTGAATTCCTGCAGCTACTCTGTTTATTAGTTTGCCTGTACAATTTGATCCTGATGATTTTAAAACTTAGTAAGGTAAACTTTCTTGCCTGAGATTTATAAATGCTCTTTTTTTCCCAATTTAAAAATGACTTCCCCCCCCCCCGCCCCGGCCTGGAATCTTTTACATAATCAGAGCACTGATTTTCTTGGAGACCACTGAATTTAAGGTTCTGTTTGTTATTTGTCTTGTTGTTTGTACTTTAGTTTTTCATAATCTTCATTAACTATGTAACAGTCTTCTTTCAGCTGAGGTTAAGAGGTTTAGTAATGGGTAATAAAGGGTTTGAGATAAATGATAAATTATTAAACCCTTGATTCCTCTTTTACTCATTATCTCTTAGAATAGTGTTTAATGGCAAAAATATATCATTTATCAAAAGTCACCAATATTGCTTACCACAAGGGAAAGAATGTGTTAAGCCAAT
The DNA here is from genome assembly GCF_000708025.1 of Charadrius vociferus. Taxonomy (NCBI): domain Eukaryota; kingdom Metazoa; phylum Chordata; class Aves; order Charadriiformes; family Charadriidae; genus Charadrius; species Charadrius vociferus. The sequence goes on from NW_009648894.1 coordinate 1,468,938, forward strand.
CATTCTGCCTGCAAAATCTTGACTGAATACTGATTTGTGTATTACTTTACAATTTTGTCCAAGTATTGGGTATCTGAGGGGTTTTAATCACAAGCAGATCATATGGCATTCTCCTTGTTTCTGTCATAAATGTCCTTGTCATACTTTTCATAAGAGATTCCTGGGATAAATACAGTGTTAAAAATGAAACTGGCTCGTGATGGCTGTTCTCACAATTTTTAATCAATGTTTCAGTGCCCATTCTGGAGGATCAAGCGAGTGGTTCTAAAACCAATGAAGGCTGTGCAGATCAGAACAGGGATTTTGAATCGCACTATTCTTTGGAGAGTCAGTGTAGACAATGGAGCAGTAGTCTGCTGTATTCATAGTGACCTCTGGCACGCAGTGGACAGCTACAGTATTTAAGACCAGCTCCTACTATTTCTGAACATTCTTAGCTGTGAGCTATAGTCATGATGACTATAGGTGAAGACGATGAGTATCTGAAATACTATTGTATATATCTAAAACTGGGGAGAGCTTTCTACCCTGAGGCAGATGACCGTAGCTATAATGGGAATGAGAAGTAGTAAAGACTCAGAATGAATCCCAAGCTTGAAGTTCTACTTTGTGTGATATTGGGGGTAAAAAAAAAAGAAGAAAAAAAAAGACATCATTTTTCTTTCTGGCTGTCTGTCTTGATATTTCTTATTGAAACAGATATTAAACAGCAAGGCTTAGGGTAGGGATGGGCTGGGATATACTGTTCCTCAAATTTAAAGTAACCAGATGGCTCTATGATTTTCACATGCATTTCTGTTGGCTTAGTACTTTCCTTAAAGGAGATCTTGAAAATGAATGACAAAAGGGTCAAGCTTTGGGTTCTGTTTGCAATGATTATTCACCATTACTTTTTACCTCTAATACAAGTTTAACCAGTGGGCTGCTACTAGCAGTAATGGTGAATTCTGGTTGTGTGTTCCACCGTGGGTAAGGAAGAGATGATCTGGGTGCGCAGTGCTGTACCCTATGCATCTCACTTGATCAGTGTGCTTCAGGAAAATGTATGCCCAGATAACATAGCAGACTTTATTCTACAAACTTCTCAGTTTGGTATTATTCTGAAAATGTATCTAAGTTGTGAGAAGTTCACTAGCGGCATCAATAGTGCAACGGTTCTTTGTCAGTGCATGTGTGTTAAATAATAGATTACTTCCTTCGAAGCGTGGATGTTTTCTTTGATAAAGGTCCTAGCTGTGGTTAGAAGCACAGGCAGAACACTTGCCAGCATTTGGGCTGCCTGCAAACTCACTTTTCTCAGTATGCTGAAGCTCTCATCCAGTCTGCAAGTTTATTGTTCCTTTCTATGGAAATGAGTGTATGGGTGAGGGACTAGTGTTTGTTAATCTTACCCTTATACGGAGTTGGTATCTGGCTAGAGCAAACTGCAGGGAACCTGAAAACATGCTGGACTCTGATAACGCAGATGTGGCTCCAATAATACAGATGTAGCCTCATGTGTTCCCACCATGGAAATCATGGAGGATAAACTAAATCATTTTTGGTATTTACTACCTGTGATATCCCCTAAAGCACTTTGTGGAGATGAAGCAAAAGTTCTTGAAGGAACATGATGACTTCTGAGAGAACCAAGAGATTAAAACAATCTGACCCTACAAAGGCTCAAATTTCTTTGAGCCTTTAAGGGTAGCAACCTATGTATGTGAAATACTTTCAGGGGGGTATTTTTCTATTATTGATTTTTTTTCCAGGACTTTTCAGAACTGTCATTGTCTGTTCATGTGGATGTCAGGAAAAAAATACTTTGGTGCTGTGTTGCCTCTAGTCAAAGAACGACTGCTAGGTTTTACGAGTTCTTTGACTTTCTGATTACTTGGGGTGATTCAGTATTATAATTCGATATGATCCAAGTAATTTCAAGGGCTTCAAGTTCTTCTTTAGAATGAGGGAAAATGCTGGTTTTGCAAATGAACCAGAGAATGGTTTGACCATTGATTTTCTTTTTATTTATGTGTGGACCAGTGGACAGCTAGATGAGTGTATCTCTGCAGAATTAAGGTGGCAGCACACATTCTTTTCTTGGAGCATAAATTTTAGTTTTGGAAGGCTGCAATATTTTGTGTATGAATTAGAGTATTTGATCAATGCTTAAAGACCTATAATACACAAAAAGTCAGAGTAACTCATCCAGTGATTCCTTTTTACTATATTTTCTATTAAAGCTGTGAAGAATTTATGTTGGAATTCATTGGGCTGGGTTTTTTTATATTCCAGGAATATGATTTTATTATTAATTTGTTTGTTGTGTTTTGCTTTTGGGTTGTTTTTTTTTTTTGGTTGGGTTTTTTTTGGTGGGGTGAAATGTACATATGTGCAGACATTTCTGCTCTAATTCTGGGAAAAGGTATCTATTTTTACATTTCCAGTCTTAACAGAATTATACAATCTTGGTTTTGTAAGTATATTTCTGTCAACAGGGAACATAATGATCTGCCACGAGATGGAGTATTCTCTCTTGATTTCACACATCCTCATACACCCTTCAGTAACTGGAGACATGGCTTATGTTTCTGAAATGCCAGAATGAAAGCAACAAGACGCAATTTAAATGACTTATTTCTATGCTCAACTAGCCAGGCAACATGGAAGACTAGGAACTGAAGTTTACTAGATGTGATATTGCTTTATATTGGAATTATTTGTTTATCTGTTCTATTTAATTTTCGGTTAGTTTTAAGCAAAAATAGGTAGCTGAAAATGTCTTCATTCCTTTCTTATAGCTTATAATGCAGAGAAAACCATTTTCTTAATAATAGCAGTTATATAGCCAAGGCTCTAGCAAAGTTCATGTTGTTAACTTTAGTCACTCCACAGGCCTCACAGGAAAATTTAGCAGGAGGAACAGCTCATGAAACTGGTTGTCCTCAGCAAAACCCTACCAGATTCCTTGCTTTCCTAGATCTGTACATTGTGCTGTCACTGCAGAGGATGACATGGCTTTTGGTCTGTTCCTCATTTGCAAAATAAATGTGCTGGCTTTGCAAAGCGTCTAGCTGAAGTCTGACATTGCCTGACTGTCACACTGGAGGTATGTGCCAGTTTGTTAAGCCGCATCCTGCACCACTGGTCTGGATCCTCACCACCGTTAGTAGTAAAGAAAAAACATAATACTCAGGATCCAATAAGACAGACTTCATCTATGACAAGATATACTCCAACTAGGAATTGGAGCAGACATGGAGAAGAGGCCATGGCAACATACAGAGCTCTCTGGAGCTCCACAGGTTACAGCTGAAGCTCCTTACACCTGTAGATCCTTGGCTCTTTGAGGCTTCTCTTTTCTGCTTTGCTGCTCCCAGCCTCTAAGGGCAAGAGAGTAGGTCAGATGCCACATGACAGAAACTAACACAAATTTTTGATCTTCTCTCCAGCCAGTTATTTCTATATGAGAAGAAAGCGCTCAGGCCACAAACAAGACATTGTATGATTGACATTCATTTGCAATCATTTAGCTAGTAACTCAGTCCATTTCAATGTGTGTCCTGACATCAATTACCTGAGTTTTTCTAAATGGACTACTAGGTATATACTGCCAATAATTCAGCACCTACCTTTCTCACCAGAAATCCTGTGCTGTAGTTTCACAGTGAAATGTTTGGAGGCTCTGCTGTTTGCTGTGTCTTAGTCTTGATGGGAGTAGGGCTCTTAGAGAGACATGTTGCTTGTCCCCATTCACCTCCACCACCATTGCTTGAATATTAATAAGAGGCTTGCTAGGAATCACTCATGTTCACACAGCTTTTTCTGACACAAATAGTAGAAACTCTTGCTAGGTGAAGTTCAGCCCTCTGGGTTTGTTCCGGTGAGATTTGTATAATCCTTCTCCAAGGGTAAATGCAAAGCAAGATTTTAAAACTGTCATTTTTCTAAGAGTGCATTGACTGAAGTGGATTATGTAATGGCAAAAGGAATCACAGAGAAAAATTTTTGCTGGAATGGCATTCTAGCAACCCCATTCAGATCAGTTCTTCGTTATGCAAAAGGAGTTTTCAGTCACTTGTGTTATTTTACATGGACTTACACCTTTTGTTTCCATTCCACATACAAGGGGGCTATTTTATTTGCTTGTTTTACTATGTATTTGCTTTTGCTGCCACTCTTTTTGTTGTTGTCAAACAACTGTACTGAAGGCTGCAGTAGTTTGGACTCTTTGATGAATAATATGTTACAGAATCTTTCATGATTTCTGACATGGAAGACATGAAAATTCTATACATTAATCATCCAGCTTTGTTGCATGTGTTCTCCATAACAATTCCTAAATATTTCAGGTTTGTGGTCCAAGTGCCTGAGGTGTCTCACAGGTTATAATATCTGCCATTTTATAAAATTCAGTTGTGATTTCTCCGTAGTGTGTCCATGAGAAATAAACAGTTCAAAATTGTCTTGTAAAAATGGAAGCAGCTGCTGTGGTTGTTTTATTTTCTTATTTGTTTCAGCAGCAGAGATCCAAACCTTTTAAAGTATTAGAAGAGCTGGTAGTTTAACACTATATTACTCAGAGCTTTCCACTCCATGAAATTTCAATTTTTAAAGTGCTGAGTGAGACTTAGTGCAATAATTAAAAAGACATCATTTGTAATTATGAAGAAGTTGATAAAACTAGCACAATAACATTAGCTTCATAAACCTTGTCTGTTCCTCCTGTACTTTGTTTTTTCCTGCGTCATCATGTTTTGCTGTTTTCCATGCTCCAGTGTTCTAGAATCTAAAGAGGAATAAGTCAGATAATTCCACCTCTGTAGCATAGGGATGTTGTTTTTCCATCACTGTTTCCTCTTTGGATAATAGCTTGCTGCAGAAGTTAGCAGTTTCCTTTGCCAGGGGGTGTGCTCCACATATTATTTACTTTGATTTTTCATCTGGATAGTCACAAACGGAGCCCTGATTTTTTTTTTTAATTTTTTTTTTTTTTTCTGATGTTCTGTAGAAACCATGGAAACTACAAAACGGTTTCCACTTTGTGCTACAGTATTAGATGGTGTTAGGATTTGATGCCTTCCATTGCACAAGTACCTTTTCAAGGAACTGGACACAATTTGGATGGCTCTCAATGCTTTAGGGCACCTGGGATTCCTGTTAGTTTCAATCAAGGCTCTATCTACTCATCACTTTTTATTAATTCTTTGATGACTGTGCTTTTGAAAGCTGTATCCAGGCTGTCAAATAAATCTGATGGACTCTGGTTTTGTCTTCGTTCATTGTCCTAACGGAAAGGTTTCCTGCAAATGGCCTGTTGTGCTTACAAGGTGGTAGGAAGCAAAATTTCACATCTTTTTTTTGTCCTGCAAATTGCTAGTTTAATTTGAGGTATAGAACCAGTAGGAAACAAGAACATGCAATAGAACACTGTAGTTGCTGCAGAAGAATCTCTGTAACCTTTAGCTCCCCAAGTGGCATATAAGATTTCTTTCTGCTGTGTGTGTGATTGTTTCTGATAGCTGGAGGAAGGATGATATTGATAAAAATGCGTAAAAATATTTATTTTTAAAGAATTTTTATCAATAATATATAAAATGTATATATACAATAATCCCAAATTATATATGAGATACTATATAATTATGTTACATAATATGCTCTATATAACATATAATATATGATATAGAGATACATATATATAATTGCTCAGAGTAAATTGCTGAACTGTAAACATTAAGGAATAGTGAAAGTCTTGTGACTGAGAAAAATAAGAACAGACCCCAATTGGCTCCAAAACTGTGTGTCAAACCTCGAGGACTAAGGCTACAGAAAGACTGTATTCTTGTTCACGGTGCCTAAGGTAAACAAGACATTCTTCCTGCATGTATCCACAAAATAAATGTATCAGTTTCATCTGTGTAATCACAAATTTGGCCAACAGGTCTGCCTTCCACCCCAGCCAGTTTGAGAATTCTCCTGTCCTGACAAGCGACCTTTCCCTGGGCAAGTCCTGGAAGAACGGGCATTTAGAGCTGGTGGGACTGGGGAACTCGATAAGAAACTGTTTCACAGAAGATCCCTACAAAGTGAATTTCCCACAGATGGTGTATCAAATCCATTTCTGGTTCAGATCTATGTTGGAAAACAAGATAGTTGCTTGAATTTTAAGAGTGAGTACTGATAGAGGTTGCACACATCAGTGGCAGTTGCAACCCCTCTACTAGATTACACACATCTTCTGATCTAGATCAAGAGAATCCCAGTACTTGTCTAGAAAATAAGATATTTAAGACATTAGAAGAGAAAATCTTTTGCATATCTTTAATTGGAACTATGATAACTGCAGGTGTATGACTTAAGCACTAATTTGGCTGCTCGTTCTGGAATTGTCCTAAAATTTAAAACCCCGATTTAGCATGATTTATGATAAGAGCAAGATAAGCGTGTATTTGAAGTGAGGAATTTTTTCTTTTCCTTCATAAAACCTGTATGTCTGTTAGTAGGACTAAAAGGTATAGTTTTAGGTGAGAGATGAATCTGGAATTTCTGTTTTCCTCTAAGATAATGTGTTTTGAGAACTGAAAATTGCGATGACATTCAGTGTATTTTATAAAAAGAAAATTGATTTAAGTGAATACATTAATGATGCGTAAAAAATAGAAACTGACTCTTTTAAAAAATGGATCCATTATTATGCAGTAATGATAACAGGATCTTTTAACTATCATATTAATTTTTAGTATATATTTAATGGGCTTATTTTAAATTTGTAAATGAACACTCAGTAATGTGCAGTACAGATTGGTGAACTCCAAAAGCTTTAAGCTTTTGATGAAGAGCTAAGGAGTTTGACTCTGCTCTGAAGCTTCTGCAGCATAACTACCTGTGTTCAATTAGAAAAGCAAGTTTAATGAAAAGTATCTTGATTACATGACTTGCAAGAGGAACAAAAGTATTTGGAAATGTGATCTTCCCATCTAGAACTAGTGAGAAGTATGCCTCCTGCAACACCTGCTCTGCTCACAGCCTACAGGTGAAAGAATGATCATAAAATGCACATGTAGGGCTGCACTGTGCACTGATACGTGGTGTGTATAACGTGCCAGCAATCTTCTTCTATAGCTTCTTTTGAAAAATCCATATAGTAACCACCAGGCTATAAAACAAAGGAATTGGGTGATCACGTAAGCTGTAAGGAGCATGTAGCTAGAAATATGCACAGTTGCTTCTGCCTGTAAATGCAGCAACAAAAAATCAGGTGAAACATTGAGCTACCGTAAATTGGTTTGTTTCAGTGGAAATTTTGGGGACAACATCATTTAACACCAGATGTAGTTGGAGCCCACTAAGTCTAGACACTATTGTCATTTCTTCAGTTTTCTACTGAAGAATTTTCAAGCAAAGAATTAGAAACAATGCACTAAGTCAAGTGGAAATTTTTATTATAACTCTGCATGCTTCCGAATGCTGATATCTTCTTATTCAAAGGATTACTATTCCCAAATCTTTTTGTGTCAGGGTGATAGAGGGCTACTTGATTGGTTGCTTAGAGGCTAATCTTGGGAACTGTAAATAAAGGCTTGTTAAAAACTGAACAAATCTATCTTAGAGCCTATGAAAAACAACCTAGGAAAATGCTCATTCTCATTGCAGTGTCTCTGTCTGGTTTGTACATTGTTTTTTTTCTTTATTAACCTATCTCAGACAAAGGTTTTCTTTAGATAAGCAACATACACCTGTCAAAAAGTGATCAAGAACAATTTCCTTTTTATTCAGTCAGTTCTTCCATGCATATGGAAAAAAAAAAATCTGTACTCCACAATCTATGCTGCTTTGCTGATAAATTTGCTGGAAGTTCTGTAGCTTGCTTTGATTTTTTTTCTGCCTGTAGAGCTGTGATGACAGCCCTTTTTCATACACTGTGTCTCTGACAGTCCTGATAATTGTTGTAAACTTCAGAATTTTGCAGCCCTCAAGGACAAATATTGAACTTTGGTGAAAAACTCTGGTTTCACGTGTCCACGTTGTATTTACTCTGGTACACTGATGAGTACTTAACGCTATTTGGTATAAACACTTTTAAAATGTGGTTTGTAAAAAAACCAATCCACCATACAAAACAAAAAAACAGACAAAAGTTTCTTCAAAACTAGTTGATCATTTTTATTCTGTAAAGAAGGCAGTTGGTGTGTTCATAGAACTGGAAGTCCTACTGGAAGCACTAAACTGGAGAAACACCAGCCGGAGGGTAAACACAGTTCCACACTTGTTCAACTTAGCATGGCTGCATGCTACGAAAAATGAAAGTGTCATCATCTCCTATGACAGCTTTACTTTCATTTATCATGCAAACAGAAAGCTGTTCATGGTTGGGCTATTGTCACTAGAGGTGAGCAGGTATAGTTTGATTTGTACAGCCTTTACTACTGGGACTGATGTGGAAAAAACACCACAGAGAGATCTGTGCTATTGGCAAGCAGAACATTTTTCTTTTTTAGGTAAAATCTCCTCAAGTGTGAAACAGAATAACGGAGATACAAGAAAGATGGGATACACCAAAGGCACTTGTAGTTTTCCTTCTCAAGGCAACAGTCAACCCTTGGATTTTTTGTCACCTTACACTTAAATCTGCAGACAGTTTTTGTCCATTATCCCTTTGGTAACCAGATCAAACTGGATAGAACACAGTCCTCAGAGGAGCAGTGCTTTTAATTTTCTTTATTGCCTCTCTCCTGTAAGTCTCCATTTTCCCAGTTTTGTATTTGCTACTTTTTAGCCTGTTTTGTTTCTCATCATGCCATTTATATTTATTTTTTTTTTTAAATCATTGTTATTATTTAAACAGCCCAGGAGCTCTTATTGTTGGTAATTTTTATCTTCAGACCTCGGATCCTGACTACCTTACCTTTAGTTTCACTATTTGGTGAGTAGTTAAACTTTCTGGAACCCCCACGCCCCTTCATTAGGCAGGTACAAAGTATACAAATTGCTTGCCCACTGCAATTTTGCCTGACACAGCATAATTTGCTGTGTCAGGCACATATGTTACAGTAGAAGTGTATTCAGTTTGAGAATTTTGGCTTTCAAGAGTACTTTAAAGACCGTTGTCTTCCAACATCGATCTAATTGAGTTTGAACCTCTGTTACTCCAAGAGAAAATAACTCATAATTTCCAACTTTATCTGGTCATTGGTATGAAGATATAAACCAGCTGAGGTCTGCTCGGAGCGGGGCTTAGCATAACTTACTGGAAATTAATGAAGTTATATCTGCAAAAAAAATCCACCTGATGGCTGTAGAGTGGAAAATCACTCCACCGTCTACAAGAGATAGCTATTAAGATGTTTCTAAAATTGGATATTTCAGTAACTGTTGTGAAATTGAAGTTTCATTGAACAACAAGATAACCTAGCAGAGGACATTAAAATTGCCTAGATGTGCAGCTTGATATAACAGAAAGATAACTGGACTTGCTCGTACTTGAATGAGGAACCACAATAGTCTTCATTCACAAAGATCATAATTAAGTACTATGCAAATTTCAGTGTATTTATTTTTTGTTATGATATACTGATCAAAGTACAGCTGCCTACTACTGAAATCACCTCCAGTAATGAACGTGTGCTTAGAGGGGAGCTAGAGAGATCTTTCAAAGCATTAATGAAGCACGATTTGATGCAATCTTAATATGGTGTGACAATGACGCACATAGGAAAAATACTCCTGGGAGTCTGAACACTTCCTGTGGGAGAAACTTTAATTTGAGTTTTCACTGTATTAATGTAAGGTGTTCAGAGACCTTCACAGTAAACAGTGTAGAGAAGGTGTCAAATGTAGCCTGAACAGCTTCCTTGAATTTTTTCTATTTCATTCCCAATTTGTTTGGCTTTCAGTTTGAGGTGGCTACCTTACTCCTGGGCAAAATACAAATTAGTCCCGCTCACTGATTATTCCTGTTAAATGGTTTTCCCTTGAGGGAAAATCATACCCCTACCAATATGACACCTCAAAACTGATAATCCTAATATTCCAACTTTTCTTATGTTTTCCACCCATGTTTTTTTTGCCTCACTTGGCTCGTCTATACCTTTTCTTTTATCCCGGTCTATTTCGCTTTGCCTTTTTTGTTTTTGTTGTTGTTGCTGTTATTTTGCCTTTTTCTTTCTTTTCTGTTGTCTTTGTCCCGGCTGTTCTTGCCAGATGCATTCATAATTTCTTTGCCTGCCTTTTATTGACTTTCTTAGGTCCGCTGACTCTCTTGTGTTAAATGGCACCAGACTCATAGCTAAGGCCCAATTCTAACCTCCATCTGGCACTGCCACTTTGTCATTTCACAATGCAGAGCACATAACTCCATCTCTCATCTGAGGATGATGACTCTTATAATGAATTGCGTGGTTCAATCATTAATGTTTAAAAGACATGCAGACTTCTCTTCTGGACTGTTAAATAATATTACAGAGTTTGCAGATTCAATTTTTCTGTATCATTTTGTTCGACATTGCTAGCTGAGTTACTTTCCCACTTTGCTCTGGGTAACTATTTTGGCAGATAGTCTCCCCTGTCCAACTTTGAACGGGTTTTTTTTTCCGCTTGTAAAGCGAATAAATCACTGAACTACAGATATCTGCATTCAGTGGCTCTTTGGCAGCTCTTTAGCCTGGTTATTCCTTGTCTTGTGTATGAGATTAGTGCTATAGAAGGGGAAAAAAAGTCTATATGTGGTGCACCTGCTGGCCCCAAAATAGGAGCTGGTCTCAGCAGCATTTCCATTTTAGCGTCGTTAGCTGTTGTCCAAATAAACAGGTCCAGGACTACTGCAAAAATATCTGTTGAGATGAGGAGAGTCCACCAACTGAGTGCAAGCTAGGAACCAGTAAGTTTTAGTTTTTACAGGTTGCTACAGATCGCACAGCACCACATGGCAGAAGAATGAAGGAATGCTGAGTGACTACACTTCACAAGGAAAAATAGTCTGGTAATTCTCATTAACAGCTAACTCCGCACAATTGTGTCATAAAGTGTCTGACTGCCCTTCTTAAGATTACTTTGTTTGCATTTGTGTGTATGTAAATAAAATCAGTGTGAGTGTACATTTGTCTCTGTGTGGTTATGAAGCTGTTTATTTGAGATTATTTTAGTCACATCCTCAAGGGACAAAAAGCGGGTGATTCAATTTCTTACTTCTTTGGCATATCTTTTTTGATCAGCTTTCCCATCACTACAAAAGGAATGATTTCCACCATTAAAAAACACAGCAGGGCACTACAGTCACAGTACAATTTCTATTTATGATTTGTAACTCTGCATTTACCAGTAGCCTTCCTGATAGTGAGTTTTTTGCAGCATACTGTAACTGATGGTAGCATACATTCTATATTACCCTACCTTGGTGTCTTTCTAATTCTGGTTGTGTTTTGCTTAACTGCATTTTCTGTCATTAATATTCCAAATTTTTAAAACTGGTAGCGGCAGGAATAAGTCACTCTGCTAATACCAGTATGTCAGAATATATAAGAGCTTTGTTCAAACTGCTCATAAATGCCAATAATGACATAAAGTCTCCTTGAATCTAGAACTGCTTAGCTGGAGATAATGTCTTTACTGCAATCCCCAAATCACCTGTGAAGTCTCCTTAGCAATCAAATTTAAACCATTATTTATAAAGAAGCCTACGATGTCCTCACCATCTTAATGACCTCAAAAAGCCAAAGTCAATGCACACATACATGAAACACCAGAGTCCCTGAAAATCATTAATGTGAACAACTCAAACATAATGTGAACCTCCCACCACTCAGTTGTTCCATCATCTGTCACTTTAATAACTTCCAGTAAATGTGCTTTAAAGTTTTGATTTTTTCTTTTGTTTTTCTTTTCTTTTTTCCTTTTTTTTCTCTTATCAATACAGTCATTTCATTGAATAAATCAATACATTCATTTCATTGAATAAATTTACTCATATACCTGCAGATAAAGTACTTCCATTAATTAACTGATGACATAGACCTAAAATGAGGTTCACTGTACCAGAATCTCCCTGAGTATCAAGGTTTGAATAAAGGGGCATCCACCCAAATGTCCCTTTGATGCTAGTTTAGCAAAACAAATTTCTGTTAGGAATTTGACTAAAGATAAGTATTTCTCTCAGTCTAGTTTATTCATCTCTAATAATCATGGTAAGGGAGATATAAATATTTAACCCCAAAGCTCCCCTACGTACATTATTAGGTTACATATAGACAGGAGCTCTTTCATACATGCATCAGAAGAGCAGTGAAGCCACTTTATGAATACAATTGATATGAAGCTATATTTTGGTTCAGTTGTTCTTTCAAGGTACAAAGAACCAGTGACTGCTCTAAAAGCGGATCTCAAAGTACTGAGCCTGCTACAGGCTGCTGCCCTGGAGACAGGTCACCTGGCACCCGACATTTTGGCTTTCATAGTTTTTGATGCTCTAATTACACACCTTGAAATCTTTCTAATGATCCTACTGTATATGTAATTTTTAATGGGCTGCAGTGGTATGAGCTGTTTTGCTCTCTGGATTAGTGCAGTGGAGTTGCTTAAGACAGAATTTAGGAATAACTGCTGAGATTTGAAGAGGAAAAAAGAGAACATTGTTTGGGGGAAATTAAGTTAATGTAGTCACAGATATTAATCCAGTGGGCATTTTTTACTGCATTTGTTTTAAAGTTTCATATTGGCCTTCCTTGCTGTATTGACCTACAATAGTTCCTCTTTTTTGTGTGTGGGGGACTGATTCCATTTTCAGCGTAACTTTGTTTGATTATAATTAAATGTACCAGAATGCTTCTTATCTCTGGAAGGAATTCTTTTTCAGTAAGAAAAATAATTATTTCTGAGAACTGGAAAGAAAAAGGAAATTAGATGATAGAAACTGGCAAGAAAATAAAAATCACTATGAAAGTGATGAATAAAAATTGCTCGGCTCTGTATTGGTTATGAATTAGTACTTTTCTCAAAGTCCACAGAGCTATGCCAATTATTCAACTACAAATTCAGCAGATCAGCAGGCCAAAATTAAATAGCTATTTAATGAAAACATAAATTATGTTAGCATCTTGTTCCAAAGACAGATTTTATTTCAAAAGGAAGAGGATTTTGTTTATTTGAAACTGTTTTATTGCAAAGAAAAGCAGTGTTTTTCTGCGTGTGATAGGTTATATTCTCTTTTCTTAACTCAGTTGTTTATTCATTTTCTCTTTTCCTCTTTCTTTTTTTTTTTTTTTTATTAAATCAGTGTATAAGTTATGTTTCCCCCCCAAAAAAACCCCACCAGTTAGTTCATTGCTATGGAAACACAAAAAAGAATGTGTTTGTCTTAGCAAATGGAATAATTTAAAAATCAATTTAATTAAAGCAAGCCAAAAGGATGATTTCATATTAATTTAAGGAATAGACATACAAGTTAGCCTGACATACATCAACTTGACCATGATAATCACTTATTCATGCACTCTTAAGACATGACAAGTCATGAGTTAAATCTACTTAAGTCACAGTTAAATAAAATTAAAGTAAGTGGCACTGCTTCCTTTTGCTGTAGGATGGAGTGGACAGATTGCCACAGACTAGTTTTTGACCACTGATTTGTTAGACAATGTCAACTTGACCGTATGTCCAAGTCCTTGGTAGTTTGAGACATAGTTTAAACTAAACTTAAATACTCTTCGTGTACCTTGAAACTAATATATATTCCTTAATGGCATTTGTACTGCTTTAACCTAATGGGACAGAAATCAAATTAAAATTAAAGCTTCGTAAGAAGACCTAGTTTGGCCTTGCAGAACAAAGGTAAGCTCAGTCCTCTGGTATGTGGAATGCTCCCAGTTCTAGTGGCCCATAATTTGAAGGGGAAACGCTGCATGTACTTCAGGCCTCAGAAGAGAGAACCAGACCCCTGTGAGCTTAATGGAGCACAGCACTGATTCAGCAAACCAGTTCTTTAACAAGAGCCTCAATAGTGCAATTGAAAAACACTGTTTTATTATCAAAGCAGGAACTGAAAATCACCAAGACACGAGGTTTTCCATGAACAATTATTTTCTTTGTTTACATGCAAATGTATTCTGAGTGTTCTGACTGTCCCTGTAAGGACTGTGTTTTAATACAGATTTTGAATATTTTTTACTAAATAGTGATATAATGGGAAAAAACAAACAAACTTTTCTTTTTATAGCAGCTACTCATTAGTTTTGCAGGAAATGAGCATCATTGATTCCATGAAATGAAGAGGGGTTTTCCTTTCAAAAGACCTGGAGCAATAAATACTTTTTGCTAGTTGAGATAATAATAAACTTTGAGTCATGAAAGTGCAGCTAGCTAATACAGGAAGCTAACCACCCCCCATTTAAACAGAGGCAGGCATTTTCTAGGTAAAGCACAATATGATACAAATTTTAAAAATCTTCTAATTCTTTATGAATGAGTGACTATAGCTGATCATAACTTTAAAATCTTGCATTGGGTTTATGTGGCAAAGTTTTGGAACAGAGAGGCTGCAGGGATGGCTCCTGTGAAAAGACACCAGAAGCTTCCCCGGTGTCAGACAGAGCCAGTTCCAACCATCTCCACGATGGACCTGCCACTGGCCAAAGCTGAGACCATCAGTGATGGTGATAACACCTCTGTGATAATATATATAATAAAGGGTAAAAAGCACTGCACAACAGCAGCCAGGGAAGAGCCATGAAAAAATGAAACAGTCCTGCAGACACCAGGGTCAGTAAAGAAGGAGGGGGAGGAAGTGCTCCAGGTGCTGGAGCAGATTTCCCTGCAGCCCATAGTGAGATCATGGTGGTGCAGGCTGTCTCCCTGCAGCCCATGGAGGTTAACGATGGAACAGATATTCACCTGCAGCCTGTGAAGGACCCCCTGCTAGACCAGACGAATGTGTCCTGAAGGAAGCTGTGACCCTGTAGAGAACCCATGATAGAGCAGGCTCCTGGCCTCATAGAGAGGAGCCCATGCAGGAGCAGGTTTTCTGGCAGGACCTGTGACCCCATGGGGGACACTGGAGCAGTCTGCTCCTGAAGGACTGTACCCTCTGGAATGGACCCACACTGGAGCAGCTCTTGAAGAACTGCAGCCCATGGGAAGGACCCATGCTGGAGAAGTTCATGAAGGGTTGTATTGCATGGGAGGGACCCCATGCTGGAGCCCAGGAAGAGTCTGAGGAGGAAGGAGCAGCAGAGACTACAACTCCCATTCCCCATCCTCCTGCATTGCCTGGAGGGAAAAGGTAGAACAGTTGGGAGTGAAGTTGAGCCTGGGAAGAAGGGAGGGGTTTGGGGAAGGTGTTTTTAGATTTGCTCTTATTTCTCATTATCCTGCTCTGATTAATTGGCAATAAATTAATTTAAATTTCCCTAAGTCGAGTCTGTTTTGCCTGTGACAGTAATTCATAAGTCATCTCCCTGTCCTTATATTGACCCATTCGTAAGTTGTCTCCCTGAACTTATATTGACCCATGAGCTTTTTGTTGTATTTTTCTCCTCCTGTCCTGTTGAGGAGGTGGAGTGATAGAGCGGCTTGGTGGGAACCTGGTGACTAGCCAGGCACCCACTACAAACATAATTGTGAGTTTGCTATCCACAAAAGAATTCAAATCCAGTTGTAACAGGATAAATGTTCACACTGACCTTTATTAAGAGGGGTCTTTAGTGGGTTTTAAGTGAATTTGCTGTGCCACCTCAAAATTTACTAAGGTCTCAATATTGGACTGTTGCTCAGCTGCAAGAACTGTAACTAGGAGTCTGCATGTGCAGTAAGGGAGATACTCAATGGCCATGCCCCGGGTGATGGTTCAGCTGGGCCTATTTGCCTCAGTGCATACTCTAAAGACACAGACTTTCCTAAACAGATCTGTCTAAAGCCAGTTAATTTACCTCATTCTCATTTTCATTGACTGACTCAATTTTTCATTATGTTTAATCAAATCAACAAGAGCCAGGTAATTTATTTTGTAATTAATATAGCCTTCTTTTTAATATTGATGAGCTTTCCATTTGGACAATTCAATCACTGATGCCTAAAGGAAACCTGCAATGAATGCAGAAAATAACAATTTTTCTCCCATAGACGTGCCTTTGCATAATTGTCTTTTAACTGTATTCATAGTTTTCTCTGTCAGGATACAGGAATTTATCTGTAACAGTGGTCTAATTGATGTGGTAAGACCCGTGTTGCATTGTATATCTCCTTAAAACAGTAGAAAAATATTTTCATTATTACCTTTTTTGTCTTCCTCTGGGCTGATGTTTCTAGGCTGTAACTAGGATCCAGGAAATGCCTTGTAACATTTATAACTTCTGTTATGCAAAATTTTAAACTAAATAATCCTAATGGTCCATTTTGTACGTAAAACCTATGAAATAATAAATATTCTTGCCTCCACCTGGCCAAGTAACCTTGCAGTATAAACTCATGCATTCTTTTCAGCAACCTTGGTGGTCTTTTCATCTTTTGTTATCTTCTTGTATGTGTCATTCAACTACTGTTTCATACATAGTTGCTATAATCTTTATCTATGTGCTTGCATGCATATATAGAGGGGTGTGTATGCATGTTTATTGGCTAAAAAAGTAATGTATTGTGAAAAATGGCATGTGCACAGACTCTGTCTCTGACGAAGCTGGTGCATAAGGAAATATCTGAATGTGAAGGAAACTCAGTTGTGAACCAAAACCAGCGGCCACGTGGAGGGCTGGATTAGATGGGCTCCTTGTATCTCTTCCAGGTGACATTTCACAGTCCCTCCTGCTCCACTTCCCCTTTCAATGCAGTAAAGGTCTTCCTTAGACAGTAAACCCTGGGTCTTTGGCCTCAGACATTGTTTCATGGATTTTCACACATCCATCTCTGGTCACATGGGAACAGTGAAATGTGCACGTTTGGGCCTGCAGATCTAGACTTTGAAATGTCACGTAGATCGCAGGGTGGTGTAGCTTGGAGAAAAGCAAGCAAAATTACTTCCAACAGGTGTAATAATGTGCCAGTGATATTACTGTAGCTGAATAGATATTAATAGTGAGTAGTTTCCAGCTTTTTCTTCAAAAAGAGGAGTTTGCAATTGTAGTAGTTGACTCTGAACTTAGCCTTTTATTTATTTATTTCATTTACAATTGGTCAAAACAATAGGAGATCACCCTCCATTTCCTATGCTGTGTTCCTTCAGCTGTCATATCCAGCTTCTGTATAGAAACTGATGTCCCTGCATAGTTGCGCAAACTAGTGTGAGAAACTCGCCGAGGAGACCAGCTCCAGTGTAGGTAAGTCCGTACTGGGGAAGGGGATCGGAGGCGAAAAGGGCCGGCAAGGGGCTCTTTTGGGGCTTTTCAAAGCCGGAGAAAGCGACAAGCTCGCCCTCGTGTTTGTGTCAAAACCGGCAGCCTGGGGG
>NW_009648894.1:1487864-1513481 GCF_000708025.1 Charadrius vociferus
TTTAGGAAAGATAGGCCGGCGAGGCGAGGCGGTGGAGTTGCTCTTTATGTGAGAGAGCAACTGGAATGTATCGAGCTCTCCCTGGGAACAGATGAAAAGCAAGTTAAGAGCTTGTGGGTAAGGATCAAGGGGCAGGGTAATATGAGAGACACAGTTGTGGATGTCTATTACAGGCCACCTGATCAGGATGGGGAAGTTGATGAGGCCTTCTACAGACAGGTGAGAATCGCCTCACAATCACAGGCCTTGATTCTCATGGGGGACTTCAACTACCCTGATACCTGCTGGGAAGGCCACACAGCTGGGCATGTACAGTCCAGGAGGTTCCTCCAGTGTATTGATGACATTGATGAGAAACTCCTTAGGCTTAAACTTCCTTGTGGGTGCTGGCCACATATGCACTGCCTGGGGGCCCCACACACGAGGATCACTATCAGCTAGTGCCTCCGGGGCACTGCCTGCCTCAGGTATCTGCTTTTTTTCCAAGGCAATATAACAGTCAGTAGTAATTTAGTACAGAAGAAATACCTCAGTAAAGTACTTACCAGTGGTAGGAGACAGATCCCACAACTACTGATGCAGTGCTATATTTAATATTCCATCCTCAAAATTTCTGAGTATATAGCAGCTTATTCCATCACCATTGTGACTCAGGATGGAGGAGTTCCCATTCTGATTCAGCCTCTAGAACTGTAACAGGTCTCATTTATGCCATCAGCAATTTGAAACCTTCAGTTCTTCCCAGTCATGGGTCATTATTGTCCACTATATTGATGCAGTTACTGAGTACCAGCTATATTTAGTTTCCTAGCTCTCATACAAAATGGGGCAGAAACATTAATCAAAGCTCCAGAGTATTCAGCAGGTAAGTTTCCAGTCAAAGGAAAAAAATATCTGTCCTTTTACATCATTGTGAGTGGCTCATAATTTATGTCAAGGGAGAAGCGATAGGAGCACTAGGCGGCAATTTCCTTCCAGTGGTCCATGCAAAGGGAAGACATGTTATTTGTTTAGCAACCCAGTGAGAGGTGCGGGTGCCTCACTTACCATCCATACAAAAAGCAACAAAACAGAAAGGGATAGTGGAGAGCTATAAAACATAAGACAGTGTTTTGAAATCTTTGCTGTGATTTTATGCTTTGTCATTACTGGAATCAATTATATTAGATTTTTCATTAATTTTTATTCTTTTCTTTTTAACCCCTCAACATGTAACATGGTATGGATAATGAAATTTTCCCTTTAATTTTGTCAAAGAATGAAGGAAGTTCACCTTGCTAAGAAAACACCTTTTCAAGCCTCCCTTTTTGTTTTTGTCTTCCTTCACTGTTTAGCTTTACTGCTGTAGATATCTGCCAAGGCAGCTTTTAAAATTCTTTAAATTAAAGGGCAGTTTTGCAAGAGTAAAAGTACAGTATTTTTCCACATCAGCTCTCCACCACTTCATTCTTGCAGATAGGTGTATTGTTTATAGACTGTTCTTTCAAATTTTGATTTAATTCTGTAGTCCTACAACTTGCTGTTCTTTCAAATTTTGATTTAATTCTGTAGTCCTACAACTTGCTGGTAGTTTTCAGTAGAGGTAGTTTCTTCAACGTCATTGTTAATTAGAGAAGGAGTCCAGGAAGGGTTTTTCAAACTATTGCTTTCTTTTAAACTGTTGCTTGTCAAAGAAATGTAACTAAAGAGACAAAGTACATTTTTAAATGGGTGGAGATCTCTGTTAGGTAAACAAAGCAGATTATTTTAAAACAATATTCACTCTGCTTCCAACACTAGGAATAGATTTTTTAAAATTTTGTGAAAGTTGAAAATTTGCATTTTTCAGAAACAAATCAGAACTCCGGGAATCTTGAGTTCTGAATCTGAAACAAACCCTCCCTCATCCTATTAAAAATAACAGCTTCACATCCCTGCTTAGACAGACAGTGATGGGAAGGAACAGATGGTCTTTTCCTTGCTTATTTTGACCAGACATTTCTTCCTATTGACTGAAGTGCCATTTCCAATGAAAAGTTGGGGTCCTGAGTGATGAAACTTGAACAATGGAAAAATGTTCTCGTCATAAATTGCTCTTTACACATTACTCTTGGTTGTTGCTTGGATTGAGGGACAGATTCTCTGCCCTTTCCTACTCTCGGCCTTGGTGACAGGAAGAAAAAAGTCTCCAGTTGTAATACATTTGCCTGTACCAGCTCTGAGAGCAGCAGAGTTTCTGTGACAACCAGCACTTACGTGGCCTTGGTGAAAGATCTGAGCCTGGAGGTGAGGAGCAGAGGTGGCATGGTCAGCTGGGAGGCAAACCTTAGTCTTCTTCCACATGTACCTGCTCCGATGAGTGGGGAATTAGTTAAAGAGGCAATTTTCCTTACTTCATACCTCGTGGTCTCTTTGTCATTCTTCAACATGCCACAGTTATAATGAAATAGGAATTTCACCATTTGGGGTGTAATAGCATTGGTTCACTAAAGCTTCAGCTTTTTGGACTTGAGACAGAGAGTTACTTCTCTGTTTCATGCACAGCAAAATTTTCTGAAGGAGGTTCATGTATGGGTTTGCTCCAGCGTGATATCAGACATATAGGAACAACAGTATTTGAGTTCTGCATTACTTTTGCATTCCTTGGGCTTTGTCAACAGATCAGCATTTCGTTGGCTGACCTTTTTGTTTCTCTCTTGTTCAGCTTCATTAACCTTTGAGGAGTGAAGAGGATGGGACAGCAGGCAATCAAAACACAGAAACCCCAAGAAGGTCACTGTAATGTGGTGCGCAGCTGGACTTCACATAATAAAAAGGTATGCATTTCCTTTCCTTGCTGTCACACTCTTCTATTCAATATTTCTTAAGGGAGGAAACACAACACATTAGTTAAGCCTGTGCTGGTCCCTCAGAAGCACTGCTCATCTCCTGAGCACGTAGGACTTTCCCTGTCAGCTGACTATCTCTTGACATCCAAGTTCTCATCAGCTCTCTTCCCTGTATCTCTGTACTAGTGGAAAGATATTTTGGGCACACAAGCCAGAAAGGAACCATAGTTTGCTTTGACAGACTGTTGTGGTTTGGGCTGGACTGGCTACTGACCAGGACACAGACACTCCACTGTGGACAATGTTGGGAACCAGAAACACGCAGTATTGCACATAGCATTGGAAACCTATCTAGTCATTGCTTTTTTCTTACAGATTGAGGAATTATCAATTTCTAGTTTGCAGCACATCCTAAAGGGTTCTTATGGGGATCAGGACCCTTTGCAAAACTGGACAAGTCTTGTCTCCAGTGGTCTGAGAAGTTTTTATTCTGGAGGTTCAATTTAGTTTCATTTGGGTCAGATGACCTCCTTAACTCTGTGATTTCAATGTGGGAAATCTGCGAAAGCATAGAAAAATCAGGAGGCACATTCATGAAATCTTTTAAAAAAATTATGGGGGGAAGGATGAGTTTGTGAGCAATGGCAGGTAAAAGGAAAGTCATGAGCAAAATAATGAGAAAAGAATAGGTAAGAGGAGAATAGTGATTTTAAGGGGCGTTTTTTGGTTCTTCTGCTGCTCCTTTAGGGGTGTATTCTGGGTAACACTGGGGCACATAGCTGGTATAATCAAAGTTCTCACACCAAAGTCAAGCAAGTTAGGTGAATCAGAAATGACTGGACATGAGGTGGGGAAAATGCAGAACTTGTTGTGTCATGACTTTGCATATATGGTTGATTTTAATACTTGTAGACAAAATTTTAAGATTGAACACTCTAAATTAAAACAAAACAAAAAAAACCCCAACCAACCAACCCCACAAGTGTATTCATCACCAATATTTATTACAATGGATCTGCTTTTCTAGAAGAGGAATGATTTTAAAAATGTAGCATTTGTGAAAAACATCAGCTTTACAGTTAGAAATGGAGCTTGTCCAAGGGGAAGTTGCACCATTTTAAATCAGTTCCCTCTTGCAGATGTTATAACTTCTTTTTCAAAGATCTTGCTTTCTAGATTTAAAAGTAAAATCCCTGTCAACAAAACTTTTTGGGACAATTTAACTGTTTTAGCAGGAATTAAGACCTTTAATTATACCAGCACAACTTTCTTACTAGGGCAGGGACAAACAGCTCACAAACATCACTGCTGGTAGAAGCCGCTGGTGTCCTTTTTATTCCCTGCACTTTGCTAGGGGCTGCTACCCCATAGCTTATAGAAGGGACCATATAGACAGTTCCCCCTACAGACCAGGAAAAGACAGATTTAAGCAGACTGGAGTTACTGGGGGCAGACTCTTCTCCGCAGACAGAGATGAGAGCAGCAACACCCTCAGTGATGAGCAGCTGAGAATAGTAATGTCTTCACTGCACATGTAGGTCTGGAAAGGATACCTGTCCTGGCCTTAGGCAACAAGTAAATGAGTGTAAAAAAGCCCTGAAATCCTGTACTTACCCGAAGTATATGGCCAAGTTAGAAATTTGCAGCAGCTTGAACTAATGGATAGTCAATAAGTTATCATGTTTAACTCACACAGTTGAATGATCTAACATTGTCCATTAATGCTTGTTCCTGGGCATGTTTTGTGAGCATCTACACAATACCTAATTTTAAGTACATGGAGGGCAGATGTAGTCCAGTATCATTTAAGAAGTCTGGAAGCTAATTTTTCATACCTTAAAGTGATAAAGTTCACTGATAAAGCGAACACTGATTCGGACTGCATTTCGCACAACTGCTTTAATAATGAAAAGCAGGCAAATTCCACTTCGTTACTGACAACCTGTTTGTTTCAGACAGAAAAAGAAGAAAAAAGAGTTGTGTTTGTTTGAAACAGACACCTAGGAATCCTAAGGATTTCTTATTGCCCTGCGTAGGTCCTTACCTACAATAAGGTTGTCGCAGTCTTGGATGAGAGCCAGCATGTTCATGAAGTTTTAAAACGTAGCAAAAGATAAACAATGTATAATTTCACACCCAGGGAAACACGATTTTTTAAACTCTTTTTAAATGTCTTTTTTTTTTTTGTAATAAAGATGGAAAAAACCCTAACAAAAACAAGGGTTGTTTTTTTTTGTGTGTATGATTTATATATTAAAATAGGAAACATATTGATGTTAATGTTACTTATGCAGGGCTTGTATAAAGCTTACAGTTTTAAAAACATAATGCTGTGTGGGTACAGGGAGCTGTATTATTTATCCAGTGAAAGTGTGTATAATAGTTTGGAAAGATAAGCTGCGATAGGCTGTTCAGCTATCTGACTTGGGCATTTACTCTGACACCAGTGACACTGCTTCCAAGTGCAAGATAAACAGGATTTGGTGCTTTGAAGTTGTGCTCTGACTATTGTATTGTACATTGCTGTATCTTGCATTTGCTGCTTATAGAGAATTATATGGCAGGATAAAAGTGGGCTATAGCGGTGTCAGTTCAGAGTTTGAGAACTCAGTGGCATTACTCGTGTCCTTTGAGTTAAACACTGCTTTATTAGATCCAGGGTGGAAATTGTGAGAGTCTCAGGATGAAACAACATGATCTCACTCAAAATCTTCCTTTCCTTCTTTAAAAAAAAATTAAAAAAAATATCTCTATAACTCTAATCAAGAAATGGAAAAAACTGAGAAATATCAAGACCCGTTCGTTTCAAAGACAAGCGTGTCTGAGCTTTATAAAGCCAGAAGCTGTTCTTTTCGTAGAGTGTGTGATTTAGTACCAGTGAGGCTGAAACAGGTTGTCAGGCAGAAGATGAAGCAAGCACGAGCTGCCGAGCCCTGTTCTTGCAGCAGCTCTGTCATAACCAATGGCAGCATCTATACTTCAGCACTAAAATAAGTGTGTGAATAAGGAGGTGACCCAAGCAAAATTAGCCATTTCAGCTCCAGTAAGTATGAAGTGATGTAGCTGTCTGGTAAGCGAGCAAAGAAAATAGTGTTTTTTCATTGCTTTTTTTTTCTAGTTTCTGTTTTTGTGTATATGGCACGTCTGAGAGAGCTCTAAACCCTAAAAAGCGGCAAAACAGCTTCCTCCAAACTGAAGGAAGAGGAGTGAGAGAGGAACCAGAAAAACTTGTTCTATCTACATTTAGGCTTTGCTAAATGGAGATGATTTGAGTAGTAAAGAAAATACTTGTGTGTCATCATTTCTCTATTCCATTTGGATTTATCATTTAGTGATTGCATTCTGTGACTTCACTTGAAACACTTTTGTGCTCCCTGTGTGACTATTCTGGATTTGAATAATATGCTGATTTGAGTGTCTCACAATCTAACTCATGCCCAATCATGAATCAAACAGAAGTGTTCAGCAACGTCAAGAAAGGCAAAAGCCATGTTTCTTGGGCTCAACTGGATCTGCTAAAATACCTGGTTTGTGGGAGTCCATCGTATCCTGTGAATTGCAGTGTTCTTTCCCGTTTGCCACAAAGGAACGTGCATTCCACCTGCAAGGTGTGTTTCAAACATCTTTGTGAAGATGTTCAGCTTTTCCTGACTTTTTGAGCTCTTTCCACTGCAAACAAAAAGATGTCTTCCTGTACTGTGGAGTGGTCCATGCTGGCAGAAGAGTGCAGAAGGCAAAGATTATGCCACCTTCTGCAGACAAAGAGAGAAGGGGCTTTCATTTACTTACTGATGAAGAGGTGCACTGATCTTCAAAGCTGAAAAATATAAGCAAAAAAGAAGGAAAAAAGATATATAGTGCCATTATTTAGTGCTGTTTGAGGACACTTCAGGCTTCCTCAAAAAATCCCTTCAGACTTGATGGTATGAGGGAGACCAAGGGCATGATGAACACATGGAACATTAAATCAGGCAGTAGAAAAAAATCAAAAATGGCTTTGGTATTCCTTTGGAGGAAAACCCTCCACCCAACTTGTAAAATATCTGTATAATATCTACCGATAGCTTTACTTCTGCTGCATCTTCATTACCCATTTTAAAGGTATATTTCCACTACAGAAAGTCGTCTTTCTCCATTTCTCTGTTCATCACAGACTTACAGCTCAATACCTGCTTTCTAGGCTCAAACAGTGTATGCACCGACCTCAGACACAATACCCTATCTTATATCTGTCCTTTAGTGTCGTCTCTTTACTTATCCCTGTACCTCCTTTTCTCCCATAGACATGTGAGATACCTGGTGCAGTAGAGAATAACAGGGCATTTGGGTGTCGGGTTGGTTCATACGTGCTACTACTCCTTTCCCTAAACTGTTCCTGAGTTAAATGTGTGGATCATCTGTGCCTCATGCTCAGATCATCTCATTTCAAGACTCATCTCTGAAAAATTACTTGGGAAAAAATATTCTCTGTTCTTTTTTTTTTTTAAATGAAAATATTTGCAAAAACAACAAAAATAAATTGTTTCAAAGCTTAGAAAGTTGGACAATAAGCATATTCTCATTGACCTCATTTGAATAATTTTCTTTGCAGGGAGAGCATTACAATGATGGCATTTTTATATTTGAAAGCCAGCACTGGGGGATAGAGATAGTCGGTAGCTGATCCTTTCCTATCCTGCTCAGACAGGAATACATGCTCTTTGTTTTCACAGTAAAACAGGCAGCAATAAGAGCGTTATATTGAGAAGCTGTTTTCCTTTTTAGAAGCTCAGGGCAAGATGCATATTCAAACAGTTGAACTGATGCCTGTCATTGCAAAGGTCTGTTCATCCCACCTAGCTTGAGGCATCTAATTAAATGGAGCCATTTTTCTTTGACTTCTAAAATATCACTGGGGAGAATATAAAGGGATCTTAACTGCCCTCTGAAGGAGCCTACCTGTCCTGTGACTTCACATTGAGTACCTTTCTTACTAGGGTGTCTAAATTGGATTCCTCACGTTAGGTAAAACGAATGTCCCTGATGTAATTTAAATGAGATTTCGTGTGAGTAAGGTAGTAAATGCTGCGAAATGAGACAACTACAAGATGTTGTATTGTGAACTATGAGGCTATTCAAAGTTACAAAACATTGTGTATTTTGCTAGGCTACCCTAAAAAAAAGGTATGTGAACTGGCTTAGTTCATGCTATTTTCTTCAGAATATAAACTCTTCACCTTAAAAATCCTACAGAATTTTTTTTCAGATCACTCAGTGAGGGAGATGGTTCAAACACATTGAATATCTATGTATGGCTCTCTACTTTCTGAGGGTACTAAAACTTTTGAGAACGAGTTAATAGTGCTTCCTAAATAGACAGGGCAAACACGATTTTGTACAGCTTCCTGAAAACCTAAGGTATGGGAAAAAAAAGTGTTAGGTCTTCAGAAATACTTTTTGCTTTAATCTTTTGATATTTTTAATGTATATTTAATTCCCTTTAACTCCCAGGCCAGACCAATTTGAGACTTTTCTTTCATTTATAACCATATTTTTCCAGTCCATGCTTTTCAGGTGGTATCTCTTTCAGCAGATGATTATTTTCACTGAGGCAGACAATGGCTTACAGCACAGAGCTAAGGAGCAATATGGTTAGGAACCAGGCAAGGTTGAGGAGCTAGTTCCCAAATACACTGTCCCAGCTTCCAGCAACCTACAGTTCAGAGGTCAGTCTAATTGTCATTACTTTGTGTTCAGTAGTTCTTGACGGATTTCTGTTCAATGAACAGGTCTAGTGACTTCTGAAGTCAAGTAAAATTTTAGCATCCTCAGCATCTTGGAACAATTAATTGCCTCAGTTTACCTCTGGTTTATATTGAAAAAGTGTGCTATCTTTTATTCTGAATTGCCACCTGTTACTTGCATTTGATGTCTTCTGCTTTTCATATAATGGGAAATGATGAATTACTGTTCCCTATTTCCCTTCAGTCATGTTTTTATAAAGTTTGTGGTTTTTTTTTCCCAACAGAAAATTATTTTCCAGGCTTCAGAGTTCAAATCTATTGAGTTACCTTTTCAGTGTGAGCTATTTTATACTTCTATTGTTTTTCTTTGCAAATATACTAGTTCTACTCTAGCCTTTTGGTGACAGAAGTGGATCACCCATTTAAGATGTACTGTGGATTTATTCTGTGATATAGGGATATTTTTTGCTATGTTCAATATTCCTTTCCTAAAGATTGCTAACATCACAGTTGCCTTCCTGAAAGTATCATATTCAAACTATTGAAAAACTCTAATATCTTCTCAATGAGGGATAATAACTAGTTCAGAATGCATTGGTGTGTGTGCATCCAGTCAGTGTGGGTTTTCCTGTGTGCATTATCTTAATTTTGTCAATAGTTTACCTTCCAGTGCACTGCTCAGTGACCTAGCACCCACATGGCCTTCCTCAGCTCTTTACTTCTGGCTTTTGTATTTACTGTCCTGAACTTAGAATCATCCCTGTACCAGGGGAGGGTAACCCCATGCGCTACTACAGGCTGGGGCCAACCATTGGGAAAGCAGCTTTGCAGGGTGGGGCTCTAGGGGTGCTGGTGGACAAGAACTTGGCCAAAAGTCAGCAAAGCACCCTTGCAGGAAAGGCGGCCATCAGCTTCCTGGGCTGTGTTAGGAAGAGAATTGCCAGCAGGTCAAGGGAGGTGATCCTTCCCTTCTGCTCAGCCCTGGTGAGACACATGTATTGTATGAAGGTAGTGCTGTGTCCACTGTTGGGATCCACAGGACATGCAAGACATGGACACACTGGACTTCACAAAAAGTAAACCTTTTTTACCATGAGGGTGATTGAAAAAGGAACAGGTTGCCCAGAGATGTGTGGAGTCTCCGTCCATGGAGACATTCAAAATTTTACTGGGCATTGCCATAAGCAACCAGCTTCTGTTGTTCTGCTTCGATTAGGGGGTTGTACTACCTCTGGACAATCTCCAGAGATTCCCTTCAACCTCAGTGATTCTGTGTTTCCACGTTTCTGTAATTGTTATAGTTTCTACCAGTTTCCCCAGTGCAGATGTCAGAAAGAGTTGTCAATATTTTGCCATCAGAGCCTTTCAAAAACAGATTGCTTTTTTGCTATGTTTCATTCAGCTGGTACTAATACAATTTTAACAAATATAGTTTAGAAGCACAGTTAATGATATTGAGACTTTACTTTTCAATTTTTCAGAACTTTTTCTGGTATTGTAATTCTGTCTTTTCATTTTCTGTATTTTTCTAAAGCCTATTCTACTGACACTTTTATCAGAGACAGATTCTTCAGTCTATTCCAAGTAAAGAAAGTTTCAGTCATGAGAACTTTTCTAATATCACTACAGTGACTACAGGTATAAATGATTTGAGGACCTCTCCTCTTTAAGAACTTCTTTTATACTTTCATTTTCTGGCCCCACAGACTGTTCATCTCTGATTTTGGAATACTTATTACACATTTATTATTTGCCCTTATGTCATTAGCTTTTATGTGTTCAATTAGGTACTGCGGTCCATAGACTACTTTGTATTTAAAAGTGCATCATATTTATTCATACTTGGAAAAAAGTACTCTTTATCAAAAACTATGTTTTAGGGATATGAAAAAGTTGTACTATTTTTTTCCATCTCTCTCTACAGTGCTCAGAATTTATAGATAATGACTTTGACCCCATCAGGACCTTTTCAGGTAATAGATAACCAGAATGACGTGTATGCCTGGAGAAAACTGTGTGGGGTCAAGAAGTTCAATTTCCAAAAGGTCTTTAGGGGATAAAGCTAAAGATTTTTAAGGACATTGCTAGACAGCAGTGCAGTGATATTGAATTTTAATGAATACAGCTGCACCTGTTGGATGGTCCCTGTCCTAGCATATAGCTATGAATTATGGTCTAAGTAATGTTTGCTTTATCTTCTTTAGGTCATTAGGACTTCTTTGTGCACACTATTATTTTTAGAAACTGGTCAATGTCACTTCATCAGAGTTCTCATCCTCTGAAAAATACCTCTTCTTTTTATATGCATACATATTTGTGGATATGTTTGTTTGCATTATTGGATGCATTTATATTTATATTTATATTTATATATTTATAGGCATTACTTATTGGAACCATCATGATATGCATATATCAAAAATGAGCACCCTCAATCGATGTTTCATTAAGAAATTGTATTTTGAGATTTTTTTAAAATGTATTTTCCCTTCAATACAGTGACCAGGAAAGGATTAAGAAACATGGCTGGACTGGCACTGAAATGAACAACAGATGCTCTCCCCCACCTCTCCCAGAAGGGAGAGGAGGAAGAGAGAGAAAGAGACTTATGATTTTAAAAGAAAACTAAACTACTTTAATGATAATATTAATAAAATAATACAAAGAAAATAATGAACAATATACAATATATACAAAACCATATCAAGCTCCCAGGATGACAATCAAGTCACTGGCTGGCACTGGGAAAGTCCCAGATTGGACTCAGTGATGGATGGGAACTGGATTCTGAATCTGGATTCAGGAATGCACAGATGGGGATCACAGGCAGATGAACAGACAGGGTCCTCCTCGGACGCCGGCCATTGAAGAAAGAGGGCTGACCCTTTGATCCCTCAGCTTTTATACTGAGCATGAGGCAGATGGGAGGGAATACCCTGTTGGTCAGTTTTGGGTCACCTGTCCTGTCCGCTCCTCCCCGCAGGGAAAACCCCACTGCGCTTTTCCGCTTCTGACCCTCCAACGGGACATATAACAAAATTCGCTGCTCTTGGTTGTTACAGCAATAAATATAAGCCAGAGCCTCTCTGCATACCATTCCTCGGCATAAATTATAGACAATTGAGTCTTAGCACTCTGGGATTGAACAGCATCTGGACAATATGCTGTTAATTTCAGAGAGTTCAGTTAGTTAGAAGCAGCTTATCTGCGAAGTAAAATTACTGAACAGAAAATTGGTTCTGTTTTACCTCAAACCAGGACAATGAAAACTGAGAACCCTCAATCAATATTTCATTAAGAAATTGTATTTTGAGACTTTTAAAAATGTATTTTCCCTTCAATACAGTGACAAAGAAAGGAGTAAGAAACATGACATAATGAAAGACAGCAAATTTTTAGTCCGTATTGGACCAAACTAGAAAAAGCAACTGTGCCCACAAATGAAGTGCAAAATGACCTGGATGCAGAACTTTTTGGCACTTATAAATTAATTTCTGTGAGTGCTAAATAAAGATACAGTCTACTAGAAACATATTTACACAGCAGATATATGAACAACATCAGTATTTCTTTGGATAGTGTTTGCCAGAAGTTCATTTGTTCATAAATATTGGTGTATTTTTTTCATCAGTTCAAAGATGGGGATGTCAATTACTGTGGGATATTATCTGATTTAAAGGAGCATATTTTGTTTAATATATTTAGTTTCACGTGGAATATAGGTAATATACTATGTGAATTCAGACTTATCATTAGTATTACTTCCTGTAAGATAAATCTGCCACTGCAAAAGGGTTTTGGTCTCCGAGGCAGAGAAGGTTTTTTTATTCCCCAAGGAGCCCCATATGCTAGCCAAAATCAGAAGCTGTGGAAAAACGACTGTTTGGAAAATGATGTGGAGTTATAGAATCTGCTGAACAACACCATGTCTGCTTTAGAACTTCTGTCTTTCTATCCCATGATTAATTCAGAGAGCCACAGCCAACTACTGCCAATCTTTGCCACAGAAGAGTTAATGGATCAATATCCAGATGTAGCTCCACCTTTTCTTCAGACAGCAAGAACTTTGAAGTTGCGTAAAACAGGCATTTTGTCTCAGAGAAGGACATCAGTTTCACATTATGCTACATTGTTGATACAGAATTTTGACCAAAACAATGTTTTATATTAAAATCTAAAAACCAATTATTTTATTCTTAAGAATGAGAATGAGTCTTGAAATAGGAAACTGTTCAGAGAATGGCTATGTTGTCTCCCTGCATTAGTATATGGGAAATGAATTCCATGAAACATGGCCTTTGAATGTATAACTCTTCCCAGATTAGAGCCAATACACTGAATCCTGAAGGAAAGAGACCAGGGGCAATTGCACAGATGAAGAACAACTGAAACATGTTCATGACGACATATCACACTAAGCAGAGTGTATTATGAAGGTTTTCTTTCACATTCCTTTGGGACAGGAACTCTGCAGATCTAGTATTGATCCCTCCACATACCAGACTTAAGACCAGCACTGCTCTCATTCAACATGCACTGTGACTCAAATCTGGGTTAATTTCAAGAGGTATGAGGACAATAAAAACAGAAGTGCTCCAACTGAGCAGAAGTGAAAACGGGTATACAAAATTCCTGATATACCTGGAATTCTGGAATTATAGAAAGGATTAAAATTAGCAGTGATAATTTGCAGCTGCTTTATTGATTGAAAATGATTGATAGTTGTATAATTTTGGAGGATATAGAGAGTGTATTTTCTGCTTGTTTGGCAAGTTGTTTTCAGAACGGAATTTAATCCGTAATAAACCAGCTTTTTACTTTCCCCTTTTAGCCAAGGTTATGTTTGCCTTTACATAGAAACTGCTGTTTAAATTCATTATGAATGTTTAAAAAAAATCCAGACTGGTTTTGGCCAATGGTTAGTCCTTTGTATAAAAAACAGTCTTCTAATGAGGTCGGCTTTGGTCACAGTGATTTGTTAGAAGTAACAGACCATATTCCAGTTCATCAAAGCTTCATTATATTCCAGTTCCTAAAAGTGCCAAGAAAAAAATCATGTTGTAATCTAAGATGTCAAGGAAATAATTTATCCAAACAGTTTAGGTGGTTCTTAACACCTTAGGTGGCGATGTGCTGTGCTGCCACTTCCTTTTTGTTACATCTGAGAAGACATTAGATCCAACTTTTGCAACAGGAATAATCCGTAGTTAACAACTTAGTCCTACTATCTTTATCAGAGGTGTTGAAAGCTATTTTATATTTGAGAGATTCTTCAGGCTCTTGGGGCTGTGTGGCATCTGCCCCCTTCATGGCTGCTTCAGAGTTGCAGAAGGATAAATAAGGAGAGAGTCTTGAAAAGAGTTAGCAACGTCACATGCTGCAAGGCCTATACAACGCAGGAGAGCAATGTGCGCTCCACAGAACATACTCCCCTGAATGTTCTCAAGACCCTTCTGCATTTTGGCTGTGCTTTCTGCTGAGATTAGTCAGGAGGCTTTCAGGCTCACAGTTCTAGCTTTGTTTTGTGTCTAAATTCTGCTGATGTCCCTCTTGGCATGTCCATCCTCTTTTAGGTCTGGCCCTTAAGTACTGTAATGATGATGAGTAGGAGGGAAAAAAATGCTTCAAAAGGGACAAGCTGTATTCCAGCGTGCAAAGTAGGGGATGTGGGAAAACTGAAATCTCTCAGTGTCCAACACCCTGAATTCTTTGAGTGTATTTATTATACCTGAGTCCTGCTTTTCTACTTCAAAGGAGGCTCTAAAGTGATCATTAATGTTCCCTTGGTACAACCTTAACATTCTGATGAAATTCCATCTCAGATAATTGTGTTCTGCCTTTCCAAATTCCCTTTGCCATTTCAGCTGTATATGAGATTCTTTTCTCTCTATCTGTTCTTAGCCGTTGAGAGCAATTGCTGTCTAGAGGCAATGCTGTGGTGGGTGAGTGATCTACTTATATAGTCTCTCCTTCATTTATTTCCCAAGGGAATGTTGATTCTTAATTTAATGTTTTTAAAGCACTGTAGGAGCAATTGTAGTAAGTGTTGAACAAGGCATTGTTTTCTTTTCTATTTTAATGGGTTTCATACTTTGATAAAAGGTGTATAAAATAGTATAAATTTTTTAAACGTAAGAAGATGTCTACTAAATATGGTAATTTGATGAGAGTTGTAACTCAGATGTAAGTCAGTCCTATTTCATCTGTTTCCTGGTGGTAGAAGTGTTGCCTTGCTCCATGAGGCAGAAATAGGAGATGATCAAGTCAACGTACATGACAGCAAGAAAAAAGAGGAAATGAGGGTTGTACAAAAAGCAAGATAACTAAACAAAGTGCAATTTCCTTTCCTTTTCTGAGACATGGTGTGAAACAGAGTCGCATGACAGAATGACAATTTTGCTGTTATTATGCCCTCTTGATCAAATTGATTAACTTGTTCAACCAAAATAAAGATATTTTCTTCGGATGCAATATAGAATTTCCTTTAGCGGAATGCTAATCAAATGTAACAGCAAGGGAACAATTTATTTCTTGTTGAGTTATGAACTTCCCAGTGCTCCAGCAAAGAATAGTAAAAGTCTTTGGGCATATCCCACATGGAATAACGTAATTTCTTATTTCAGAGCAACTGCATTAATAATATTTTTTAGATATAAGGAAGGGAATTTGTCTCCTTGTGTTGAACTAGTGTACATAATTCTTTGCTACAGTTCTCCTGTGGCGAATGATCTTTGGTTTAACTATCATCTCTGAGCGTAATGGAAGAAATCTGTTGAATTCAAAAGTCCATATACCACCCTCTATTCATATTATGTTGGTTTCTGAAGCTATTGAAAGAACCTTGGCAGTTACAGGGCAATGGAGATCTTAATTAATACTTTGTATACTGTCACATAAAACTGGAAAGCACTGTCAGTGTCAGGAAGGACAACCTCTATCATACACCCCAGCTATAGCGTGCATTTATTGAGCCAGTATCTACCTAGCTTGGACATTTTTGGTCTGTAGTTCCAGAATCCTTCCCTGATGTGGCAAATCTCATGTAACCGTGTGCTTAAGTATGCATCATGTATAGGACTACAAATTCTAATCTGATCATGGAACATTTCTTCATTTTCTTTTTGCCTAAATCTAGTACGGAAATGTCAAAGGCTGCCCTTCAAGGAAGGCAAAACAGATCATAACATTCGCAGATGCTGAACAAGAAATCACCTGATACTGAAGTATTTGTTAAAACTTATCTCCCAGAAAAGTCAATACTTCTGATATAAAAAACTGAACTGCAGTGCCTGCTACTGTTTTGGGGAAACACCTTCTAAAGTTTAATCACCTTCATTATTAAAAAAACCTTGTTCCTTGTTTCATTCATGTTTAGCTGCAGTCATCAGCTTCTTTCACTAACTTAAGTGACCCCTTCATATCTGCTGCTTTGTCTCAAGTAAGGTGCTAAGTACGTGAATATTTTTATGGAGCTTTATTTTTATTATTTTAAAATGTCTGCAGTTTTAAAACATTTATTCTAAAACACTTGATATAGATGAAAACTTTCTAATGGAAATATATTCCTTTTTGTAAGACTAAAACTTTCTGGAAACACATTTCCAAATGAATTGTATCAGACTGTACAGAAAAAACAAGATGATAACTGATAGACTGCTGACTTAGAGTCTCAGATAATGTTTGTCGTGCATGCACCAGGTGAAAAGTTGTTTTGTCATGTTTTTATTTTGGTTTGTTTTCTTTTTTGTGAGATAGATTTGATCAGAATTTTCTTCTTATGAAGTTGTTTGACTTTTTTTATATTTCATTTTCATCTTAATTCCATTCCAAAAACACTGGTATTTTAGATGAGAAGGATTTTTATTCCCAAGTAGGCTACTTTCAGAATATTCCAGCTTTGGTCTTATTAAACAGAAGTAAAATTATCTCTGTTCCCTTTTTGTTAGTCCTTGTTTTTGCAAGTAACAATTGTATTAAACCCTTTTTGCTCACGGTGGTTACTTGGGAGCTGACTATTTATTATAACCCCTACACAATTTCTGTAGATTTTATTTCCAAGTGAGACTTACATTCCTCATTTCTTGCTGTAAATGCTTACATTTAGCTGTATTAAAAAAAAGGTTTTATAAAGACCTCTTAAACCAAGAAATCTGCATTATTTTGGATTTTATCTTATTAGCAATACCTTTATATTCTTGTCTGACCACAGATATTTGAGTACTATTAAATCTAGATGCTATTAAAAAATCCCTATTTATTGATGGGTCTCACAGACACTCCTTTCAAGCTTGGCTAATAGGCCAATTTGTAATCTTCTCATTACATACTGGCACTACTAATTCAGTTGCCTTTATTATTCCTAGAGTCTTATACTTCTACAGTAAGTGTACTTAAACAAATTTGCTATTTCATCCAATAATTAAGTCAATTTTGCTTGACAAGATCAATTTCCTGTAAAACAATTAAAATGAAATTATTTGATTCCTGTAACAGATTTTCCAAGAGTTTGTCTCATTTAATGTCAGTTAGTTATTTCTGTCATCCTCTTTGCCTTTTGTGACTTTACCCCAGTGTTAATTCTCTAGCAATATTTTATCATTTCCATGGAATCCCAGATTTGTATGAAGGAATATACACAGACCAGAGATTGTCCACTGGTTTGAAACTAAGAGTTGATTAACAGCCCCTTTAGTTATTGCAAGTTGCAAAATATTCCACATTTGTGGATTTGTACATTATCCTGTTTCTTCCCAAATGTAAAATAGAAATGTTTATTGAGCACTTCATTTTGTTCATTACTTGTTGCTGGTTTTATTATCATTACCATCTCCACTTGATAATGGATATAAAATGTCGCTAGAATTATTTCTTTCCAATATGCCTAAAACATTTTTTTGGTCTTTTTGCTCTGCCAACAATTGGTTTTCCCCAATGTATTCATTATCCCTTGTCACTTCTGTATGCCTCATAACTTCTAATTTACTTTCATTTCCATTTTCTCTTTTCCTCAGTGTTTTATTTCTAATTGCTTTCTTATTTCCAACTGCTGCCTTAACTTTTCCACTGAAAGCAGAATGGGCTTTTAGATAAAGATGCATAGTTTATACATGTGGGGAAAAAATTAGGGCTTCTTAGAGACTCAGAGGAAAACTGGCATGATTCATTTAAATTCAGGAGTGTCATCTGTATAAAACCACTTTGAATGGTTTGAAATAAGAGTCAAGCTGAGTTTGGCAGGATTGGAGAAATAGGAAGACCTGAAGATACTTGTGTATCTGAATCATAAGGAAAGCCTATGCCTTAAGGACACTTTTCAGGAAAATTAGGAGTGTTGTGGATTATCTGTATTTGAGGATGGATGTTAGGATAACACCTAAGTTATTGGGCCTGAGTAGGTAGTGGATATAAAAAGGAGGTTTGCCAGAGTAATATAGGCTGAAGAGGTGATTCATGAGGAAAACAAGCTCTGCTTAGTCATGTTTAACTACAGAGATGGAGAGATAAAAAGTGGCAGAGATTTCAGTGTGAGTAAAAGGAGACAAATCTAGTGAGAGAAATGGATCTGCACATCCTGGCAAAGGGATGATGGCTGAAGCTGTGCTTGCAACAGAGATCATAAGTGCAAAAGAAGGCAGAGAGAAGGTGGGGTAAGAATACGGATTTGTGAATTCAAGTAAACAACTACCATTGACTTTCTTTCACTGCTTTACTGAGAGGAAGTTGGCCAGGTACATTCCCCACCTGGTTTTAGAAACTGAAACTGGGTTGGACAAGTGATATTGTTATTTCATATCTTGTTACCTGAAGAAGTCTAGGACAAGCTCCTGAGACTTTCGCCATTTCATGAAGAAGTAGCACCAGAAAAAGTTGGTGAACAGTTACAGGGAGAGAATTTGGGAAACATTGCAATTAGAATTTTATTTTATTTTATTTCAAAAGTTATGTCTAAGAATACATTTCTGGCATGATCACAGTTTATGATGAATTTTCTCAAGGTATAGTCTTATGATCAAAATGGTGTATTTTCCAATCAGTGTAGACCTGGCAAGGATGCAGTCAGATTCTGTTCTGCCATCTTATGTCAAAGTCCTGGAGTAGAGGTCTGTAAACATTCTTTCCTTCACCAGAAAATTTTTTATGCCCTTGAGAGGAAGGTCTGGTGGAAGTGGCCAGCATTGCTGACAATTTCTGTAGCCAGTGGTGCAAAATGCCTCATGTGACTAATGTTGTCTCAGTCACCTTTACCTGCTCAGGTCCTCCATTTGCAGTGAGGCACAGATAAAGTTTAATTCTTGGAGCGGTAGTGAAGTGCTTTCTGTTCACCACATCTTGACAGATAAAGAAGATAATATTTATCATGTGAATACACAAGGGGATGATTTTAGAGTCAATTTCCACAAGAATGTATTTGAATAAAATTTTGCTTGGAGAATGTCTCCACCAGTCTTACCAGAACTGCTGAAACAAGTTCATTCTTTAATGTGACTGCTGTGACTGGTTTTTTTTTTCACTAACCTACCAGTTTCAATTAGTGATTTGGTTTGTTCCATTTGGTGTAAAATAAACAACAGAAATAAATTATTATTTATGTGGTATAGATTAAAATCATCAAATTTAGTAATGTTACTACAAAGTGTTTTAACATTATTGTGCTAGTTCGTACCACGCCTGTTCAAGTGATGCTGAGGAGCTGAAGCTCACAGCAGTGGAGGGCAGAAATGCCTATTGTTCCATTGCTTTGGCATGGGTCCACCTTCAGTGAAGTACCCATCACTACTAAAGTAAATGTGATGCTTCTGTGCCAAACACGGTGTCATCAGCCAAACTTCACACAGATATAAAGACACAATCCTTTTTTTTAATGTCATAATTGTGTCTATGGTTTGTATAAAATACATTTTTTTTCTCCAGAAATAAGATAAATTATAACAAATGGGTTGCAAACAATTTTCAGTTTAGTGTTTAGGCTTTGAAAAAGATTCCCTAATCTTTTCTGATACTGATTTTCTAAAAAAGTCTGAAACAACCAAGCATTTGGTGAGTATTTTACATCAGAACATATCAGTGGAATATATAGCTCAGTAATTCAGTTTATTTCTTATTCTTTACATCAGCAACATTTTGTAACACCTTGGAGGATCGATTTCTAGTTTCAGAGTGCAGCATATTTCAAACTAGATCCTTCCTGAATTGTGTTGAAAACTATTATTTGCTAATCATGACAACAAAAATAATGCCATCACATTAGTGCGCCTTGGTATTAAAATAGAAGATGAAGTAATGTTAATTCAGCCAGCATGTGTATTATTGTTCTCACTGTCATGTAGTTCGATCTACTGAAAATGAAGATATGCTGCTTTTAAAGTGGAACCAAGAGCAATGCAATTCGGTCAGGCAATACTTTTCTCAAGTTGATTCCATCCATAATGCACTACTAAAGAAAAAGTATCTTTCTAAAATGGCACTAATTGCTGTACACTTCTAGCCCTTTTGGAAGTTATATAAGAGAACGTCGGGGTAAAATAACTTGGTCTTCATTTGTCATGATAATGAAATTGTAGAACATTGACTTAAATTTGCCTCATTTTGGATGCACGTTGTATAATGGTAATATATCCTGATAGCCACTATTCTTCATGCAATCAAGTTGCTATTACAGTGACTATTTGATTTGAAAATATGCAAATAAATCTTCATAATGATATTATGTGATGAAAATAAATGGCATTTGTTTTAGGTGAAGCGTGTGATGGAATGAAACTAAGCTAATCATTACATTTTTTAGAAACAGGATACTTTTTGTTCATGCGAAATAGTCTGCAGAAAACTTACATGTCTTGATAAGTATGGGCTTGCAAGTGAGCTCAGGTTACTTAGTTTTAGGATCATTCCATCTACTGAAAATAAACTACGGTATCAGTGTTTCATTGTGACTAGAGAGGGTGAAAATGCTTTGACTCCATACTGCAAATGACTGTGGGAGCAGTTCTTGTAGGCAAAAATTTATTAATTTTAGTCTACTATTTTTACATACAGACAAATCTTGGGTTTTAATATTGTCTGATCATTACTTATGTGAATCAGTTAGCTAGTGTTTGTATTTTTTTAGCTTTGTTTAAAATGTCAATTTTTCATAAGGAACAAGGTTAATGGATTCATTAACAGTTAATGACAAGCATTTATTTAAAAAAAAAACCAAAACACCTTCTAGCTAGTTGAATTGCATACAAGTCTGATTCTAGGAAAGTCTCTGTTGCTAGGGCCTTTCTCATTTCCTTGGTCGAAGTGATACAAAGAACAGGAAAAGGTGTATGGATCTCAGCTTTTGTATTTCCCAGACGACACATAGTTTTGTTCTTAATATCTAAAAATTCAAGAGTTGAGGTTATGACTGGATAGTTACTTTTTGCATGCTTCCTGTATATGCTGTTGAACATATTGCATGCATAATATTCAAACATGTAATGAAGTTCTGCATATATAACCAAGAATAATATATATGTGTGTATATACGTGTGTACATTTAAATATGCATGCATATACAAGTATATGAAGACCATATATATACGGACATACCTACAGACACAGGTCTTTGGTTTGTAGGACACGACTTTGAGTTTCATTATGAGCTCAAACATCTTGGAATATTCACAGTATAGGACACAACTAATGCTAGCAAAAGAAAAGCAGACAATATAGAACAATTAATGCTTTAGTCATTGGTCACCCTATATTCAATTACGCCATTTCATTTAATGTTCTCTAGTGTAACTATCAACCCTATATGAATGAGTCATTGTACCAGAGAATGCGTTAGGAGGCTACATACACGGACGTGTACCATCTTTAACCAAAAGGAAATAATTTGTTCTCATTAAAAAGCTGTTCTGCCACTCCTTGGCATGCCATAC
This sequence comes from Charadrius vociferus, assembly GCF_000708025.1. NCBI lineage: Eukaryota > Metazoa > Chordata > Aves > Charadriiformes > Charadriidae > Charadrius > Charadrius vociferus. The sequence goes on from NW_009648894.1 coordinate 1,509,306, forward strand.
ACAATTTGGAACACACCTTTGAAAGAATATATTGCTAGAGGGAAGGTGAGCCATTAAATAATTAAAATATTTATTATTAAAGCATCTCTGAGTTTTGTGGTAATGTAAAGTGTAAAGGGTCAGACTGAAGTGTGTTTAGATTTTAAAAAAGGGACAGCAATGCTGAGACTTGGAAGCTCCTGGTTTTTCACTGATACTGTAATAAATCACCTTACTTCCCCATTAAAAAGAAACCTTTAGAACTGCCACACCTGTGAACTCACTGTAGGCACTGAAATCAAATAATTTATCTTCCTACATAGATAACAAATACAATTAGGATGCATCAGAGTGTGGTGTCTCATTAAAAAAGCTCCATTTTTACCTCGGATAATCACAACAGTTTATGTAAGATACCAGAAAACAAAAAGGAGAGATTAAAAGGCAACCACTGGAAGTATACCTACTCTGAAATTCCAAGGTGTATTTTGACTTTATGTTTATTTCATTCTTCTCGTGCTCTTACTTAATATGATTCCTTTTCCTGTTTCTATTTTCTTGGACAGACAAATAAATCTATTGTAAGGTACGCACTGAGAAATCTTTGGGTAGTGTACATTTTTCCTATGAGATACCACTGTTTTTCCCTTAGAAAAGGAGTATCTTCAAAAGGATTATACAGTTTCTTTTATCTAGACCTATAAAGAGTGCTAATTCAAAACTAGTCTGTTTTAGATTACTTTGGCATTTTTTATTAATCGGGTGATTAGACTAGATTCAGCTTTGAATTAGTGGCAAAGATGAGGATAACAATGGTAGCCCTGGCTTGTAGATAGAGCCATTAACTATTTGGAGACATAGTCTGGAGGGTGTATGAATTTTTGAGACAAAGTTCTCCAGCAGTCATTGGTATGAATCACTTGTTGCCTTTTCCCTTTCCATAACTGGATTAATTTCTAACCTTAGATCTTTGAAAATTAATCATTAAATACACATAATTTTCTGAAATTGGAAATACATTAGGAAATGTACAGCATGTAAGTATCAGCAGTGGAAAATCAGTATGTACTTAATAGGTTTTGTATATTTATAGACCTTAGAAATGTTAGACTAATTTATTTGGACAGCATTCTGTATACTTGGTATTTTGATTTACTTTCCCTATGTTATTAATTGTAAGTATCCCAATATGCAATATTGCTGTCTTCAGTTTTATCTTTCACTAACACCATGATTTTTAACCAAGTGGCTTTCCCCTATCGTTCACTTAGAAATCCTGGAAATCTTTTCACTTCACATTGAAAATTCTTCACATGTATCTTGGAAAATGGGAAGAAAAGTGACCTCCTGAGCTGCTGATGCTCAGTCTCCTGTGGTTTCAGACAACTAAGCACTATAACATCTTTCTTTAGCTAATCAAAAGTCATTTTTTTTTCTCCAGTTTGTATTCCAGAACGACTCTACTGTGTGGGTTAGAGATCTTCTTTATTAGTCATGGATAGTTTATGCCTGTTTATTTTTCTCCCAACAGTCTTTTATTTCAAGTGTGTCCTTTCTATGAGATGTGTTTACCCTCCTACCTGCTGATGTACTCACTGAAAGCAATTATATCGCTGCTTGCCTTGGTTTGCTACTTCAGCTTGTTTTATCTTCCTTTTATACAGTTATCTCTTCATGCTGCTTCTCAGTCTAGATCTAGGGACTAATTAAGAAGTTGCTTTGCACTGTCAACTCTAAGGGACTCCTGAGAAAGCACAAACTCTTCAGACAAACAGGAGCCATTAATATTGATGAATAAAGCATTTGGAACTTTAGGGGTCTCCAGAAATAGGTAGTGAATGACCAGGGTTTAAAGGATTTCAGATTTGAAACTACATGCCTATATTCTGCCCAATTTTCACTAGAGATACTTTGGTAGAGTCTATTTTGGATTTGAGCCTTAAATTCTATACCTCAGTTCTTTGTTCTTAAAAGCCTGAAGACCCTCCTTTACATAGCAGAGTTGTTACAGAGAGAAATTAGTTCCTGTCTATGCGCTACTTGAAAATGATAGAAGACGTGCAAAACTCTTTATAGCCAGAATTGAACAGGAAACATTTTCCTGCTACTGTCCCTGTTATTTCTGAACACTCAATCTGACAGGCATTTGCCCAGCAGTGGATTTGGTTTTTCATTTCCCATTTACTTAGTCCTCTCCAGGGAATGTCAGGATAATTTTGATTTATCTTTAATGGCTCATTGCTTCCTAATCAATATTCTTATCTGACATTTTATTTCTAACCAGAAATTTATGCTTGACACAGCTCCAAAGAAGTCAGAAGAAAGCGCCTTTTTAGGCCCCACTCCCTGTACAAGGGTGAGGCAAATGCTTTCAATATGCCTGAGAACATCCCATCACATTGATTCTCAACAACTGTTGAGATTCCTTTCTTATAAGAAGTTAAGAAATTGCTTGCAAAGTGCTAAGGATGTTGTCTCTTGGCGCTCAGTCTCAAAAATAAGCACAGTCCCCTCTTCAATGAAAAAATATGTAAAGGTAAAATAAAGCCAGTATTTTAATGCTGTGCTGATACACAGCACCTGGCAGAATTTGCGCAATACTGAGACCTGTTGCTATATACAGTCCTTTACAAACTTCAGATCTGACAGCCACCCACAACCATGTTGGTGTTGTTTGGTATATCTCTAGGGATATCAATTAATCTGGATATCATTTAGCATGTGGTATTAGTTTTATTAAATATGCAGATTTATTAATATTTCACTGCATCATTTAGTTGGATGTTTAAAAAAAGATTTTATGAATCTATTATTTAAATGAGATAAAGGATTATATGGTTCTTTATGCAGAAAATATATCTCATCTCTCTTACTTTATTATCTCATTTGGTTTTAGATGAAGGATGTCGGATTGCATAATGAGGGAACGAGATCTCATTTTCACCAAGGCTGCTCAAACTTAATGCATGGGCTTCAAGCTCCACTGTTCTTCTCAGTAAAAATACTCTATGTGACAATACTTTTTTGCTTGCAAAATGTGGAGTAGCGCATTGTGAAGTTTCTAATTCCATGGTGCTCAACTGCCTGTGACATTATTAATTGAAAAGACTACAGTATATTATGGCTTTCTGGGTTACAGTTTATTCTTCCTTTTAATATGCATGGTTTTGTTCTTTCAGGGCTTTTGGAAGAAAGAAAACGTGTGGTCAAAGAATATCTAGATCAGTGATATTCTTATGTACAAGATGTACATTTCAAACGCTTTCTAAAATCCCAACAAGTTAGAATGAATTTCAGAGGTAAAACAGAGTCAGCAATCAAAACACTTTTTAAATATTACTTGATTTAAATTGGCTGTACACCCCCTGCCTCTGATGATCATTTTCCATTATTCATTGTCATCCTTGGGTTCTTCAGGCTGCTTCTTAGAGGACCTAACTCTTTTTGTTAGTAAGCATGTGTGGCTTTCTTTGAAATACCCAGACTGCGTCTGATGATTCGTAAACAAATGGTGACTTGATTCACTTGAGGGTCTAAGTCTAAATGAAATATTATGAAATTATCTAAGTCTAATGAAATGTAAGCCACCAGCTGAAATCTGAAATAGAGCCAAGATAGAGGCTCTGATTTTCTTGCTTTACTTGCTGGGTCAGGGCTGACAAGGACAAACCTCACATGCACAGCTAAGTGAAAATGAAAACAACTCTTTACAATAACTTTTGGTGACACGTTTAAGAATTCTAAATTGCCCTGGGAATACAAAGTCAACATATTTAAAGACTATTCAGCCACAATTCATAGAATTTTGATCGGAGTGTAAACTGATAAGTTGCAGTGGGTCATAGACCTAGAAAAATAGTTTCTGAAGTGCAAGATCAGTCGAACAACACATGTCAAATACTTACGGGAAAGTCAGGCTTTCTGACTTATTCCTTCCCCCAGGAAGACATTGGGACACTGAGGAGGGATAATATACAGATAATATGCAGAACTCTGGTGGTGATCGGGGGCTGATGTGAGATCAGAAATGCTGGGAGGCTGAGTTCACAGGATTAATATGGGTATATATATAAAAAAAAAAGTATAATTTATTTCCTAATAGAGAAATTGGCAGATGTGGAAAGATAATGGAAATTTCCCCTCTCTATCAAATAATTTCACATAATGAATTCAGTGCATTTGTAAAATCATTGCTGG
>NW_009648894.1:1513491-1533426 GCF_000708025.1 Charadrius vociferus
CAGGAATTATTCCATAGTTTTTCATTGTGCTGTAGGGTGTTGTGGATATTGAGGTGACTGATCACGTACAATTAAGCACGAAGTTCCTGGCTTAATTTATTTTGTTGGTTCCAGAGAGAATGGTTCATTTCATATCTGTAAGAAGGCACGAGAGTTCTTCCCACACTCGCTCTTTCAACTCAGTATTTTGGCTTTTGCACTGTCATTTCACACACAGTTTTAAGGTGAAGATACCAAACAACAGCAACTTGTCCTCGTTAGCCTTTGTAAGCAAACTTGAATTGCTAGTCTCCTTTTCAGCTAAGTAATGAGTCCAAGTTCTCCAGTCAGATCTCCAGAGGTGATTGTAGTCAAATACAATAATATGTAACCAATAGTGCAAGGCTTTAAATTAGAATTTTCTAAAATTAGTAAAGAAATTACTAGTTCAGCCTGCAATCAAAGAGAAGATAAATAATCTAAAGGCATGCCATCATGGCAGATCACATTTATTAAGCTATTCTGTCTACAATAGCTCTCCAGATGGTTCCCATAGTTATATTTAATAGCTAACTTAAATGTCAGATAGAAACTTCAAAATGTGCTGATGAAATCACTCAAGGCAAAGTCTGGCTTGTGATGCATACAGCATTTGTCATTCCAATATGGCCCTTTATTGCTACTCTCGTATTACTTTCAAATATTGAATTTTAATGGCATGTAAAGCAACTTCAGTGAGCATTACTCAAACAATAATTGAACACTGATTATTTTATGAGGTTTTCTTTTTGAAGGAGGGATTATTTTCTTAGTTAATCTGGGATTGAAATATGAGTGATTTAACTCTCACAAAACTGATGTGATACATACTTGAAAATTATCTGATCCAACATTTCTGAGGGTCTCTGTAGAAGACAGAAGTTAAGTGCCTTTATATATGGTCCTGAGACAGAACAAAACTAAGTCTGGAGGTATTAGCCCAACATTTTGGTCTACGTACATAAATAAAATCATTCTTATAAAACAGAAGAGCCAAAATGAGTAACTATAGAGTAGGAGTTTAATTTACACCTAACAGCTTAATTGTCAGTAATACTGTTAATGAAATTCCATAATTTCTTGTTGATACCTTAGTGAAAAATCTTTGAACCCACAGATCTGTAATGTTCTGTACAGTCTGTTTTTTAATTGCCAAAGAATCACCAAAAATGACATCTAATTTATTTCCAAAATATGATATTTAAAATACTGTATTAAATGTTCACATGTTTATGTTCAATATGTTCAGAAGTACCTTTTTTTTTTAATTCTCCACAGTCTCAGTTAGTAAAACTCTTCCAAAAAGACTTCTATGTGTGGAGACTTGCATGATTTTTTTATGCTACAGTAATTTTTAAATGTTCTTTATATTCAATAGGAATATATGTCTATTTAAATAATCAATTCATATAAATTAACTCAGGTAGGAAGTGAGTGTTTGGAATAGAAGTATTGCAGAGAGAGGACAGGAAAGATGCTGGATTTGATGGCAAAAACTATATAAATATCCCCATATCTGGGTTGAAAATCACAGGCATAGTTTATTGCACTTGAGAAATGAAAAACAAATTAATCTTTATGCAAAAGATGCTGAGACAGATTTCTTTTGCACATCCAAAGGTCTTTATGTGGGAAGGAGTTTAGGCATTCTCAGAGTTACATTCTAGTTATCTGTATAAAACTCAGATAAAACAGGATTTGTTCAGGGGACTGAGTTAAAAGTTGATTAGTATTAGGCAAAGGTTTTATTTTTATTGTTGAACTAAACAAGTCCGCTCTCTATGTAATCAGCATATGCACAAGATCAGCTTCCAATAGTGTTTAGGTTTTCAGGCTACAAAACTGTGCCCCTATATCATGATACTATCCAGATATTTCTCTTTAATCTTGCCTCAAATGTATTTGTTGTACATTCATTGAAAGAGTACATAGAGGATGCAAGAGGGCTGTGAAAATGACTGAATAGAAATGGCTTTGGCCATTATCAAAAACTGACAAAACAGAAAAGTGGAATAAAACGCATGGAGTGTAAATGATCATAACTTTGTTGCATATGTATTTAACCGGGTGTAAAAGTCTTTTTTAAGATCCTCTTTATGCTCTTAAAATTGTCCATTTATATTTTATTTTCACATTCCTTTTGCAACTGAGTGCATATAAGTCAATTTTGTGGTCTTCAAATTTCAGCCAATTAGAAAAAATGTGGTTTTTTTGTAAAAATAATCCATAAAACCTTCAATATTGAAATTCAGCTAACATGATTACTAAGCCAATACCAAAATTTTTGTTGGCGTACAGCAAGAACCTTCTTATTTCAGTTGCTATGGCTGTATACAAAAATGTCAAAGGTAAAGCATAGTCTTATTGTTTCTCTCAAGTTTTTCCATAACCCTCATTGGAATGCGTTATAATTCTTATGGTTTTAAAAATTCAAGCTTAGTTTTCTTTTTTTTCAGACTGGAAGTTTTTCATGTCCAGAGTTGACTACATGAGCATGTTTCCAAGATTAAAGAATATTGATGATCAAAGGGCTGGAGCACCTCTCCTATGAAGACAGGCTGCGAGAGTTGGAGTTGTTCAGCCTGGAGAAGAGAAGGCTCCGGGGACACCTTATAGTAGTCTTCCAGTACCTAAAGGGACCCTACAAGAAAGCTGGAGAAGGACTTTTTACAAGGACATGTAGTGATAGGACAAGGGATAATGGCTTTAAACTGAAAGACGGTAGATTTAGATTAGATATTAGAATTCTTCACTATGAGGATGGTGAGGCACTGTGACAGTTTGCCCAGAGAAGTTGTGGATGCCCCATCTGAGGAAGTGTTCAAGGCCAGGTTGGATGGGGCTTTGAGCAACCTGGTCTAGTGGGAGGTGTCCCTGCTCATGGCAGAGGGTTGGAACTAGATGATCTTTAAGGTCCCTTCCAACCCAACCATTTTATGATCCTACGATTCTATGAAAATAATTTTCAAGAGTTATGAGAAAAATAATGAAGTTCGCCTTTATTACTCACCTTTATAATGGAATAATTTTAAAATCTCAGTTGACTGCCTTTTCCCTTCCAGAAAGAGTTCTCTTAATGAAAAGGGTGAAACTCTGTACTTTGGTGTACTCTATGGGAAATTTGTCTTCAACATCAGTGGAGTCAGTGTCATCCAATGCAAAGAACCATAACAGAATATAATTTAAAAAATACGTCAGGGAGCACATTACAAAGGGGAGCCTCTGGGTTCTGTAAACATAGTCCTTATATCTCACGAAGTAACTAAAGAATATAAGAGAGTGACTAGTTTTGAGATGGCCCTCCAGACTGATATGTTTAACATAAGCTCTTCAAATTCATCCTTTTGCCCTTGTTTTGGTCACAAGGAATTTGTGGCCACAATTTTGGGATATAAGGCATATATTCTGCATTTATGTACAGAGATAGAAATAAATTGATGGCAGAATCCTAAATACTTCAAATTCTACCTAAGTGTAATGACTATAAGGATGATCAGCATTCATGAAAATCAGTCTGCTTTGACTTACATGTCTGTCCATGGATTTAGGTACAAAAGTTTGCCCCGATTTAAAATTCTTCCTTAAACCTCTCTGAGCCTAAGATATAAGGAATGCACAAAATTTTTGCTTGCTCACGTAATAACATTCTTAGATATAGTAGAAGTGTTTGAAAATTTGTTAGTCATAAGAAGCATATTAAACAAGGCTGCAAAAAGAAGATTAATTCTCTGTACGTTGTTTCTGAAACCATGAGTAGCCTTCCCCAGTTTCCAGTCAATCAGTATCATCCTTTTTTTGTTTCCAGCACTCGTGTCCACATTATTTTAAAATTTTCTGTATGAATATCCTACCTTCTTTTCCAGCATCGAGTTGATTAAGTTTTCTCTATCTACTTAACCCCTCATCAAATAGAAGAGTTAATTCAACGAACATAAGATCATTTCCTTTCTCTGTCTTCTACTTTTCTAGTAAATGAATAATTTAATACCATCATATTAGTATTCATGCACATCCTCATCATTTAGGATGACAGTAAATCAAATATGAAAACACATCTGTTTACAGAGAAATTACCATATTTCATATACTGTATGCAAATTCTATGCAACTTTTGTGATTTCCTTGAAGGCAGAATGCTCATTCTTCCGACACAGCTAATTACTTCCGTATCCGAGTTTGACTTGCTGATGAGATATATTTGTGGTTTTCAATACTGCATTTGGAGTCTTCTTTCCATCCATGAACATGACATACTGAATCCAGGCTGCTGGAGATGGCATCATCTTTAAAGACCCTTTCATTTTAAGCATGGTAAGTTAACACAAAGGGAAAAGGGCATTATTGTATAGAGAATGAATAAAACATAGTCAAAATTTAAGGAGAAATATCTGCTCTATTTTTCATTGTATCTTTGTTAAATTATTGCAAGTGCTTTCTTTTGTGCTTTTTAATTAATTAGTTTCAGCCACATGCAAGAAGAAAATGTTCTTCCATCAGACATTTAATTGCAAACCTACTTTGTGGGGTTGAACAGCAAAACATACTGCCAGTAATATTTTCTTTGCTAATAAAACAAATTTTCATTTTTTCATCATTTCATTGGATAGCCTTCACTGCATAAAAAATTATTCATATGTAACAGATGATGGCTTGAAATTGGTTCTGTGTCCTATAGCTTATGAAATTTTCACTAAGAGAATATGCACACACCAACTTATGACCTAAGAAATAAAGTGTTTTACCTGCACATGCCCATGACAACAAGTTTTCTCTTTCACAGATTTTGTTCATATCTGATGTCACATAAAGAAATCATAACTAAGTACCCAACAAAGATAAAATGATTAATAGCTATGCACTTCCTACAGTATTGTTTATCTACCCAAAGTATTGCAAAAAAAGCAGCAATCAGTTCCCCAGAATAACTTTATTGGTTTTAATGTGTGTTTTGGACTAATGGCAAATGCTCCCATAATTGATTGTTAGAGAGACAAAGGCAGCCAATATAGTTTTTACTGACAAAGTGCAGCAGTTCAACAAAGAATTCCAACAAAACTCATAATAATTTATAGCTGCTTGTTGAGTTAAACAATATTAGCAAGACCATCTGCAGTATTGCTTTGATGATTACAGATATGTTAATAGTTCAATTAGTGCATAACTTGCCATTAGGTGCACATTCCTTCAGTGCTGCAAATTCTGCAAATCTATTTACTTAGTAGGATGGAAGTAGGACAGAGTTTTTGTTTCCTTCATGGTCAGTGGCAAGTTTGTCACATTATGTAACAAAATAGTAAATCTAATTTACTAATAAATGAATTTTCAAGAAAGTGATGAGCAACAAAAGAGTGATTGTCATTCCTTCAAAATGGTGATGACATCAGATTTGGTTTGCTATACTGCCTGCTGTTGCTTAATTTTATTGTAAATCAGGCCAGGATTTGGCGTCCTCCCTTTCATGCACGTTGCAGTTCCTGGGGGAGGATTCATAGCTGGAGTATGCACAACTATTAGCTGTTTAGAAGTGGATGTATTTGAGAACACAGTATTGTTTTAACTCTGCAGGGTTAATGCTTATGGTTTAATGTTTATGGTTATGGAAGGTATAAATTATGCTTTGTGAACATAATTTGATATCCATCAATTAAAAAAAAAAATTACCTTACTCCATGGTTGCTGCTTTTTTTCTGTTGGGTTTTTTTTTTTTCAGATCAGCTTCTTTGTCCATAATTTGCTCATTGCTATTACAAAGTGTAAGACTGCAGCAGTGCATCAGAATAAAATTCCCCTGGAGCTAGTGTGCTCCTGTACCCTGCCAATGAAGGCACCAAGTGAATGTGAGCTGACTTTCTGTATACTCGATAGCAGTAAACTCACTAACAAAAAAAGTGTGGAAGTTTAGTAGCTGAGTAAATTTTTCAGTTCTGCTCAAAAAATTGTTTCATATCTTTCAGAAGAAATGTGAGAAGAAAGTTGAGCAGGGATTTAACCATTTTCAGGACCAAAACCCAGATCCATTCCTGTATCTTAGCTTTTTCTCAGTAATCTGCTTGCATGAGACAAATTGCTTCATTGAAACAAAGCACCGAGAAGCTAATAGCCATTTTTTCTTGCTGTGCTTATCCTGAATTAAGCACATGGAGTTTCTAGGTCAAGAAATGATATGGCAATGTTATAAAAATATCTATACAAATGACAGCCTGTCTATTTTGTATCTCTCTCTCTCTCTCTCTCTCTCTCACACACACACACACACACACACAGACAAACTGTTTCCCCCATCAGTATATTTCATTAAAGAAAACAATATATGAAGTAAAAAGCCTCCCCTAAAAACTCAAGAAAATAAAAGCATACATGCAACTTATTTGACAAAAGGGACTTATCAAAAAATTGAGATACAATAAAGAATCTTTCTTTAACAGGAGGATGACTAGATAAAATATCAGTTTGAATAACTAAAAAAAAATATTTTCTAATATAATAATTTTCCAAACCCTAAAAAATTCTGCAATTCAAAGTTTAGCACTGTGTTAGTAAAAGTCTAAGGAGATCAACCAAGACTTTATTTTATTTTACAAATTATGATATACCCGTTAAAATCCTAATAATAAATGTACTCAGAGAAACTTCAAAAATCTGAAATCATCTGTATTATACCTAGAATCACACGATTATCTGTATCATCTATATTATGCCTGGAATGGACACAATGACATAAGTCATACTTAAGGTGATTAAGCTCTACCACCACCAATGACAGTCAAAGCAGGTGGGCAGAACAATTTAAAGCTGGTTACCTCTTCTACTTGTATGAATGTTATGAATTGTAGGTCTTGGGTTAAAACTTGTTCACATGTGAATAAAATTGCTTTTCATTACAGTAAATGAAACAAAACATTAGCTATTTCAATGGGTAGCTAAACCAAAAACCTCTGCCTAAAGTGCTGGTACTTGGCACTCTGCAAAACTCAGACAAACTAAACCATGTATGCACCAAGAAAGCAGCTGTCTATCCCTCTCTTGGTGGATGAATGTGACTGTATCTGAGAGAAAGTAGAGAAAAACTGAGGATATGGCAGTGAAAATCAAAGCTACAGTGAGAACAAATATTGGGAACACAGGCCTGAGAGAAACTTGTAGAAAAGTTTTAGATAAAGTCCTGGATGAAGTAGTCTTACTCTGGGTGTCAACAAACCATCCTTCTGTACTTGACTCATGGCATATCCAGAGAAACAAAATTTCTCATTTTTTTAGAAATATGAAAAACTGAATAAAAAAAAAAAAAGATTATCAATGTCATTTGACTGGCATCATTTGGACCCCATACGGGAACTCATCAGACTTTAGTTGATTTACCTTTTGAACTTCATTTGAAAGGCCTGATACTAAGGAGCAGAATGTCATGGTTTGGGCCGAACTGACTGCTGGGCAGAACGACAGATGCTCTCCCCTACCTCTTCAAAGGGAAGCAGAAGAGAGAGAGAGACTTATGAGTTTCAAAGGAACTAAACTACTTTAATGAAATATTAATAATAAAATAAGAAATAATGAAACATATACAAAACCGTATCAAGCTCCCAGGATGACAATCACGACACCGGCTGGCACTGGGGCAGTCCCAGGCTGACTCAGTGACAGACAGGAACTGGATTCCAGATCTGCATTCAGGACCGGCATCACAGGCAGATGAACAGAGTCCTCCTCAGACATCGGCCATTGAAGGAAGAGCCCCCTGACCCTTTGATCCTCAGCTTTTATACTGAGCATGAGGCAGATGGGATGGAATACCCTCATTGGTGAGTTTTGGGTCATCTGTCCTGTCTGCTCCTCCCTGCAGATGAGACCCCCCTATGCTTTTCCCCTTCCAACCCTCCAACGGGGCATATAACAAAGTTGGTTGGCCTTGGGTGTTATAGCAATAAGTATAAGCAAGAGCCTCTCTGCATACCATGCCTGGGCATCAACTATAAACATAGGCCTTATCACTCTGAGAGAGTGAACATTTTCTGCACAATATGCTGTTAATTTCAGTAGCTAGAGAGGCTGAGAAGCAAAGTTGCTGAACAAAATTGGCTCCGTTTTACCTCAAACCAGGACAGTGGTAGAGGAATAGTAATTAAAGTATGATAAAAATGGGCATTGCACAATCTTTATTTACTCATTGAGGGGCTGGAAGGAAGGAAAGTCTTAAGTGTCTTCATTGATTGTAATAAAAATCTCATTTATCTTAAGCATGTCAATCTGAAAACATCATCAGCTCATGTAATGAAAAGCTTTAGAGAGACTGGAGGGAACGTGTTCCCGCACTAGTTATGTAGTCATATTTGCATTACAGGCAGAAAATGGTAGTGACAGATACTCAAAGAAAAAGAAACAATATAGTTTATATAAATTTAGAATAAAATATTGGAACCGGGTGCCTGAAAGAGAAAGATAAACAGAAGAAGAAAAATAGGAAAGATAAAGCATTTGTTACCCCAGTTAAGTACTACACTAAGGAGGTATGAACTGATCATCAATACTTTTCACAGTGTGGCAAAAGCAGGCTTGGGGTTAACAACCAGTATCAGACCGGTACACTGGCTTAGCAAGGCAGTTAAGCATAGGACTACACTTTAATATTATACTCATGAATAGTCCTGGTGACTTCTGAAGGGTTTGATCCAAAGCATTTTGAAATCATTGACAGGACTTCCTTTGGCCACGTGGGCTTTAAAGCCTGTCCTAAGCACTGGCTGAGGAGGTAGAGGATGCTATCGACATTCTGCCACATGTATTCATCTTGGGTTTCTTGTTACTCTTAAAAATGCTTAAATTTTATAGAAAGTTAAAATTTAATATGTTCTTAAAGTCAGATCCAACCAGGGTTTGTTTTCTTTTTCATATTTATACTTTTACTTCACTTCTCAGTAAAATAAAGGAAGTTATTTAATATTTAAAAGAGATACATCTTCTGTACCTGGAGATTAATGACCCTGGGAAAAATTATTATTACGATGATGGGTAATATGATTTTGACAAGGAATTATGTATTTTTTTTAGTACTTCTGGCAAGGAAATAGATTTAATATTCTTAAATGCTTAGAAAGGTTAAGAAGTGAAATGTAAATGTGTTTCTCTATTAAGCCAGTACATTTCCATCTAAACTGAAGTAAAAAAAACAGTACAGTGGGATCTCTTCACATTCACACAATGCATAATATGAAGAACAGCATTCCCAGCACATTTGTTCTTTCGTTTCCAGCTCATTTACTTTCCATCTCTAAGCCTATTTGGAGCTTCTATTACACAGTGAATGGTTTTCCAATTTATGCTACGTTCATTCATATTTTACTTACTGTCAGTAATTAAAAGAACACTTCTTTTGGCTTTAAAGCTTAATTTTTATTGTCATAACTAAGTTTATATCTTAATTCCTCTTAATTTTATTGGAATTTTAGTTATGTGTATGGGAGAGGAGTTGGTTCATCCTTCTCAGCATTACAGTGGGAAGTAACTGCAAGACCTTTGTTTTCTATAGAATCGTGAGAAAGGTTCTTTAACTGCTTGTGTTTCATCCAAATCTTCTCTTTTGATCTCAAAGCTTGTCTATGTGGTTGGACTTGTTCCACTAGCAGCGTTAACTTCAAATAAAGTTCATATTCAGGAGCAAATCTGGGAACCAGTGTTACACCATATGAACGTATACATCCACGCATATGCACAGACACATTATTGCTGCTTAACACCCACTCCGTCCTTCACAAGCCTGACGTTTGCCAAATCTTGCCTCCTGTGGGTATCTTTTATATACTTGCATACAGTGTGTATTCCTGTTGATATCTCTGTTTGTGCTCAAGGTGGCATAGGAGCTGTAGCTGTGACTTATGTAGTTCTATTTTCCTGTTTTCCCTTGTATTTTCTTTTTGGGTATTCTGGTACTGGACCTGGACAAAAGCTTGGAGAAAGTATAGTCTTTAAAATAGATGCCAGTCTGTGAAAAGAAGTTGAAAATCCTGGAGACTCATTTTGTTGGCAATGTAAGAAAAAGGTATATTGCACTTTCTTGGCCAACCTCTTTCACACAGATTTAAGAAAATTAAGAGAAAGGAGTGCTTTTCCTAGCAGAGGCAGCTATGCAACAATTCGCTGTCCCTGCTTTTCTCCCTCCAAAACCCAATGGGATTTAAATTTAGGAAAGTCCAGCTCAACAACAATCCCAATTACTTTTTTCAAAAGTGAACCAAGCCAAAGATAAGCTTAGTGTTGTGGTGTTATCAAACTATTTGGATAAAGGCTCGTTTCTGTCAGTTTGGAGATGTGTATTTCTGTGTGGGTGACAGATTTGTTTTCATTTTGCTGCACAGTGCTTTCATTTTGTAAGTGCTTTTAGCTGTGAGTGACTGCAGGAGGCATGTAACAGTAATATTTAAAATTTCAGAAAGTAATTCTGCTAACAAATTAAATTAACTCCAGATTGCAGCACTGAGAATTCTGACATTATGCCCTTTATTGGTGGATCTGCTAGCAGAGATGTGTTTTCTTCTGTTGTCTAAATAGTATTAATTTACATGTTTGGACATTTGTATGGAACACAAATTAACAGCTCTTAGCCAATCAGTCTTGTCCATCCAGTCACCTTTCTGGTCCATTTTATTGTTTGTTTCATGAGGTTTTGTTCTAAGGCTGTCTTTCCAGTCTTAGCTTTATTTTCTATCACACTCTCTCATTTCTAAAATCCCGTCTCCCTTCTTTTCTTAACTGCTTTCCATTCTTGTATCCTTGTGCCTTTGACAGTAATATGGTAACATGTCATCAGAAATTTGCGCTTGATCAAAAAAAACCCAACTCAAAACCATGACTCAGGTGAGTGTTCATAGAGCCTTTCCAAGAGTCTTAAAGATACATCAAAACATTAAAAATCTAGTTTTATATAACAGCAGTAACTTAAGGGAGGACAGAATTTAAGACAAAAGCAGGTTGTTCTGATCATCTGATCTGAACGTCCACAGTAGTTTCATCCAGCAGTTGTGCATCAGTAGCAAATACCATTATGTTCCTTCTGGATACGGGGATACTAAGGATTTCAGTTTTCTGTAAGTCACAAATTAGGCATTAGCAATAAGCAGCTCAGATGTCACCCTTCTTCTCCTAACCAACAAAGCATGTTCTCTCACCAAAAAAATCCACATCTCTGGGAAAACAGTTCCATCAAATAAAACTAAATATAAAATTAAGCTCTAAATTGAGCCCTATTTTGATGTTGCTAGCAGGTTTTGACTTTGTTTTATTCATAAAAATTCTAGGGGAAGTTTATTTCTACAGCTGTTGATTACACTTTCAGAACATAAGTTATCACCAAAGAGCAAGAGGAAAGTGTCCACTTCAATTTCCAACTTCAAGACCTCCTCAGAGTTCATATGCTGGAATAGGAGGTATCATATTACAAACCACCACAGTTTTTAGCTTCCTTTAAGATGGATAGTTTTCTGCTCATTGTTTTTTACCTTGCTAGGACTTAAAATTTCAAAATAATGTATCTTTCAGGGGGTTTCTTCTTTTCAGGGTTTTTCTCCTGAATGTCCATGGCTCTTCTCCATGTTCTTCTCCGTCTCCTGCAACCAGCTCTGGGACCTCAACAATAAGAAGGACATGGACCTGTTGGAGTGAGTCCAGAGGAGGGCCACGAAGATGATCAGAGGGCTGAAGCACCTATCCTACGAGGACAGGTTGAGAGACTTGGGGTTGTTCAGCCTGCAGAAGAGAAGGCTCCAGAGAGACCTTATAGTAGTTTTCCAGTACCTAAAGGGGGCCTACAGGAAAGGTGGAGAGGGACTCTTTATCAGGGAGTGTAGCGCTAAGATGAAGAGAAATGGTTTAAACTGAAAGAGAATAGATTTAGATTAGTTATTAGGAATAATTTCTTTACTGTGTGGATGGTGAGACACTGGAACAGGTTGCCCAGAGAAGTTGTTGAGGCCCCATCATTGGTGGTGTTCAAGGCCAGGTTAGATGGGGCTTTGAATAATCTGATCTAGTGGAAGGTGTCCCTGCCCATGACAGGGGGTTGGAACTAGATGGTCCCTTCCAACCCAAACCAGTTAATGATTCTATGATTCTGTGATTCTGTGTTCTGCACTGCTGACTCCTTTTACCCTTGGTTTCTGGTTCAGATGATCCCCTGCAGCTGCTGTGGAAAGAGAGTAGGTAAAGATGAAAACGTGCAAAATCAGACACTTTGCTGTAGTGTCTGTTAAACAAAGTCCAAAATGGCTGACTTAATTAGCAAGGAGAAGAGGAAGAAAACTAGTTGTTACTTATTTTGATGTGAAATAGCCTGAAATTAGCAAACACATACAAACCCACGTTTTCTCATAAGTAACAAATCTCTGTCAGTTTTTAGCAAGAGTATTTTGATTTTTTCTTTTTATGCGTTATTCAAACGGAGTCTTACCATGTCGGCAACATAGCCATCCAAGCAGTGAAATAACTTTTATTATACAATTATTATCTTCAGAATTTCAAAGGCTTTACTAATGTTCACAAGCAATTTTGTAAGTCCATAAGTACCATTGAAATTACTTATGAGGGAAATATGTTCTAATGTAAAAATGTTTGTGTCTTCTGGAAAGGTGAATGCATGACCAAATGAAACCTCTCTTGATATGTCTTTTGTGCATTTCTCTGGGGAAGTTATGGAGATTATTAAGAGAAACTGCTTCAAAGCTCAGGTGTGGCAGTGGCTGATCCCCAGCTCTGGGCTGACTGGTGAGGAGCTTGGTCCGCCAGTGAGCTCAGCAGTGACCTTCACCCCTTTCACCATGCTGGCAGGGCAAGAGGGATTAGCGGGCAGTTTGGCACAGTGGCGTCCCTTTCTGCCTGAGTTTTTCTCAGTGCTCAAGGCCTGAGGTGGTCAGAAAAAGGCTGAGATTTCCCAGACTGATATGGAACCAGCGGGTCCCAGAGCACAAGTGACTCTGGTGGCCTCTTGTCCCATTATTGGTCTCGCTTTCTTGGAGGGTGCCTGTGTAATCAGCTGTACGCCAGTTGCAGCCAGAGTCCTGGGGCTCCATGTATCCTGCCAGCAATTTTCTCAGTTCAGAGAGCATTATTCACCCTTTGGGCACAAGCTCGATGCCCCGCTGCTGCGAATTGTCACTGTGCTTGTTTGTCCAGATGCACCTGCAGTTACATCCACCAGCATAGACACCTCTTGACAAACGCTGATCGTTGCCATGGTCTCTTTAGGTTTTCATTTGAATGCCTTTGCCACTATGATGTCATAGCGGCCAAAAGAAATCTGAGAAAAATAAGGAGTTTCTTTACCGCTTTTCAGAACTGCTATTTTCCAGTATAAAAAAGTTGAGAGCGCTCTTTTCATGCAGTGTATTGCAGGGAAGGAGATGCGAGGGTACAGGGCTTTTTGATACAGTGTTAGAGAATAGCTGGGTGACTGCCATTTGTTGTCTGCCTCCAAAACATCTTTCGAGACTTTTCTGGGCATTATTTCCTCAGCATAGCCTGGTTTTCCTCCTGGGAAGGGTTCTTATGTTGTCAGTATAGTTATCTTGTCAGCAATCCACTTGCTAGAGGGTTGTGAGACTACCTAAAAGAGACTACCTAAAAGATGTCAAAGATACTTCCCACACTTGCATCCAGCCAGCTGCAGGACCTGGCTTTATCCAGATATTTGTTCTCATTTCCTACCGATCGTTCTGCATTAGGCTCAGAGTTGATTTCTTTCCTTTGGAGTTATTTATTCAAAGCTTCTTTGGGTTCCAAGTAGAAAAGAAGTCCCTAATTTTATTTGAGTCATTGGTTGATGTTATTACATACCTTCCAGTCAGGCAAGCTGCAGAACTGCAGTGGTAGGTTTGTACTGCAAAATCTTATGATAACTACTTTGTAAATACATATCTTCACCCGTTGCTGTGAACATTTCGTTTGTGCCACCAGGGCCAGAAATTCATTAGTATCTGTCAGTTGCTGTTTGCTTGTGTCCCATGAAATGGGTCAGCTATGTCAACCCTGTCCGTGGTTTATGCCTCAGAAATGACTACAACCAAAACAGGCTCCTTCGCTGGCAACAGCTTCAGAAGAGGAAGAACTGAAGTAAATTGACAAAAATCTAAAAGAGCTCTGACATTTTAAATCTCTTGAGAGTCTGCTTCAGGAACATTGCTAACTTCTTGTTCCCACGTGTAAAGCAGTGATCGGTAAAGTAAATGTTCACCATGGTACTTGGGTAAGTTTGACTTCTTTGGAAAGGTGATGATACTTTTTCTAACTCTTGTTGTTAATTGAAAGCTTCCATTATTAAAGCTTAATTTTAAAGAAAGCTTATGTAGGTACGTATTTACAGACCGGTCTGAAATTATTGGTCATTTAATCTCAAATTTTGTTTTTCTAGGATCTTGTCATTAGATTTGTTTTAAAATTGAATTGCAGCTAATAGTTGTTTCTTGTAACCTTAGTAGAATATTGAAGATAGACTGTAATGTGTGGTCTGTATTTGCCATGTATATAGAAAATAATTAATTGCTTGTTATAAAGTAATTTTTATCTGCTTGTGAAATATTACACTGGGCTTCTACATCCTCCACAACTGTAACTTTACCCGATATTGTTATGCAAATATTCTTTGATGAGTTACCTCATTGCTACATAATTCATGCTAAAAAATGTAATTTTCTTGCAGTGATGGATATCCAATGATTTATTTATTGTGTCTTGGGAATTTACTTTCCAAAATAGAATTTTAATAGGCATGAAATCAATTAATATCCATTTACCAATATTTGAAGATTAACTGTTTAGTATAGAGCTCTGACTAATTTCAAGAAATCATCTTTTAATGTTGATTACTGTCAGATTTCTGATTTTTTCCTATGAAGGTTATGCTGAAATTGCTTCAGTATTATCTGGAGTCCTCAGATTTCCTTGATTGCAGTCCGTGAGGCTTTTGGCCTTATGAAGACAAGCAGAAGGCTCATTAATCAGTACGTTTTTACTGGGAATAGGAACGTGCTGAGTTTCAGTGTTAGGTACTGCATCTTGAAGATTTTGAAATTGTAGATTTGAAATCATGTGCTGCTGATGGAAAGCACCACTTACTTTTTGTTGAAAAGGAGCACAGAACAGCCCTTGGATAAGTGGTCAAGGATAAAAATGTCAAAATGTTGTATTGTTCTTCACCCTTTTGTACAGCTCAGTACATAAGATATTTGCTAATACCAGTCACAGGCCAAAACCTTTGTGATAGTTTGACAGTGTAGGGTCTCAGGACTCACCAGGGCATGTTTTGTCCTGTTTGAGCTTGTTTTAACGATTCTCTAGTGGCCAAGTCACTGCAGCCTGGCCCATTTTAGAATAAGCTCTCTGATAACTATGTGCTGCAAAGGTCTGAGAAACTTAGGTCGTTCCTAAACAAATGACAGCCCTTTATTTCAGCCAAGGATAAGGGAGGAACTGAGCAGCTTTAAAACTTCATCTGGGAACCAAGGAGAAGGAAGAAAGCTCTTGCAGGGAAGCATGCTAAATTAGACCCAAATGTACCTCAGGCCAAAAACTCTCTGAATTATGCCCCTAAAAGAGCTTAATTGCCCTCCTGGTGAAGACTTCAGGGTGCTCATGACTTATCTCAATACTCCCCCGTGCTTCTTGAGGGAGACTGAAACTGCTGATGTTAGGACCCTGAGGAACATTGTAGAGATGAATAGGACAGGAAGAAAAGTATTAGATACTTGAAAGATCATGTACATCAACTGCATTAATGAGGATTCTCTTAGAAAATTTGGACTACTAAAACAGAATTTGGGCTGTTTAAAATTCTTAACTCCATGTTTATGTGTTTCCCCATTACTCTTCCAAGAGTTTTAGTGTTTCATACATTTCAGATTTAAGTTGTTTGATACTGAAATACAGCTGCTGGAGTGGGTGGAACAATTCTGCCTCTCATTAGCGTGGCGGAACTCTAAACATTTATCAGTTTGGGGAAATATTTGGTCTAACTTAAAACTTCTCAAGACTCAACATTTTTCCTGAATCTTCTGATAACATTAAGCTAATATTCTTCATTAGAGATGTGTAATGGAGCTGCTGCTTGTATAGTTGAAAAAAATGCATGTAGAAAATTCTTCACTCAGATGAGTTGTCTTTTTGACATGGTAAATATCTAATTCATAGCAGCTGTCTAGAATGTTAAATCAATAAGAAAAATCAATAAAAGTTTGTTGTTATACTTGGAATAACCTGTCATTATATATAACCATTACATTCATTTTAAACTTTGTAATTCAACAGAAACATCCAATAACTCTGATAAGGACTCAAAACTATTGTGGCTGATGGCAGACAATACATAACTGTGAAAAACAGCAACCATGCTAAACTTTGGAAACAAACACTCAGTGATGTAAAACCTCAATCACACCTTTGTCAGCTGCAGTCTGACGATGCGTGGTGCATCTCATAGAGAAGCAGATGAGATGAGAAAACATTTATTTTTATCTCAGTTTTTGATACACTGCAACTACATTCAAAGTAACTCTGGAACTAGTTTTGCTTGCTGCAGGAGGACCACCCCCATGGTGGTAGACCCTTGCCATGGCTGATTCTCTGGCATCGGTACTCTGAGACTTCAAGCTTTTGCAAGAAAAGAAAACCTATCCATTTTCTAGGCAGCTTGTAGATAAAACCATGATGTTTTTTTCTAAGAGAGCAGCTGAAAGCTGTTTGCTTTAATACAGGTGTAGTGGATTACTACCTGAGCAGAAGCAACAGGCTGGGCAAGAGCTGTAGAGGAAGAGCAGGAATTCAGGAAGATCTGGAGGTTGTATTCTAGAGCAAGGTATTTGGGAGTTTTACGCTGTGAATGGAAAGTAGTTCTTCTTCCTGTGGTTGGGGAGAATAATGTGTTTCCTTCAGCTGGTTGGGGCTCATCCAGCTTGCTAATTTTCTACCTAGAAGCGGTCAGTAGCTCTGGGGGTGCTTTGTGTGACTGGGAGATGGGAATAGTGCCATGGGGGGTTTCTGATTCATTCACTGTCTGGTGTGCCTCTAAAAATATAAATTTGAGCAGCTTCAAGGTCCCTCTAAGCTATACCTACAGCTGCTGCTCTATGAGAGTTTTTAGAGCAGTGGAAAAATTACTGTGTCTTACTGTGAGCCCTCTTAAGAAGATCATAAGAAAGGGGTTTGTTTATTTTGCTTTTTTGCATCTTTGCTGATCTCATCGATGACCTTTCACTGTAAGCAGAGTCACTCAAAGTACAAAACAACATTAAGAAGAGGTTAGAAGCAATAAGGAATGTATGTGATACTTGCTGATATCTTCTGATGATCTGTGAGAATGCATTACATCTCACATTAACTTGCTAAAGCATTTAGACTGAGATTCGTATCCATTTAGCTTAGTTTTTTAGGATTAAGTGAATCACTAGACCTAAACAGTATTTTTTTTTTTTAAATACGATTTTGTTGTGGTGGTGGTAGAATATAAAACAATAAAAAAAAAAATAGGGACATAATACTTCCTACAGTTCCTTAAAGTGTGAAATTGCCCTAAGTATTACATAGCTTCATTTGAAAAGTGGTTACTCTAAATACAGTTTCTAGTGTTGTCTGGGTTAATTTAAGAAGTGTAACTATGCATTTTAGACTTAGGATAAAGGTGCTTTGATGAGAGAGCAGACAGTGACCACGCGGTTTATTTTAATTATTTTTTTTCCAAATGAAGCACGCACTTTGAATTTTACATAATTTCATTGTGTAAGTGTTAAGTTTCTATCATTAATCGCCCAAGTGCTTTAATTCCTAGGACTCTTCCCAAATCATGCATGTGCCTTTATGGCATAAAGTTCAACTTCATATTAATTGCACTGAAAGTATATTTTGAAGGAGCTATTCTCTGTTGAGAACGTCACCTTTCCGTTTAATCTCTCTGAAAATCATATCTGGAAAGCATCGTTTTGTTACTTTTAGTGAAATATTGATATCTTTGTGAAATACTTTTAGTGAAATATTGATATCTTTTTAGTGAAATCTTGATATTTTTGGATATCAAGATATTCCCCTTATATTGAAGTTTGACTTAAAATTGGCTCAGGAAAGTTACTTGTTAATTTTAGTTTCTATTTAGTTTTATTTATTGGAAGGCATCAGAGCAATTCAGAAATTTTCAGACCACTTATCTGTTTACAGATGAGAAAATTTAGAAAAATGGGAGTGTTGCTCAAGAAAGATCTGTAAGTACATATTTCCTGTATCTTTTGTTTGGTATAACTTCCAGAAATGTGTAGAGCAAGCATGATTGCTGAAAAACCCTCAGGAGCAGTGTCATGCCTGAGATGTCTTAAAGGCAAAATCAATAACATGGGAAAGCCTGGTGGATAAATTTATTTATTTTTAATCTATTTACTAAGGTATATGCTCTGTTGAGACTCCCTCTACGTCTTAACAACCAGATCTTTCCAGTTCTTGGGTGCATGGGTATGTTTCAGGACCAAAGATGAATATTGCTGCAGTCACAGCTCTGGACTATGCTGATTCTATTCCCGTTATGGGAGAAAAGCTCAGGGAGATTGCTTTTTTTCCAGATTTCTCCCCGATCTTGCGGTTTTTTCTAACTAATGTTATTTGTAGACAGACAGAAGCAGGCAGACAGACCATGGGAAGGATTTGTTTGTCTTCTTTTGCGTACCTAGAAGTGATACCAAAGAGCATGCATGTTTTATTATTGATGGAAAACACCAGATATCTCTAAAGGAGTTTTTTCACTTGGAGATAGACATCTTTGGGTGGTTTGCCCTGGGAAGGTGTTTGTCCGCTTCTGCTACTGCAAAGCTTTTGGTCATTGGCTAAGTCTTGAGCAACCAAGGGATGAACCCTCCAATGTACACAGTTGTGATGGATAGCAAAACTGTTTAATATAGTTCCAGTTTAGTCTTTATAACATATTTTCTCTCCAAACTTTGGAAGAAAGCTAGACCTATTTCTTGGGGGTGAGGAGAAGGCCTGGTCTTGTTCTGAGAGCCATTGAGCATGTCCATCACATTAACATTTTTGGTTCCAATGAGGGGTGCCTTATTGAAAGAAATGTCCCAGCTGTTCTTGCTTGCTGTGTGACCTAAAGCAGAGCAGCTGTGGTGAGCGTGAAAGGAATACCTTTGCATTAGACTAGAGCAGAGGATGAGCTCCAGGAGCACACCACATACAGTTTGGCCACTGATGGGCATTTGGTCCGCCAAACCAGTCTGGAGGTAGTTTGAGTTAAACACCTTGTGAAATGTGAGGAATCATGTGATGTAATGGTTCATGTTGCATAATGCATCGGGTCCTGAGCCCCATGGGTTTCACACACAGCTCTGCTCCTGTGAGGCAATGCTAAATGATAAATTAGTTACAGCTGAAGAGGGCTTAAATGAACAAGGACTTCCTGCTTTATAGCAGAGAACAGAACCAAAATGCTTGGTAGGATGATGTGATGGAAGAAAGACTTTCCTGTTGACTTGGAGAAGACCATGTAGGAGTGGTATGTGCTGAAATCTATTAGAAGTTGTTGGACTGGATGACAAATGCTGAGAAAATCATTCTGCTTTTGCTCCAACCTTTAATTTCTCTGAAGAAGTATACATGGGGTAGGAACAGTTTTTGCCTGATCAGAGTTACCTTATTCCAGCTTATAGATTTCTCTTATAATAGGATATTGCTTTATGGATTAGAAGCACTCTTGGTGGTTCCCCCCACCCCCCTTTGGAGTTGGGAGAGAGAAAGGCAGCCCTACTGAGCTCTTGAGTATTCATAATTGAAATATTTTTTTCCTCCAATCTTCAGGTGCAGGAACAAATTTTAGCACGTGGTACATATTTAGATCAGATTAGTTTTTCATGTGTCCCCTTGATTCTTTCCCTCCCCTCCCCTCCCCTCCCCTCCCCT
>NW_009648894.1:1533473-1576246 GCF_000708025.1 Charadrius vociferus
CCTCCCCTCCCCTCCCCTCCCCTCTCCTGGAATGTGGTATGGTCTGTCACTGCAAAGACAGAAATCACGCTACCAAAAATTTTCCTGAAGTGTGTTATCTTATTTCAATCTCTAATGACCTAGGATTTTGATTGACTTGATTTTATCTGGTTCACCGCACCATGCATTAATATTATGGGATTTTCCTTCACTAGTTTTAACTGCAGTGTTCATGCTGTACACTTATCAATATAATAAGTTTGATTTTACCCTCTCAATTGACTCTACTAATTTCTTTTAGTAAATGGAGGTGGGTGGTAAGAAAACTTATCCAGAATCCTTTTTAATCAAATGTATTAATATCTTAGTCCTCTTTCAAATTAGCTATTGAATTAGTGCCACTTAACTGAAAGTAGATGGTATATGATTATTGCCTTTCACTTCAAAGCAAAAAATTCTGTCAATTCTTGTTAAAAACTGGTCAATTTGGGGTTACTGCTATTGCTTGACTTTCTTTTACTTTGCAGAAGTAATTCAGTTCCAATTTGACAATTAAAGACTAGAGCAGTCATATAATAACTTGATATTTTTGGGAGGGAGTTCTCAAAAGGAAGTCTTGGCCAAGTAGCTGTGAATTATTCCCAAAAAACAATTTTGGTGTTTTTCCTAGTGGTCAGATAAATTTGGTTTTGTATAAACAAATTTGGAGGACTTTTTTATTAAAAGTAATGATTTTTACTACAGCTGCAGTTTAGGAGAAAATTAAATATATGTTGAAGTTATGTTTACTGCTGCTGTAATGCTCTCTATTCTGATCACATATAAAAAAGTCATAATCTTGCCATTAAAAGGTTATATTAAATTTAATAAAAAATTGATTTCTCTGAAGGTATGATTGTTTTCTATTCTGTAAGACTTTTCCCTTAAAGAAAGTTAGTAGTGGCAGTGAAATTTGAACACTGTATTCAGATGGTGAAACTAATACCCTGTTTTTTGAGTTCTTTCCTCTATTTCATGTGTTGGTGATAGGTTCTACAAAAACCTAATGGAGAATTACTAACTGCAATCCATTTTCTGCTTAAGCAGATAACTTTCTGTTGACATGAAAAATATTCTTAAAAATGCAAAACTCTTCTGGCCGTGTTTCAGAGCCTGTTTGGACTTCTTTAAGTCTTACCTTTAAAAAAATCTCAGGTTAAATATCTACAACTTTTTCCACAGATTTCCTTCAACAAGTGGAAAGGCTGAGAGGGCAATATTTTTTTCACTTAGAGCAAAGGTATTTTCTCTTAGCTTAAATGAAATGAATTAGGTTAAAATTGGATAAATCCAATTTTGATATCAGTTCAAGCAGTATTTTATAATTTTTTCCCCCTTTTTGAGAACCGCTCCTTTACTAAATTAACTTTGAAAATAGACATAATGCCTGTCTCTGCTTGTTCTCCTTTTAGCTTCTTCGCAAAATTTCTCAACTGCCTTCAAAAATCCCCTTTGATTTTTGCCCATCCTTCTGCTTTTCTGACATCCTGCATATTTTTACTGGTTTATACATCTTCATTCTCTCTCTGCTCTTCCTTTTTCTAGATCTTGATTCTTCTTTCTACTTGCAGGGTGCTTTCAGTTCATTACTTCAAGTGTTTGTCCTTTGGATTTTCCCTGCAAGACTCTTGCTTCCAAGCTGTCTCTTTGTCCCTTTTTGTACGTTTCTTGGGGCTATGAAATACTGTGGTGTTCTTGCTGTTAATTGACAAGACGGCTGACTTGTTGTACTTGTCAAGAAACTCTCTCTCTGTATGTGTGTACATAGTCACACACACACAAAAGACATCTTTTCTTTGGTTTTGCACTTTTTGTTAGATCTTTGCTGAGATACTTTTTTTTTTCTTCTTCACTAAAATGCTTGGATAACACCCTAAACGCTTTCTGAGTATTGAATACAATTTTCTTCTATCTCTACTTGCAACAGATCTTACAGTGATTCTGACTTGTTTGGGTTATGCAATTTTTCTTCTTACTAATGGAAATGGATACTATTTTCTGCTAAAAATGGAGCTCTTGCAGAGCTTGGATATAGATTTTATGCTACAGACAGAGCAGGAGAGCCAACACAAACTCTTCGTAAGTTTTGTAAGTGTTAGCCAGCTCTCACTGAGGACAAAATAAGAGATCTTTATGTTTGTCACTTAGTAATTCTGCTCTGTTGTCCTGTTATTTTCTTATCTAATATATTTGCAAACTATTGGACAATAAATCCAATCAGTGAGTTAATGATATACACTTGGCTTGGATAGCATGCACCAAAATTTTTTAGTCATAAAACAATGTTATAATTCAGTTAAATATTATCCAAAGACACACTGGGTTGAAAGTCACTGCTGCGCAGAAGCCATATTTCCCTTAAGCTGCAGATGCAGAAAGTGAGATTCTAAAAACGTCTTTGAAAGAGATGTGTGTAAACACAGCTTCTTTAATGACGTTTCGTGACCAATATTAGACAGTTAAAGTGATCCTTTTCCAATGAAAGCTTGGTTAGTAGAGTAGCCCATGAACAAATTCATTTTCTGTGCATTATATTGCTTTGCTCTGGTAGATACTCGGTCATCTACAGGAAGTGAATGCCAACGTGGTGATGGCTCCTCTGCTTCACCTGGGGAACTGTGCCTTTTCGCCAGCCAGTGTGGAGGCAGCAGTGATGAGGAACAAGGTAAGTCTCAGTGGGCTTCATAATAAGTGTGACAGAGTTTGATATCTGAACATGGCAGCAGAGAGAACTGGAGGGGGTGTGTGTTAACATTACAAAAATAATTGGGATTTTTTTTTTCCACACTCCCCTTTGTCTGATTTTCTAAAGCAGTTTCTTCCTGTTTCAATTTGGTTTTCCTGCTTAATTTTCAACCTCTATAGAGTGCACCTCTTTCATAAATCTTCATACAGTTATTATGCAGGAAAGCAGGTGTTTCCTCATCCATTTAAAATTTAATGGCAATTTAACAAGTATAGCTTTTATTTCCCTTAATTCATGCTAAAAGTTTTTGCTGAAAGTCAAGTTTCGTCTAAAATACCTAGATCAAGGTATAAGCAATAACAGCTTTTTTTTTTCCTTTTTTTTTTTTTTTCCCCCCAGTCTAGGCAAGGGGGGGAAAATGTTCTTGAATTCATGAACTGATCTTTGTCAGATTCAGAGGCTTTGAATATGGTTGCTGCAGTTTTCCTTAAAGGAAAGATCTAAGCAGTGAGAGTGAATTTTAACTGCTACAGTCCCAGTAAATTTGCATCAGAAAACTACTATTCCTAGAATACTGTAATACAAAATCATACTGCAAATGATTTCATACAATACATAAGACAGTCCTGCTCTTTGAGCATCTTTGGTTCTGGAGAACAAAGAGCTTCGATTTATCAAAAATTCTGATTTTAACTAAAAGCTTATCGAAGTTCTTCCAGTCACTGTGTGGCATGGGAAGCTACTACACTTGTTATGTTTTGGGGGTTTAACCTTACATTCAAAGTAGATGGTCTTTAGGTGATCGTGTGTGTTGCCATGTGCACTGAAAAATGTTAATTAAACACTTAGTTAGATAATGTCCAGATGAAATCTGGGAGAAAGAACAATAACTTAAACCCAGATTCCTCAAATTAGAACTGTGTGCCCAGATAAATGTTTTTTTCGTCTTCCAGTATGACTCCATGTTTCATCTGAATACGGTGCAGATATGTGGCTGGAACAGGAGTCTAGAAACACCTCTAGGATACCTGATTTTTGTTCGTCTGAAAATAAGAAAATTGCTAAGACTGTATTGGATACCAGTACAGTTTGTAACTTTTTTTGTGCTGTACTAAAATCTATTAAATGCCAGTGCCTGGAAATTATGCCTGGTGAATCCCCTGATGTGTGACTAACACATCTCAGGTTAGCATATTTTTTTTATCACTTGCACAAGAGATGGTTATGCTACGTTTCACTGCATAGCCTTGAAATCCTCATTGTGCTTGGTCTTGATTTCCCTAGAAAAGAGCATTTCCTCCAGGCAGCACTTTCTATTATGATTGCAGAATGTGCAGCAAGAGATGCATTCTTCCATTAATTTTTATGAAGGCTTTTTACACTTGTTTGTTGAGTGAATACCGCTGCAGACAAATACTTATATGAAAGTAGAGAAACTGAAGTTGTTCCAAAGACTAGTTTAGAAAAATGAGCCTACAGGGTCTGTGAAAGACCTAAATACCAGATAACATTGTATTTAAAGTATGGATGAGCAAGGGGTGTGGAACTAGGCTCTGAGTGACAGGCTGTAGATGCTGGGGCTGTTTGGATAATGTTCTGATCACTCCAGAGAGAAGTTAGCTGTCAGATATAAAGATACAGATCAAAGTGTTAAATGAAGATTCATCCTGCTGCCATCCACTCTTCTGATTTGCGATTATTGCAAAATTATTTTTCTACTTAGGTTTCCACTCTCCAGCCTTGTGTTCGTGACAGGTCCCTGCTGTCTTCTCTGGGCTCTACTCAGGTTTAAGGATGTTTCTGCACTGAAAATATATCAGAGTTGTAATTTCAGATGATGCTTTTTTATTGTCATTTTGGACTTCATATGTGGTTGATTTGTACTTTGCCACACAATTGGAAAAGAAGCTGAATAAACCCTACAGTCACTTTTTACCTCTGAACTACTATTGCAAACTATTCACTATGGAATGAATGATAAATAACTACTCTTAAAAACATTTTGCTCCCAGAACATACCAAACTGAGATTTTATACACACACAGACTTGAAATAGAAATTTAAACTGTAGTCTGTTTCTGTGAGACTTGGAATTTGTCCTTAGAGGTTATTTTAAATATTTGTTTTGTTCACAGGAAATTCTGCAAAAAATATCTAGAACATCCCACGCATTTCTTCCTTCTGGCCTTTTCTTCTCTAAGCAGTGACTTTATCTTTGTAAATCTATCTTCCAGCAAATTTACATTGGTTTGCTTTCAAATTATATTTTCTGTGAAAATTAATATTGCCTTGGAAAATAATAATGAATGATCAAGGATATTTTTGGTTTATTTAAAAAGGCACTGTCCTTGTTATTTTGTACATATTGATTTTAATTTTTTTTTTAACTATAAGAAAATTACTGAGGAAATATTGAACGTGATTTGGTGTATTTTGTGTAATGTGAAGCAGATATATCTCGGCAGGGTTTGTGACTTTGATGAACCACTGACATGCTTTTCAGCCACTTAAAAAGCTAAGGAATAAAAGCAGCAATAAAAAGTTGGTTGATGAATCAGCCAATCTGCACATTAACTTGAGTCTAGAATGCTTATATGAATTATATCTTTTTTTCCCCCTCTCTCACCTTGTAATTAAGTGTTGCAGTAAGTTGATATGAATATGAAAGCCATGAAATTGGATATCATAGTGTGACTATAAATGCTGCAGTTGCAACTTTATTCAAAATGATTAGTGAATTGTGATAATATAGAATAGACCGAAATCATTAGCAGAGGCCTGGAGTAAGCACCAATTTGAGAGGGAGTGTGAAGGCATTGTAGCTCTCATGTCTAACCAGAACCCTGATTAGAAGGCAGTCTTAACCTATCCTCCTCTGCTGTGTAAGAGAAAATGGGATTGAGCTGAAAGTTTCCACACAGCACATGAGATCTGCAGAGTTCCACATATCTGCCCTTCTGCTTGGGGTGAAGTTGCAATAAACTTGCTCTTTAGAGATGCAGATGATTAGACATATTTTTGTTGTGTTTTGGTGGTTTTTTTTTGGTTTTTTGTTTGCTTGTTTTTAAATCCTTCCACCACTACAATAAGTGTTTCAAGGAATGAGGCTGTCCAGTGTGTCAGGTACATGCAAGCTCTTTCATTCAGCTGTGATGCCATGGAAAAAGAGCTGTCTGACACCAGAGAAGAAACAAACATCTGTCCTGTCCTCTCAGTAAGCAATTGTTTATCGAGTCGCATACCCACCTCAAATTCTCTGAATGAACCAGTACGCCAAACTGAGTCCTGTGCCAGAAAGACTCCCTCTTCTAACCTGTGCTGCCCTATAGGGGGATGTGGAAAGGGGAGAAGCAGTCCTTCCCCACCACGATGCTGTGGGCACTGGAAGAAATAAGCTCAGAGGAAAGGCAACCGGGGAGACTGTCATTCTGAGGACTTGTTTCATCTCTTCTCTAAACTCTGTGGTTTCTGCTTTAATGCAGCAGCTTAGTAAAGACAATGAGCACTGGTAAACTTTGGAGTACGTCAGACAATGAGAGCCTCACCTTCCTGTTATTAGACCTTGGAGGGTTTCTGGGAATGGGCTTAAACTCCAAATTCCCCAAAAATGCAGATTGCAAAATGGTGAAATAAATAGTAGAGGAATAAAAAGATATTTTTGCTATCTGGTTATTTCCTGGTGTTAAGTCTATGCAAGAGCCCTGGATAAAGAGAGGATACACTGAAATTCTTCAGCTGATAGCTGCAGTATATTTTAAAAACAGCTTTTGCATATAAACTGTGTTAGCTTGGACAGTTTGCTACAAGTAGATAACTACAGTCATGTTTGTGAAGAACAAAGGATATGTTATAGTAATATACTATAAATGGACTGGTTTGGGTTTGGTTTGGTGGGGGTGTGTGTGCTTGGTGGTTTGGTTTGTTTTTTTACCAGTGTTCATTCTCTCTTGTCTCTCTTCCGCTGTCCTGTTTCTCTTTGTTCATGATTTAAAAATTCTGGTGTTTCTTACTCTTTCTTAGGAGGCCATTTAGAGTATTTCTGTGTGCTAATTAAATAGCAAGTGATGGTGAGAACGTGTCCCTTTACTTCTGTTTTTGAGGTTTTGATTTTTTGTTTGTTTGCTTCAATTCAGGTTCCTCCTGTGAAAAGTGCGACTTTGAAACAGATCTATGCAAAGCTCTTCATGACCTGAATTTACAGCCTGGATGGATAAGAAGAAATGGTCTATCTGGCACACGACCACCATATTCTGACCACAGTGGGAATGACAGTGGTAAGAATCCTCATGTTCTTTGAAGGAACTGTGGGATCTTACAAATGATGTAGTTCTCTACTTTATTTGCTTAATTTTACAAATTTCTTGAGAGTTCAATTGGATTCTGCCATGTGTTTTCTGAGCACTCGCATCCAGTTTTTTAGGTGATTGTAATTACAATAACCCAGAATTCTAGAAAACAAAGACAATATTCCAGAAAGCAATTCTTGTTATCATGGAGGAGCCAGTAATCAGTTATCAAGAGTCATGTTTATCTACCTGAGTGACCTTTACCTGTTTTGGAGATATCAGGTGATAATATCAGTTTTGATGGTTGCAAGGTTTAGAAATGAGTATCAGTTCCCCCATTTTGAGACACATTTTCATTTCTTCTTGGATTGATGAATGCCCAAAGTGTGTGTTATCTATTATCTCTGGGTAATATTACTGTTCCAAATACTTTGAGAGAAGGTGACTTTGGATCTGGGGACAGGAAGAGCTTTGATAGTCTGAGCCAGGTCCTCTCTAAATCTTACTAAAATTCCACTTTGCATCAAAGACTATCCCTCAACTAAGTTATTCATTGTCCCTGTCCTTAGATAAAATATGTTCCTTATGCTTGTCCAATCACCAAGTTAACTCTGCCTTTCAAATCCTGGCTTCTTCCTTCTGTAATATGTGATTTACTTTATACCTTTTTTAGCTAATTGGAGCCAACTTCTTTAGCTGCAGTAAGCTGCCTTCTGCTTTCCAAAACTGTTAGAAAGCTTGTATGTAAGAAAGCAAGGAAGTGGGGAACGAATTTGATGGGGACGTCTAATCTCACAATAAAGATATAAGCTGGATGAAGTAATCACCCCAGACCATTTAATTACCCTCTCCATATTTTCTGTTACTCTCTTTCCTTTTCTCCACCCTCCTCCTCTCACTTCTTCTCTGCACAAGCAGTGGTACAGCATCCCTCAGAGCAAGCACCCGAAGGCAGGCATGCAGCATCAGAGAGTGTACAAGAATATAACCCCTGTTATATTGTGTCCCCTCCCAACTTTTTGTGCACCCCCAACCTCTTCATTGGTGGGGTGGGGTGAGAAGCAGAAAAGACCTTGTGCCTGTGTAAGCACCACTCAACAGTAACTAAGAAACCATCAGTGTGTTATTGACACTATTTTCAGCACAAATCCAAAACATAGCCAAGATACTACATAGAAATGTATACATACAAGATACTACAAAGAAATGTAACGCTATCAGAGCCAAAACCAGTACAGTGTACTAAGCTTCTGAAAATAAGGCTCTCTTTAAATGAATGTTGATTTAAACTAACATTAGTGCAAAAATTTGAGTAACTACCAAATATTTTTCATAAACATGTTTTATTTCAAGTATATAAGTTGTGAAACACTTTAAATAATAACAGCTTTTCTCTTCAAGAAGCAGATAAAAGACAAATACTATGGAATAAAAATGTAGCAAACGCTTGGCTAGAATCATAATTAATTAACCGGGCAACAGAGTCTTGCTCTAGTTGAAGTTTCTAGGGTTTTTGCTTGGTTGGTTTTATACACTGCATCAGGATGTAGCAAAGACCTGAAAGACATTCTTGCTGATGTCCAATAAAAAAATGTTACCTTTATATTGTGAAGAACTGGGGAAATCTTAACTTCTGTAGACACCCAAACCCAGCAAAAGATTGAGAACCATCAATTTCAAGCATTTGCTGCCGAGGAAGCAAACTGTTCAGTTGCCTGTATGTTCCCATTGACTTGTTTTGGGGGCTCAGTCACCATTGTATCTGCCAGGTCTGAATTGTGCAGTAGCTGTATGTTGCAGATGGAAATACTTGACGCAATCATGTTTTAGCAGCAGTTCAAAATTTATTAATGATTTGAGGTAGATCAAGAGGTTGAATTTTAGCAGCACTTAATCGTGAACCAATTTAAGGATCTGCAAGATGATTTAACAAAATAATTGAACAATGACTTAATTACAGACTTGAAAACGACAAGATTCACACTAACTTACTGTAATGTAGCCCAAACCAATGCTTATGATCACAAACATACAAACACACACCACTGGAAGGGTAGTGCCACACACACCCCTGAGTCTTTAGCTGCTGAGACCAAAGGTCTCTTCACAGTGGGTGACTCCAGCGAGCCAACGTGTGCCCCTTTTGATTCCTGATGTGCACAGACAAATGGACAGAAAGTATTTGAATCGAGAAAAGTATAAGAGTTAATGTGTATGTTAGAGACACATGGACAGAGAGGTGGATGAAAGACAGGTTAGCCTATAGTTAAAATTTCCCTCTCTTTTAGTTCGGAGTAAATACAAAGCATTGGCATTCCTTGGCTGGTGATAACTGAGACTTGAGAGGGTGGACCTGCACCGGCCTTTCAACCCTTGAGGTGTCCGCTTGAGCAGCATCCCAACTTAGGGGAGTGCTGTTCACAGCCTGCTGCAATCCAGGAGAGCTCAAAGGGTCTTGCTAGAATCGCTCCTTACAGGGTCTGAAATAAGTGAATTTTGTCTGGTACTTTTCCGCTCTGGCCCAACTTGGACAATGGAATATTCGGTACTTTCCACCAGTTATGCGAGCCCAGAACTTATTAGATCTTGAAGTTCTGGTATCACCCCCCTCTTTGGGCCACAATCCATATATTTTCAGGATTGATCATTATTGTTGTTCCCAAATGACAGGAGTCGGGTACACTGAGGGGTTGCCATAGCATTCTGGTCTCTTGCCCTTTACCTTCTTTCTTTCTTTTATGTTGGACTGTTGTGTGTCTCAGGTAATGTTCTGGTCCATTGTATTGTTACTTGGCCCAGGTGGGGGTGGAAATTGCGCTGAAGACTGAGTGGCCTAAAGAGAGGGCGGAGGTTGCACCATCACACCATATTAATCTACGTTATTTTGATCAGATGACAGAAAGCTTGAATACTTCTACTTATTCAGCTTGCTAAGAGGCTGTGTACTTATATCTATGAACTGAAGGGCTAAGGACAGTCAAGTATATCTGGTTATTTCGGTTTTCTACCTGCAGAACAGCTAAACTTTACTTTCATTTTCTGAATGCTGGTTCTAATAGCCTAGGAAATATTTATCTCCTTATGGCAACTATTCAAGTTTTCCCACTGCTGGTGACTCAACAGATTGTGTAATCAGTTTTATGTTGGCTCCTGCTTAAAGACCAGAAATTATATTGTGTGGTGACAATTGAGCAGAGTCTGGTCTGTGGCAGAGTATGAAAGGGAAGAGTTCCTGCCATCAGGATAAGTAATTGCACACACATTAGCAGAAGAGCAAAGATCACTTGGTAGATGTAACTCCTTTGAAGATTTATGTAATCATTTACCAGAACGTAACAGGTTTTGTTTAGCTCTGTCTCTCCTTATGGCTCTTATTTTCACTGAAAATATAGTTGAACAGACGAGCGACAGCCACTAAAAAAAAAGCCCCAAACAAACCTGGTTTTACTAATTGAAACCTATGCAGAGATTTAATGTAAAATAGCCATTCAAAGAATTTCTTCAAATTACCACTGCTGCCCCATCTCTGTAAGACTTAAAATTCCTGTGGCAAGTGAAATCTGACCTTGTTCATGATCCTTAGATACATTTATCTTTTGAGAACTAAAAGAAAAACATTCAAAATTTTACGGAAGTTAAAAACCTGTGGAGTCAGGGATAGGGCTCTGCTGAGGCACCAAGCCATCTGTTGTGGGTAGGAAGAATATCCTTGCAGCTGGCAGGCTCTGAAAGTGCTGCCTGAGCAATCGTGAAAGGCTTAAAACCTGGGGGGAGTGTGGCCACTGCCCTGGTAACAGGCTGCAAAACGCTTCTCTGTGGGGGATTCCTTCACTGGCTCCAGCACTGAGCTAGTCTTGTGGTCCTTTGTCTGTAACTTTCCAGTTGTATGCAAAGATCAGAGGTCAGAGTGGGTAGTTCTGTAAATGGAGTATTTAGACGTTTCTACACATCCTCTGTTATTTGGTTTCTGTAGTGACCTGTATTTTAAGGACTACTTTTTTTTTTTTTCCTTTCAGCCCCACTTACCTTTTTTTCTCCTTTCTTCCTCTTCCTCTCTTCATTTACATGTTAATGTCAGAAAGCAATGTTTTACCCAACGTTTCTCTGAGTTTGGGAAGGAGGAGAGAAGGGAAAGGGGGGGGGGAAGGTTAATTTCCATTGCATCCTTTAACATCTAACATCTCTGAAATCTTTGTGTTCAGAAAGAGCCAAATTTTGATTAGCAGTATTTGATACCATAAAGTAGGGAGGTAACCTTCCATCTTTTAGAAGATCTGAAACAATATTGTCAGGGAGGGACACAATCAGTCAACAGGCATAGCAACAACCATGTTTCACTGACTTCTATTGAGCTGTCACACTTTCAAGTAAAGCAAAACTTTAATTTGGACCTGTTTTGTAAATGGAGGGGTAATGGTATCTTTAATGGCAGGGTGAAGATTCTGAGGACAGTGCTTCATATTGGGAGTCTATACAGGGGTACCACAACCTCCTCTCTGCAGTAAGGCAATTTTCTGAGCAACTAAAAAACAGACTAATGTTTTGTGGAATGGATGAACACCACAGCCTCCTCTCCCATCTTCCATCAGCTCCTTAAAAACTTGAACTGTTGTAATAAATCTGTACTGTTGCTCACAGTAGTTTTAGGCATGAAATATGCAATTTATTCAATAATTGGGATTTAAGCTCTTTGATAAGCTTGCTGAGCTAGTCTTAGCTTTGTCCCCCGATTTGTACTTATGCAGTATTCAAGTCATCAGCTCGTGAATTGTTTAGGACCCCTACTTGAAATTTCAACAGGAACGTGTAGCAATACTATGCAGTATTTAATAGGAACAAAAGCTTGGCACACAACGGCTGCAGGTGTGATATGAACCTTTTCTGGGGAAAGACTACTTGTTTTTTTAGTTATTAATTCATACCTTTATATGTGCTGATTCTTGTTTTACTGTTACAAGCTTGGAGAAAAGTTATTTAAATATAAGATTTCTTTTTTATTCCTTTTAATAGCTTATTTCCTCTCATTGTCTTCTGAAATGCGATCCTCTTCTGCAACTTTAAGGACCAATGTTTTCCTTCCAACTGACAAAGAACACATTTGCCAGGTATTTTGATCCATAGTCCTTGTATTTCATTGTTTGATACAGTATTTCCCCGGAGTAATCAGATCTTTTTTTGCCCTAGATTACATTTCATTATTGGATCAGTCAAACGGGTGGAACATTGATGGTGGGGCTTCAAAAGCACTCTGAAGATACTATTACATACATCTGGCAAGATTTAGGAGAACTGCAAAATCAGTGGAAAGCAAATACCATCACAATCAATAGCACGGAAAAGTACGAGGTTGGTAAATAGAGGTGATGGTAAATTGCACTTGTTAAATGGTTTATAAATTGTGTGGCTTTTAATAAGTCAAACCTAAATATTTTGTAAATGAAAAGCATTATCATGAGGTAACCATGAGATAAAAGAGAGAAAAGCCATTTGGAAAGTTCACGGTTGGCATTAACAAATAGTACTTGTTCATATCTCTTGGTGGTGTCAAAATTAATCATAGAATGGTTTAGGTTGGAAGAGACCTTCAAGTTCATCAAGTTTCAACCCCCTTCCATAGGCAGGGACACCTCCCACTAGACCAGGTTGCTCAAAGCCCCATCCAGCCTTGCCTTGAACACCTCCAGGGATGGAGCTTCCACAACTTGTCTGGGCAAAACCTTACTTAAACTGTGCACGTGTCTTAATTTATGATGTAATTGTTTTGTTTATCTACCTGGCTATAGAGGTCATACGTTCAGGTTCTTAACTTTCAATACAGTATTCCCTTAGCCTCAATCTAACCATATTGAAAAACTCGAGGTTTAATTCATGTAGGAAATACCGTTCTATGCTATGAGATACTGTTCTATAGGGTTACTTCAGGCAACAAACACTGTACTTAACTATTCATTGTAGATTTGAGCCTTTGTCACAGAACACATGCATGTGGTTTTATTTTGCTCAAAGCTGTTGAAAACAAATGTAAGTTTCATAAGTTGTTTAAATGTTTTTACATGTACATTTACACAAAGCATTAGCACAGTAAATGTAACTTAGGGCTACAACATCGTGGATGATGTATGCTCACTATTATGCATTATTGGGGGGAAAGTGGGGAGCAGAGAAGAAAATCAGAGGCATTTCCTCCTACAGTAGTTACTGTGAAGAGTTGGTTAGTGTACAAACCTGAAGGCATGAGAGCGCAGCCTCATTTCAGTAAACCATAGGAGTAACATAATTACTTGACTTGCAGAGGTAACATTGTGCTAAAGCACCCAGCAACATCTGGATTTTTGAGGTAATATTTGCCTGCTCAGCCCTGAGTGAGAATGTATGTTATGAAATACCTGCACCCAACTCAGCACAAGTACTGATGTTGTTACTTATCAGTAACATACCTCACCCTGAGGAGTGTGTGTATAGCAATGTGAGATTGTACTGGAAGGGTTCACTTCTAGATTTACTTTGTCATCCTTCATATTGTTTGGCAAATTGACTGAGTCTGGGACTGGTTAACAGAATATGACATCATCTTCCTCTAAATTGCTAGATCAAATCCTAATTAGATTATTGCTTTCAAAGCTTGTTATCCTTTATCCTCTATAAAGTGAACTGATGGGCACAGTCCAGCTTTAAACGGGCATGTGTCAAACTTACTGCAGTAATCACTACAATTAGCTAAAGAAATGTAGCTGGGCACCTCACCTAACCTGGAGACTGAAGCTGAGAAGACTTTCTTTGGTGTTACATTTTTCCTCCAGTGACAACTTGCAAGATGCTGGCCATACAAGTAAATGCAATTCACTTGCCCTTTTGCAATTGTTCTTTTGATATGACAAATCTTTAGCCTACAGGGCTACCTGTGGCATTTTTCAAGATAAAATTTAAAGTCGTGCACAAATAAACTAGAAAAGAGTTGCAGTTAAATAATTAGTAATCATACCGGTTTACTGGAGGTGCATGGAAAGTTCCCATTGCAATAGAATTATTAAAAATATATTTATCCCTGTTCCAAACTTGCAAAATAATAAAAAATTTCTAACCTTATCATGAACTGATATCCCATTTCTTTTCCTCAAGAAATTGTCATTTTCATTGAATACTTTAATCGTATATTCAGATTTCTTAGTGGTAAGATTTTCTGCCGATGATGAAAGTTTCTATGGAAAAAAAAAATGGATAGGAAAAAAATTTTTTTTTTTTGGGTGTAGAAATCTCTTTGAAGTAGGGTGCTTGTATATTTTTGTTGATTTTGCAAGCACACTTGAAGTGAATTTTAGTTAAAATCAACCTCCACTGCTTATTTTCTTTGATTTTTGGTATTGACTATTTAATACCTTTGTCTCTTTCTACTGAAAAAATAGTCTTTATTATCTTTACAGGATAGGGAATTTTTTTTTTTGGCTTTCAAATATCTCCACCTGTAGATTAATCTGAAATACAAATACTACTACTGCTTTAATTACTCAACAAACAAC
The DNA here is from genome assembly GCF_000708025.1 of Charadrius vociferus. NCBI lineage: Eukaryota > Metazoa > Chordata > Aves > Charadriiformes > Charadriidae > Charadrius > Charadrius vociferus. The sequence continues at coordinate 1,547,981 of NW_009648894.1, forward strand.
AAGCTCAGTATGTTTTGACCGGGTTTTGGAGAACTGTGTCATGGTTTGCTCTCCTAAACTACTTTCTGCCTCTTCTATTGAGAACAAATTTTTGTCTCCCAGACTTCATTAAGGGAAGTTGTTCTGGGATTGGGGTTAACTTTTGTATACGTGCTTGATTCCTATGTTTTAACTTGGGCTTTGCCACTGCTCTAAGAATCTGTCCCTGTGGCTGCTCTTCTGGAAGAAAAACTGTGTTATACCCCCACCTACATTCCCACTACAGCTTTCCTTGCCACTAATGGAGCTGCAACGTTAATTTGGTCTGACTGCCATAGGTATTGCATATTTAGGCAGCACTTGTTAATTACTGTTATGAGCAAGTAGTGTCATTAAGTAGACATTTTCATTACAGATTTTTGGACTGAAGAGCTCTTGACTTTGTGTGAGAGGGAAAACTGACCAATCTCTTGCTCAAATAAATGTGGATGGGAATCAGTTTGATTATTACTGGACTGACCTCCTCAGGGGAGGACAGAGGGGTGTCTGTGCCAGATAAAGTCTGTCTAATTCTGTTTAGAATCAACAGCCGCTGGAGGCATCTAGCATGATTTTCTTTCATTGTGGAAGTGAGGAAGTTAAGACATGATGAAGAAAAAAATGGAACTGACAATTTTCTAGAGAGATGGGTGCAGAGTTGCAGCACCGACCCATCTCCTAGTTTAGTCAGTAGTAAACCTTTCCTAGACTTCAGGGCATCTGGGTCCCCTCCTGCTGCCAAAACTTTAAATAGAAATAGCTATTTTCTTTTATCATTGGAGAAACTTCCCTGAGTGTTCAGAATACCAGGATGTGTTGAATGTCTACAAGATCAGCCAACAGCGATCTCTTTGTAGAGACCTTCACAGCATATACATTTAAAGGCTGCTACATTTCTTGTGCAGGTCAACTACAGCTTAAGAAAAACAAATAAACAAACAACCCCCCCAAAAGACCCCAACTGATAACATAATGGCCACACCCTTGGCTGAGTTGTGTCATGTACAGTGGAATAATATACTCCTGATGAGAACTCTAGAGGATGAATGCAGGTTTTCTGCTACCGTCTCTTAAACTATGCACAAAATTTTCCCTCAACTCTAAAGCTAGTATTTGAAAACTTATTATCTAGCTGACATTGTACATTCACTATTAAAAACCAGGGCGTACTTCTAGGTAGATTGTACTTCTAGGACTCTGGAAAAGCCTGAAGCTGTAACATCCTAAGGTATGGCTAGGGAATAATATAAGGAATGTTATTCATATGATTGATTGGGTCATTTTTATTGGTGTGGGTTTTGTTGGGTTTTCCCAAGGACTGTGGTTGACCAGCCTCCTTCTACATCGCTGCACAAAAACCATGGTAGTCTATACGCTTACAAATGTAGATTGAAATCTGCTCTTAAGATGGAAATGTAAAATTTGCAACTTCTTGTGTATAGAAGACTTAGGGGAAAAAAAAAAAGAATCGTTGTAACGTTAGAGCAGAATAATAGCTGAACAAGGACTGCTCAAGGTTTGTTTTGGCTAAAAACTTGACAAAAAAGCTTCTGACTAATGGTGTTTGTTGCTCTTACTTTGCTCCAGGTCTCTCATAAATTCTGAAAACAACCAGAAAAATTTCACTTTTCCAGTCTCTGGTGGAATTGGCTTGATAAAACACAAAATACTTTGCATTTCTTAACTGTTGTGATCCTTGCTTAGATTTTGATGTATTTATTGAGGTTTTCAGATCCTTTCTGTAAAATATTACTGCACTCTTAAGTTAGAAGATTAGACTACATATCTGTATTGACAAGCTACAGATATGTGAAAAAGCCAGGACGTTGATCCTCCAAAACTGTTAAGTGGATGATTTGAGTATTCATACTTCTAATAGAAACTCCATGGACTAGACTGGTATATCTTGGAAGGTTTTTTCTTTTGTCTGTGACACTGGTCAATGCCATTTCTTGTTGATTTGCTGTTAATCTCTGCAGGTTATATTTTGGGGGATGGTGGAGACCCAGAGACAAGACGAAACTGTTGCCATTGATGATATTACTTTCAGTGAAGGATGTTCTCTGGCATGTGGTAAGAACAACTGTTTTTCAGGGGACAGATCACTTTACTTTGTGTTTCCCTTGGATTAGAAGAGAAAATACAAAGGAAAGCCTTTTGGTATTCAAAGGCTTTCTTAACTCTGTAAGTGTTTTCATGTGGCTTATTTGCTTTCCTTTAAACCGTCATCTGTCATATGGTGTCTAAACACAGTTACAAAGAATGACAATAAATACCTTAAAAAATCTGGTACAGTACAAATGTAGCTTCCTGCAGCCAGGAGAGCACTAAGGCCTCAGTGGGCAGAAAAAATCCACTGGTTTTGGCCAAAGAATTGATGTGTCCAGCCAGCTCAGGAAAAGCTTTGGAGCCAACTTTAGGGAGATTCCCAAGGCACTTGTGCACATTTTTAAATGCCTGAAGGTCCTGATCCTCAGCTGTATAGTGGGGCTAATTTTTTCAGCTCTGCTACATCCAAGAGCTGTAATGCCAGGCTGCTCAGCTCTGCAGCCAGACCATCCGCGCATGTTGGGATTCTTTAGCAAAACATTTCCTATTTTGCTCTTCAACCCAACTTATTTTCATGGGAAAGGAATACTACCCATCCTAGCACAAAGAAGATTGCTTGTTGCTCTGTATCACAGAAGGAGATTGCGCTGTGGCACCTATGTCACATCCTCAGATGAGCGCACTCCTGATTCAAAGCACCCTGTTTGTTTTCTGCCTCTGAGTCGTAGCACAGGCACTGAGGGTTCGGTCTTTAAATTTAGCTTGAGGTATGGAATGCAGTGTTTGACACAAACCAAGCTAGTTCACATGATTTGTCTACTGTGGTCTAAAATACAGCTCTCTAGATTTCCCAGTAGAAAAACTCTTGAAAATAGATGCACATGGTTATTAAAATATTAAAGTGTTGAGCAATTGTAGGCAGATCACAGTGAGAGCAAGACACCAACCCTAGTGTAACGATTCAGGCAGGCGTAGGTATTTATTTCAAAGGGGATCTATATTGGGGAAATGAAGTTTCAGGTAACCAAGCTTCATGCAGTCTCTTTATGTTTCAAATTTCTTACAAAGCAGAACTATAGAAGCAAAAGCTGTATAAATATTTTCATGTCATGGCCCATCTTACTTTTCTGGATTGTAGAGCTTTTCTATCTGTACTACTCCCAATGAGCATGGATGTTAATTTATAGCTTTGGGTATACTTGTCTATGAACTCAGGTAAGTTTACAGCGTGCTTTCTTTGAAAAAATGAATTTGAAACTGACAATGAAGAGAGAGCAGATGTGTGATTCTCCCAACTTCTCTCTGTTCCTTGGAGGATTTCTGCAGATTAAAAGGCAGGTTTAAAATGGGAAAAAATACATTGCTAGATTCTAGCAACCTATACAGTTGCTTAACTGGCTCCCACAGGAGGATATAAATCTCTCTGTACAAATATATTGGCTTTTTTTCATAAACAAAGTGCTTCTAAAGCAAACAAAACTGAAAAAAAGATCAGCTATAGAGATGAAATACTGTTTCAGAGAGAGGAAAAAATTTAAAAAAATGAAACAGAAACAGGGTATACTCAGCAGAACTTATAAATCTAGATGTTAAACTTTCCTTACACAGCAGCTGTTGAAGTATATAGTTTGGCATACAGATTGAGCTGCCATACTGTTAATATACCTCAGGTACATTCTAATAAGAACCAGTTCTTATCCTGTGCTTCCCCATTAGGAAAAGTGAACTTCATTGGGTGACATCTAAATTGTTCACAGCAGCCAAAAACAGGGTGAAAGGACCTTAATTTTCTCCCTGAAAGAGGAATTTTACTACTGAACATTTTCCAATAATTAAAACAAAAGGTCAGATTAATGGTTGCTTGAATTTGAAATAATTTTTTCTCTAGTCCTTATGGAAAGTCTGGATAAGAATACTTTAAATGAAGACTGCTTTAATTGCATGAAATTTGTAGTTAAAACTTGCTTTTTTTTTTTTTTTTTTTTTTGTACCCTTCATGATTTTCAATTCCAGTGTAAACGCACGTAAGAAATGACCTGTGCATTTGTATTTGTTAGTATGACTGTGGTTTTCGGGTCATGAGTGAAATAGCTTAAGTATTTGTGCTTTCAGGAGTTTCTTGATACAAACTGTTGGCTAAATAGAAATATAATTTCATTAAGTTTTAAGGCTTTTTTTTATTATTATTCCGGTCTTCCAAACTGCCCCCTTCAGCCTCTTGTCCAGTTCTGCTAGACAGTAAACTTCACCCATTTGAAAAAACCAACCAAACCCGTCTTCAGTATAGCAGCTTAAGATACACTACAGTTTGAAGATTTCCTAGAAGCTGCCTAATTGTTTCAGTTATCACTTAAAAACACCACAGCTTTTTATTATACAATTGCATACGTACTGTAGGAAAAATACTTTAGCTGTCAAATAAAAAATATTAAATTTATTCTGTAAAACATATATAACACAATCTCCTTTAATTATACCTTTAGTAGACCTTCTATTCAAAGGCATCATATTCTTATCAAAGTGTCTAATTGCCCTGCAGAAGTCTCTTTTGGCACCTGACAAACTATATATGTGAAGAACTCCTTTATTAAGGTTGTCATTCTGATCTTGCCATAGAGATGAAAGCAAGTAGCCCCAAGGCCTAAAAGTGGAATGCTGTAAGGGAGGGCGAGGGTTTTGTCCTCCTTAATTCACTTGTAATGCAAAAGCAATATACCTGCTCGGCAAAGCTAGGTTTGGGGGTTTGTTTTGGGGTTTGTTTTGTTTTGTTGTGGGTTTTTTTGTTGTTGTTTTTTTTTTTTTCTGGAAAACTAGAGTAATTATATATGTATTATTTATAATGTATGTTTTTTGACAAAAATCCTGTACGAATACTTCACCTGGAAACACCTCAAACTTAATTCCTTAGTTAATTCCAATCATGCAAAGATGTTGTCTTTAATATCACAGGTGCAGCACCAGATGCAGGGTCTTTCAGATGAACTGCTACAGGGATGGGAGTTGGAAAATCTAAAATATTAATCTTAACTGTTGCCTGACATGCTGCAGAATTAAGAGCTGGAAAATAGGTATTTTGTCCCAAGAGGCTGAGGTTATTGTCAAAACAACCAATGTCAGAAATATTTACAACTGAATGAAAAAAATGCAGAATGAATCAAAATACTTTGTTTGATAATTAAAAAGTGTTTAAAGAGCAGTTTGATTCATTTTGAGAGTATTTGCAACTTTTATCAAGTGTTGAAGTTTGACAAAATCCATCCTTTTCTAGACTGTTCTAGAATTTTGTTTTCCATGGGAAATAAGTTTTCCACAAGCTCTTCTCACTTAATACACATGGTTTGAAAAAAGTGCATATGTTTATGCAAGACTGGAACAAGGAAGAAATGAGAGGTTTGTAGCATCAGCTGGACAGGATGTTTCACCGAGATGTCAGTACTGTGAATAACAATAATTCTAAGATACAGTAGACAGTAATGTCTATGTATACTGACATAAAATTGTTTTGTCCATACAGTTAGGAATCTCCATGTTTTCTCTGAGATACCCTGACTGCTATTGAAAAGGTTGCCTTTCCCCTGCAATAGCATTAAGAAATGGAACTTCCATTTTCATAGTGCAATCCTGCTTAAAATCATGACTTTCTTTCTGTAGCCATTATTAATTACACAAATTTTGCATCTAAGATCTGGCATTTCAAACTTCATTGAATCATAAAATGGTCTTGGTTGGAGGGGACCTTTAAGATCATCCAGTCTAACCCCACTGACATGGGCAGGGACATCTTCCGCTAGATCGGGTTGCTCAAAGCCTTGTTCAACCGGACCTTGAACATTTCTGATAATGGGACATCCATAGCTTCTTTTGGCAACCTGTTCCAATGTCTCACCACCATCATCGTAAAAAATTTCTTCCTTATATCCAATCTAAATCTACTCTTAATTTAAAACCATTGCCCCTTGTCCTGTCACTATAGACCTTGGTAAAAAGTGTCTCTATCTTTCTTATAAGCTCTGTCTAAGTATTGAAAGGCCACAATAAGTTCTGCCCGGAGCCTTCTCTTCTCCAGGCTGATCAACTCCAGCTCTTTCAGCCTATCTTACAGTAGTGCTGTTCTAGCCCTCTGATCACTGTTGTGGCCCTCCTTTGGACCTGCACCAATGGGTCTGTATCTGTCTTATGCCAGGGACACCAGAGTTGGATGCAGTACTCCAGATGGGGTGTTACAAGAGCAGAGTAGAGGGAAATAATCACCTCCCTCGACCTGCTGGCCACACTTCTTTTGATGCAGCCTAGGACAAGGTTGGCTTTCTGGGCTGCAAGTGCACATTGCTAGCTCATGTTCAATTTTTCATCCACCAGCATCCCCAAGTCCTTGGCAGGGCTGCTCTGAATCCTTTCTTCCCCCAACCTGTATCGATACTGGGGGTTGCCCTGACCCATGTGCAGGATCTTGAACTTGGCCTTGCTGAACTTCACGAGGTTTACTAGACACCCTCCTCAAGCCTTTCAAGGTCCCTCCAGATTTCATCCCTTTCTCCCAGTGTACCAACCACACCACTCAGGTGTCATCTGCAAACTTGCTGAGGGTACACTCATCCCACTATCTACGTCACAATGAACATTTAACAGTATTGGTCTCCAAACAGACCCTTGAGGGATACCACTCATTACTGGTTTTCAAAGGGACATTGAGCTATTGATTGTAACTCTTTGGACATGGCCTTATCCGTCTCTCAGTCCTATGAAACTCATATCTGTCCAATTTAGAGGGAAGAATGTTTTGGGGGACCATATCGAAAACATTGTAGAAGTCCAGGTAGATGACATCCGTAGTTCTTTCCTTGTCCATTGATGCAGTTACTCCGTTCTATAAGGTGACTAGATTAGTAAGGCATGATTTGCCCTTAAAAAGTTCTTGAAAATATGTGGTGATGTATTCAGAATTTTTTTCATTCTAAAAAGAAGCGTTCTGTTGCCAGTATTCTGTTACAAGTATTATGGAGATGCTGCTGAGTTTAAACTCTCAGTTAGAAGTGATTTTTCTGTAACTATCATCTAGAAAAATAAATAGGTATTTCTTGTTATGACATGTCATTTTTTATGTTTCCTGGCAACTCTCTCTGCAGAAGTGAATTCATGAAGGTTGCAACAACTGGCTAGCATAAATAGCACTCCATTGCTCTGAAAGAAGCATCGGTCTTTAGGGAATGATTTTTTTAAAATGGTATCGTTAAAGATGGCAGCCTGAAATACTAGACAGCACTCAGTGATACACAATGCTTCTGAAGTAACCAGAGGCAGAAATATTGTCAAGTAGTATAATAAGCATACGTTTCTAATGGGAGGCAGTCTTATAAATAATGACTTCTTAAGAGGTTAAGTGACTGTTTATCTTTGTTTGTCAGCACCGCAGACTTCCAGTTTTGAGCTTGGCGTGTGTGAGTGGCGTTCGGAAGACCTGGCTGAGCCTGCTGCGTGGGCACGACTGCAAGCTGGCCACAAGGTCGCCTCCTGTTCCCCCCTGAATGACTGGAACAACAGCACTGAAGGTGGGAAATTTAAGTTAATGCACAATTACAAGTTGTCATGAAGAATACGGTGCTTTTCAGGACAAGGTGGTGACCCAATGTAGAAACAGAACAAAACCATGAAAAGTAATTGTATGTATTTTTCACCTAAATTAGCTTTTGCTTTGACCATTCAGTAAGGGTGCTGTGAACACACATGCTGGGAAAACATGAAAGGTTTCGATGTAAGAATTCACATATAAACTAATAATTCATATACTCTCCAGCTAATTCATTCTATGAGATCTATGCAACAGTTTGGTGAAATTAAATTAAATCCATCTAAGCCTGCAGCCCTCCTGTGTGTCTTTTCTGGTTTGTTTTGGTTTTGATGCTTGGCAGTTTTACTTCTGTAGTACTACTATGTTGGAGCAAAAAGTCAGGAACTTCGCTTCAAACGTTTAATTAGGGGAGATGTAGGTAAACATTTATTATCCCAAATAGTTTATTACTCTCAAAAACCAAAATTAATCCAGCTGTAATTTTCAAAAGTAAAGAGCAGCAGTAAAGAGCAGGTTTGTTTTTGAAGTCACTGTGTAGTGCTTGTCTATGGGTTTATGGGAAAGGTTTTTGAAAGCTTAATGGATATAAATGTCTAAGTGTTGTAATATGAAATGGTATCACCTTGCCAGCTAAGCGTTTGGCTCATCTACTGAGACTGCCTTCAAAGGGGTTAAGCAGCACTAGTTGTAATGGTATAATTTGCGATGTAGCTTTGAAGAACTGATAGTGTGGAGATTACTGCTTGAACTCTGAGCCCACAGAAATGGTGTACATCTCCTTGATAGCAGCAGAATGGACGCTTAGATGTTGTTTTCATTTTGGAAAGATTTTTAAAATAAATTTTAGCATGCATTTCAACACACTCTAGTAACTATAAGTCAAATTATAATGGAATAGCAAGCAGAAGTGCTTAGCGTATACACTCTATTAAGACGAATTTTTACATGTTAACATGTACAACAGTGAGCATATAGACTAGTAAAGCAGATATTTTTTCTTAGCTTTAAAAAAATATAAAATAAAAGACCCACAGCACCTTTCAATTTCCACTGGGTTATCTAACAAAAATGAGACTTTTAATTTTGATTTTATTTTAAAGATCTCCCTGAAAGGTATTGTGTCAGTGCCATACCTCAACATGATACCTCAAGGGCTATTAATGGGTATGGATTTTCCTTTTATGGCAATATTGTGCTAACAGAAAAGATACTAAAATTCTGTAAGTGTCTTTTACAGGACCAGGTCATAAACAATGTCTGCTGAAACAGAATACATTTTGAAATGTCTGTTGTATAGGTGCTTGGGCATTATTGTATAAATAAGCACAGGTAGCTGAGTAGGCTGAACGTACAACACGAACAACTGCTTGGAAGCACTTCCCTGTGGTTCTGTGTCGTAAAGGAAAAAAAAGAAAATATGAGAAGAAATAACTGTCAAGACAACACATAGAATTTAATTCATCCTTAATACTGGAAAGTATTGCAAAATCTGAACTAGGATTGCTCACCTCTCAATACATTCAGTATTTCTACACATGCAGATTTGTTGAGACATAAATGAAGAAGTTGAATATTAACTAAAATTCTAAAAACTAAAGAAATGGTATGCAAACTGCAAAAATGTCATGCATGAGGGCTCGAACTTGCAATGCAAATAGAGCTTGACTAAGCTTTAGTTTCTGATTTTGATCAAAGATTTCACTACTATAAATAGAAGAGAGGTAGGAGACTAAATTATAAAGCAGAGGTCTAAACAAATATATTTATAAAGAAAGGATTGCTTATAGGCTTTGAATAATCCCCCTTTCCTGGTATTCTTAAATTTAATGAAATACTTTCTGTCCTTGGTGGACTTTTCTTCTTTGTTCTTTTATTGCTTCTTTTCTCCAGTGTTGTATTGTAGGCACTTTCTCTGTAACTTTTCCTCTTAATTTCTCTAGTGTCAAAAGTTCTTGTAGAGGTTTTATATTCCACTGCAATACTCTTCAGAAAATACTTTGTTAGTGGTGGTTTTTTTCTCTATTGATATTTCCAGGATGCTATGTAGTTTCCATAGTTCATTCTTCTTACACTGGATCAATCTAGTTTCCTACATCTGGGGAAACACTTCTTCAATAAGAAATTAATGAAACCAATTCTCTGCATAGTAAAAAAGAGATTATGAGATGTAAAAAGAAATCAAAGGAAGTGCTATGGCTTTTAAACCCAACATTTCAGATAACTAATGACAAAAATCCCTCAAGTTTAAACAGGAAAAAACAGCCAAATCTTTAGAAAATGTGATTTTACTACATTGCTTTTTTTTTTTTTCTTCAAGATTTCATCCATGACTTGAGTTCATGAAAAATTACCTCCAAAGAGTAGAAACAATGAAAGTTCAGATTTGACCTCTTCTTTCCTCAAAATGGTTGAGTGGGAGGGTTGCAGGGAAGTAGTTTGGAGACTGAACAGTTCTCTGCTGGGAAGAAAGGGTCCCACTCTGTGGCTCAATTTTACCTGAACGCTCAGCTGTTGCTCTAAAACTAGTAGCATAGACTCAAAGTTGTGTACTTTGTGAAATTCAAACCCATGAATTAAAGTAGGAATAACACAAGATTTGAGTTGGAAAACGGTTAGGATGGAGGCAAACTGCTAAATATTTATAGGCTTTAACTTTTCAGTGTAGCAGGATGCAGGCAGGCTCACCAGCCCACCCCATCTAGGAAGACACTGGGCCACCTCAGCAGTAAGCTGTAAGATCTGCTTCTAGTTGGCTCCACTGCTGTCAGTGGCTGATCTTTCCACAGGACTCCAAGATTTTGCTTACGACTGATAAAATTTTTCTTTAAATTGAAAGAAACAAGACTAACACCTGATTAAGCAGCCACGTGGAGAAAATAAAAGGCTTTATGGAAAGATATTGACACTCCTTGTCCTGGCAACGATCCCAGCATCTCTTGCCAGAAACGCACACATCTCTGTGACTTGAAAGCCCTACGACCATATTGGCAGCAATGAAGTGGCTTTTCTGGGATTCCTGATCTACTTGTAAAAACATGGGGAAGTGTGGCACTTCAAAACCAGAAAGTCATGGAAATTCAAGAGAACAGGAAATAAAGAAGGTCAGAGCACAAACACAGTAATGTGTTACGCAGCATCTTGGACTGAGGGAAATTCAGACCTTAGAGAAGAGCTGCAAAGTTTGTAACAAATGAGAGAAAAATGTTCCTAATATTAATCTTTAGAAAGCTACTTAAGGGATGTTGGCTGAAGGTAATAATAAAAGAAGACAACTGGAAGAGGGGAAATAAATAAGTAGATTAGCACAGTTTATTGCCTGTTCAGTTAAACTGACATGGTTCTAGTTTTTCAGGCTATAGAGAAGAGGCAAAAAATAATACAAAATACATCAGTGTTTACTGGACAGGAGTATCTGGAGTCTCAATTTCTGAAAGTAGGCCTCAATTTATCTCAGAAGCATTCACAATACTTGCATAAAATGTATTCCCTGAAGAACAGTCAGTATCCCTTGTGATCACACAGTCATTCTGGACGTTGCATAGAACTTTTTTTTTATCTAGTGTAGTTCACTTGCTTTGTTATCTAAAAATCATGTCAGCTCTACTTTCCCCTGTTTTTAAAGATTCAGGAACTTAAACTGAAAGAGGAAAAGGAATGTTAGTTATCGTTAGGCTCAGAAAATAAAATTGGTTGGTTTTATAATGACATCAGAGAATTCTGAAGTTAGATAAAGAACTGGTAGTATAAACTCTAATGTTGATGCATATTTCTTTTCTGCACAAGGCAGTAGCCATAGAAGTGTAGATGTTTTGTTGACCTCTGTAAAACAGAATGATGGGTTAAATCTATGTTTCCTTTCATCAAGGTTAGCCGCTGTGGCATGAAATTACAAACTTAATTCCAATGAAATTGCAACCACGTATTTCAGTGTAAAACATTGCTAAATGCAAAGAATAAACTGGCAACAAAAGGAAAAGAATGTGTTCACTTAAAAAAATTTTCCCTGTGAAATGTCACTTTATCCCTTCAGCTTGAAATAACCTGTGTAACACCTGCATTTGAGATAAGTTGTATTTAGAGACATGAACAGAGATATAGCAGACTTAAGACCTTTAAGCAGTCCTTGTTTATTACTTTAATAGCTGCTTCAGAAGGCAGCAAAATATTCAGTGACTCAGGATATACTTGATATGAAGTATTCATACTGATACATTTGATAAAAAGTATTTAGCCTTTTTATGTCTGACAAATATAAGACACTTGAGGGGATGGCATAGTCTTTTAGATCTCTGTAGGAATGCTTTTATAAGGGGCAGTAGGTTAAGAAGAGCACAAATTGCTTTTCTTCAGATGGAAAGACAGTATGTTTCCAACATTTTGGTGCAGAAATTCTGGCTAAGAAGTAAAGACCTTGATTACACGGTGGAGATGTTACTGCCTCCTGCAGCAGTAAGGCAGAACACTTTCCCCCCACCTTTTTTTAAATTATTTTTTATTTTGAGTTAGTCCAGAAGTATTACTGTAAAAAAAAAAAAAAAAATCCTGGAAACCATAGCAGAAGAAGGAAGAAAGCCGATTTCCAAATAAATTTGTGATTACATATTGAATGGTTGTAAACATATAAGGAGGTTGGGCTAAATGTGGGACTGCTTACAGCTTTCAACATGCAAAGTAACAACTTCAAGATACTGTCAACTGATGTAATTCTTGGTTGAGGCTATTTGTGAGTTAAATGTAGATATATATCTACCTTTTTAATAGGAAATGCTTAGATTACAAGCAAGTCACATCAGCATGACAATCAGATTCCATTGTTACGCCGATGGGTCCATGGTTTAATTACAGGAATACAGTCCTTATATATGTTTTCTCGGTCTATGAAAATGTTTTGTGAAAAACTGTATTTTCTTTTTTATTTTTCAGGCCATTTTGAGTGGTTAGAAGCTTATGACAGTGCATTATACAAAAGCGCTTATCTTAACAGCTCCATGTGTCATTGCTCCAGCAAGACTTGCCGTTTTCAGTTTCGTTACTCCATGGCAGATAGCAGCGTTCTCAAGGCAGTACTGTTTACTGATGAGGTAAGAAGAAACACGCATTCATTTTCAGAGTAAAGATACGGCAGCCCAGGTGTTACCAGCCAAAACACAGGGGAGGACGCCTGCTAGCACATGCCTGCACCCTAAGTTTGTGCAAACCAGAAACTTGGTATCGTCCCATTGATCTATGCAATTGTAAAACCTGGGTGTTTGCCATCTCAGCTATAAACTAATTTGATGGGTGAATGTTCTGCAATAAGACTTCAAGGACAAAATCCAGCTATTACAGAATTAAATAATTTGGCGATTTCATGGGAAAAATCTATAGTAACAGCTTTTCTATCCTTCTTCCCATTCTGGAAATAGAAAAATAAGTGCTTTTCGCTATGGAGACAAAGAAAAAAAGGAAGTTGTTCGCTCAGTCTGGAAAAGCTGGAATGTCTGGAAAGCTCTTTCTTAGCCACCTGATTTGCTTTGCCAATGTTTTAGAGCAGTAAGTTTACTTTCTTTTAGGCATTATTAGAGAAAATAGCCATGTCAAACTGAAGTACAAATGCCAATTGAGCAGTGATAACTTTTTCCGTCTTTCTTAACTCCCTTGCCTCGTGAAGGCTTTCTGCTGTTAGAATGTTCCCTTTTGAAAGTCTTGTTTAATAACTTAATATCGATGCTATTGTACTGCTACTTAATGAAAGCAAGAGCAGTGCAGCTGGTCTCATTAAGTTAATGTCTCTCATATCTTGGTGTTGGAGTTGAATTAGTTTCACCCAACAATACAAGTATTTAAAAAGACAGATCCACTTCATTCACAAAGATAAGGTGAAAAAAAACTCCTGAGGAGTAACACTATCAAGGGGTCTAAATATAGGAACACTTTATTTCTTTCCCACCGTGTCTTCAAGTATTTATGAAAACAATTCCAGGCCCTTCCTCGTTTTTCATTTATAAAAGGAAATAGTTGTATTTTTCTATGACCCATTACTGTACCAGGGAATTGTAACAAAATCAGTGTTCTGGTCAGAATGCATGGAGATTTGTGCCATAGTACTTGTCAATAAATTCCCAGGTATGATGCCCATGGCAACGTTGAGCAGAATAGTAATACTGATTTCTATGATTCACCTAAATAGCATCAATGGATCCGATTTAAGAGCTTTCTTTCCCTGAAAACAGAGAAAATCATGTGAGCTAAAAACATGAGAAATCTGGCATTTGAATTCCCATAGAAATGGGAGCCTAAATTTAACTGTTAGTCAGTTCCTTGCATATGCATTAGAAGAATATATTTGGCAGTTATTACATCAGTTCAGTCTCCTCTGTTTCCACAGCTTCTCTTAGCCTTTGATGTTTGAGTTATTGAATTTCTCTTTCAGTGAGAAGTGTATTTATTGCACATAGACTTATTTAAAGCTCGTATGACTTACTCATGCTGCAAAATTTGCCAGAAAAGACTTCAGAAACATAGGCTTCTGCTGACAGGTTCAAAATCAAACCCCATATATTTAACATTAATGAAACTCATATTTAAGACTTCTTAAACTGAAATGAAGGGAGGTGTAGCTTTTACACATTTTGCTGCTGAATTGTTAAGTTGTTTATAAAAAAAAATCGAATCTTCAAATCTAACCAAATACTGAGAAACAGAAGCGAGAGCCAAGTGCTGGTTCTGACCCTGGAAGACAGCAGAGCTGCTGTCCTGAAGGCTGTAATTCAAAATAACTTCTCAATTGCATGGTCCAGTACCATGCAGTTTCCCTGCACCTCCTTTTACTATATTTATTGGTCAGAACCCCTTATCTCTGAATAACTCTTCCTATGTCCCAGTGCCAACAGACCTGATGCAAAGAGAGACTGGATTACGTTTAATGTACAGTTCTCAGTACAGTTCTTCGAGGAAAAGTGGCGCACGTGTTGCAAAAACATCCCTAGCCTTCCTCACCTTTTCCACAGAGAGGCCAAAGATGAATGAACATATTTTCTAATATAGACATTATGACATCAGTTGGAAGACAGGGATTTTAAATTGCTCTTGGGTACAAAGAAGGATAGGGAAAACGGACTCTTTTTGTCAATGTGTTGTTGACGTATATTTAACTCGATGTCCGTGATAATCTGCAAAACTTTTCCTGTTCTATTTCTAGCTTAACAAAGTTACTCTTCATTCAGTACTACTGCATTTGATTATTTGATTTTTCTTTCCTAATTGTGATTCACATATCTTTGAAGTTTGTGTTAATGGTTTGAAACTGTTTTTTGTACACTGAGATGAATTTAAACTCTAATGATGTCTTTCAGAGTCCTTGTAACTCATCCCAATTTAGTGTTACCCACATTTTTAAAAATTTTATTTTTCATTCCACTATCCAAACAGCACTATAATTATGTTGTGCCCTGGAGCAGACCTATGCAGAACCCTATTATCATTTTCTTTCAGTTTGAAAGAAAACTATTGACAGCTTCTCTTTTAAATAAGGTGGATTGTACAAATACAATCCTATTCGTACAACCATTGGTACACCCACTTTACAGTCATTCCATCTGCCCCGAATCTCCTTAATTTTCTTGAAGAATGTCCTATGTGATTATGTTAAAAGCCTTAATAAAGTAATTTCTACTTTTTCAACTCTGTTTATGATGAAAAAAAAAAAAATTACATTGGCTGAGTGTGACTTGCTCCTTATCAGAAAAATCTAATGTAGGTTTCTCACTTTCTAATTCTCTAGCTGTTTACAAGATTATTGTTGGTAATTTGTTCCCAAGTCGTATGAGCTGTCAGCTTTCAGCTGATTGGCTATAATTGCATAGTCTGGATCTTTCCCTTAACTGTAATATACATCCTTTGTTCTCCCAGTTCTCTAGTTTCCCACACATTCTCCTCAGATTCTCAGAGTTGTTGATAGTAAGATGTTCCTTCCATTATGCAACCTTTACTTAAAACTTCTTGATTTCCTTCTGGTTTTGGTACTTCTGACTTATATATATTTGTAATGTTATTCTTCTATTCCGTTCTGTGTATTCACATTTGGAAATATCACCCGTCTTAATGAAATAAAATATTGACAATACTAACCATCTATTAACTTTCTGATAAATTTAAAACTTTTCTGTGAAAACTGAAACCAAGGAAGATAATTTTGCCTTCGGTCTATCATTTGCCATTCATTACTTGCTCATTCCTCCCCTTAAGTAATGGGCCTATAGTTCTTTCTTCTATCTTCTTAATATTTACATCTTGTATGGCTTACAAAACAGATGGACACTGCACAATAAAAGATAATTTCGACTGATGTTTATATGTGCAAGTGTATTTGTACCCTAATGCACTAAAATTTCTGTAAGTATTCAGAAACACTTGCAAAAACCATGCAATTACACTCCTGTGCAGAAGTTAAAGGTGACCCATTAATCATTGTGGGGGAACAAGTAATCATTTGTTCCAAATTACTTTCTGAAATGAGAGAAGCAGAGACAAAATGATGAGTGCAGTTGCACAGCAGTGAACGTATCTGTAGAGAAATATCAAAAATTAAAAAGTGTTGTATTTTATAAAATGGAATTGGTAAGAAAATGTCATGATTGTCTCTTTTGTCTTTCAATTCTGAGTAGTATTATCTCGAAAAAAAACATTGCAGGAAAAAGAAACAATTCTTGCCCATTTTAGCTTTACAAAAAATTGTTTATAGATAGTAATATCTCACAGTAAGGGGAACAGAGTGAAGGTGTTTTGATCAACTGTTCCCCTGCATCACCAAAACAAATCTTGAGGGGAAAATACTGGCAAAGCAATAGGTTCAACATTTTAAAAGAAGGCTAGAGACACAAGGAATGTGCCAGAGAGGTTAACCCATGTGTACCAAAAACGTGGAAGAATCTGGCAAGCAGGAAGAATACTACATACAAAACATTGTGAGGAAGGGAAATAATGTTATTGGTTTATTAGAGCTGTATAAAATCAGAGGGGAATGGCTGTCTGGGATACAACAGCCAGTTTAAAAAGTTGTTGCCTCTGAAGTGATTTACAGCTTTCGATGTAAAAAAACAGTCCTAGAAGGTCTGGATACTGGCACATGCACAGAAAACTCAAGCTTACTGCTACAAGCTGTTTTTATTAAAATAATTTTGGGAGAAAGATGGTCATGGGGATGGGTATCTAAGCTGTTAATTGAATGTGAACAAATTTATAGTATCCAGATGCATCCAATCACATAAACAGCAAATGTAGAGTGTTCCCTCAAGGTATACAAATGTTTTTGAAGGGTTCGTATATGTACGTGTCAGGGAATATATTAACTAAAGTGTTTCTAAAAGCAGACATTTAACCACAGGCTAAGGTTTCAACCTGCCATTTTTGGTTCCTAGTACATCATCCTTTTCTGTGCCTTATATGTGGTTATTGTAGGCTAATAATGTTAACTGGTTTTCTTTGGAAGCCAAATTATTTAGCAAAATGAAGCAAGTTTTATGTAGAATGAAGTGTCCTTGACACTGAAGGAATTTTGCTGAGCTGGCAAATACTTATATCATATACTGATGTGGAAATTCACAAATTATTTTTATGTCTGAAATCAAGTATGTCATGTGGTTTATCCAAATTTGATCTCTTATGTCTTATAGTGTTAAGAATTGGGATATTGGCTTGGCCCTGTCTTGTGGTTTCCCAAAATTGATCTTTCATGTTCAATAGAGATTTAGTCTTCCAAATTTGCTAATATGTCATACGAGTTGAAGCCTTGGTAAGAAAAGGGCATAAGTAATTGGCCATTCATCACAAATCATATCCGTGTTGTTCTGTTGGCTCAGACCTCGTGGTCTATCAAGCAGTAGACAGCATCTTCCTCCTCTTTTTTTATATTGCAAGACAGGAAAAAAGATAACTGTCCTTGTCTATAGTATTGATAACATTTCACATACCTATCATATCCCCTTTTATTCATCTCCTGTAAGGTAAATTGATTTTATCCTTTCAATTTCTCTCCATACAAGAGGCATTTATCTTAGCCTGCTTCACGTCTTTTTCTGAACTGCCTCTAATTCTGTAATATCCTTTGTGGAAAAGGTATGACCATTACCTTGCAGAGTATCATAAAAGGGGTCGCATTATTGATACCTGTAATGGTAAGAATGTTTGTATGTATAGCCTATATTAACTTTTCATGTATTTTTTTCTGCCTTTCTGGTTTTGCTCTATTTTGGAGCTGATTCTTGAAAAGATTTTTATTTAGGGATGTGAAGTTCACATTGCAACATTTCTTTTCTTTATACTGGCCTCAGCGTGTTCCAGTTAGGATCATGACCAGAAGCAGAATGAGCATGAGATGTTTTTGTCAGATTATTGAAACAAAAGGGCTTGGAGTGCTTGCATAAAAGGAGCCTTACCGTATTTGGCACTCACGCTGTTATTCTCAGGAGGTAGAATGAAAATGGGGATTGAGATAAATCAGGATATGACTAGGATTTCTTAGGTAGTACCTTGCCTGCTTGCTTTACGGATTTTTTTAAAAACAAAAAGAAAAAAAGTTTTTAGCACAGTTGATTGGGTAATTTTGACAGACCCCAAATTCAGTTCTAAGGAAATTAAATCTAATTATAACACAACATAATATCAGCAGTTATTTATGAAAAAGAAAATAATGTAGAGAGCACCATGGAAACATATTGTTAAATTCAGCAATAACATGGCTTAATTTACATATTCATTCACTTTAATTCTACCAAGCTGCCTCTTGATAATTATATTATTAGCCTGTTTAATCACAGTAAACATGTCTTGTTTCAGTGCAAAGATTGCAAATGCGTATGTGAAGCTCTCTTTCCTCACATAGAGCAACTTTGTATGTAGTGGTCGTGTGGCTAGGACATGAAAACAGGACAAAAAATGGCCTTGATAATTTATAGAGAAACAAAATTTAGCTTTATAACATCGTATTCTACATTTTACAGGAGGAACGCGTCTTGTGGGAAACCAACATGATGACTAAGAAGGAATGGGTCAAAGTGGATATGGAGCTACCAACAGGGCTAGAAAAATTAAAGGTATGAATGAAAAAAGCACGTGCCCAGTTTTTGAAGATCCCTTACCTTATTGTTTATAAAGCTTCTAGGAAACTTAAAAATTTGTTAAAATGATATGTATGCTGAAGGTCTTGCCGTTCTTCATTACTTCAACATGAGTAAAGCTCCGGTTATAGCTCAACAAACCATCTACACAAACATCCTGTTGAAGCTGCTGGTCTTTAATCACATGCAAGAAAATGAATTCAAATGTCGCCATGTTTTTGTTACTCATCTGAGTCCATCTCAGGTGTTCCCAACTGATTTAAATATAAATACTACTAATTGAGATGGTGTGAATAACATTTGTGGGATTTCAGTGAAATGATGTAAACCAGAGAACATCTCCCCCTTGAATTTTGAGGCGTAGAGAAGAATGCAAAGTTGCAACTACGTAATTCTGAAATTAATTTACAAGTTTCTATTTTAAATAATTTTACATTTACATTTATTTTTTTCATAATTCTGTAAATAACCATCATATTTTACTGTCTCAGCAATCAGCTGAAAATGTAATCTCTGTGAAAGGACAAAGACTAAGCCCGCTGCAGGTATTGACACTTTGACATATATTAGAATGAATGCATTTCAGCAAGCTGGTAGGTTATAAGTAGCTATTGTTGCCTGTCTCTCCTTTTCCCACAAGAACAAGTGTGAGTAAACAACCAGATGTGTAAGTAACACTATCTATACTATCTAAAAATAAAACCCCAAAAGGCTGCTGGGGTCCTATGTATATATGTAGAAAGCCAAAACCATGCATTCTTGTACAAAGACAGCAAGGATAACTTTTTGTTAGGGAAGGAAAGTTACTGTCTTTAGTTATGTGACTATGTAATGTTTTCAGCATAGCATTCTGCTGTTTGAACTGGTAGAGAATGGAGACTATTAGAAGGCTTTTGTCATTTTGAAGAAATTGTCCCTAGTGGAAGATAATAACGCATATCATTCTTACTGCTTAGAAAGCAAAACACCTCTTGAGATTTCACTCCGACTTAAGTCCCAGGATTCAGTGAGTGTGTTAGACCCTTCCGCTCATGCCCCAAATCACATCTGCTCTAGTTTCTTTCATTTTTGTTGGATACTCTTATGCAGCTTTCCTTCCACTGTGCTTTCTGCCTCTTCCACAGGATCACTTTCCGCGACTCGGGCTCTGATCATGTCCCAGCCTGTCAGTACCCACAACTCCAGCTCTTGTCTCTCAGTGCTTTCCTTCATTGCAATCTTCATCTCTCTAATGAATCCAAGCTTGCTTCCTCCTGCTTGCTGCTTTAGGTCAGGTAACAGAAACTTGGAGAGCACAAATGGGGTAATGTCCTTGCTCTGAGACCTAGCACAGCTCTGAGACCCCACAGTGGCCAGGAGCAAGAGATGTTCTTCCGCACCTTTGTTGTTCTAAATCAGCTTGTGTATAATCTGGTCAACACAAGGGAACTCTATAGGAGACAGAAATGCCCCTTGAATCTCTATGTCTATGCCAATAGCAGTAAAATCAGTGGGGCCAGGGCATAGGCCCAAGGATTGCCATGTAATAGCCCACGTAATTAAAACATTAGCATGGTCTCTAGCAAGGTTTTGACTAAAGCAAATGGACCATCTCCTAGACAGTGCCTGGAGCAGTTTTAAGGGCTACCAGTAGTCAGGAACCAATCCCACTGCATATGCTAGATGCAGCCATCTGAAGTGGTGCAAGAGATATCGATTGTTAAGCTATGCGGCTGCAATTGGTGTCCAAGGACAGTTCCTAACCCATTTTATTCACCTGTCAGGGTAACCAAAATTTTTTCTATTGAGCATCTGCAAAACGAGGTTCTGGGGAGACTTCAGAGCAGAAGATGGAGTCTTAAGGATGTTACATTTCAGGTCACTCTTCTGAAGCATGAAGGTGTTGCAACTTTTTAGCAAAATGGTTATGAGATTGGGAGTTTTTCTTTAAAATAGGCTTCTATTTAACTTCATTCTTGGAATTTGTCAAACCATTTTAGCTGAAAATTTTCAGAAAATTCAACATGAGGTAGTCATACGAAATTTCAGCTTCTAATTGGAAATTTGTCACAGTTTTGTAATGGAAAGCATCCAGTGGTTTTTACACAGGATGTTATTTTTTTATGGAAATAAAAATCAGTTTCTCTCTGTTGTCTGTTAATGCAAATATTTTAACTGTAACAATCCACAGCTTATGTTTAAAGGAACATTCCAGAGCAGGGCA
Source organism: Charadrius vociferus (assembly GCF_000708025.1). NCBI lineage: Eukaryota > Metazoa > Chordata > Aves > Charadriiformes > Charadriidae > Charadrius > Charadrius vociferus. The sequence goes on from NW_009648894.1 coordinate 1,568,916, forward strand.
AGTTTCATATGTTTGAATAGCATCCAGCTCTTGGACACTACACCATCAGAGCCACCAGGTTTATGCGCCTTAGAAGAATTCATCTGCACTGATGGGCAGTCCATGGAGCCCGGATCCGCCTGTGACTCTCACCCAGATTGTTCTGATGGCAGCGATGAAGATCCAGCAGCCTGCTGTAAGTGAATTGCATTGCTTTAGAAGGATGATGTGCTGAAGAGTATTGTGAAACCTAACAGGTCTGTCTAAGAAATGACTAAAAACTTAGTTATTATCTTTATGGCTTCTTTTCACAAGAAAAGATGTACAGGTTAGTGACAATGTTTATAGCATTTTCTGCCATCCATTTTTCTTCTTCCCATTGCTTTCTATTTCTCTGACTGGCTTGATCAATAAGTTTTGGATCTAGATAATAATTTTTTAAGTGTCTGCAGAAATGCACCATTTTGCCTATTTTTTCTTAAACTTATTTCCTACATACAACATTTATAAAGTCTACTTCCCTAATTTGAGAGGGACTGAAGTCTGCCTTGGGGTTTGTTGTTTGAACACCTTTCTAGTTTAGATTGTCTATGAGTTATTGTCAGAAAATTCATTAGGTGACATGATATTTGAATGGTGATTCAAATCACCATACAAATCGGCTACAGTTCGGGAGCTATATTTTTGTCATGTTATTTTCAATGGAAGATAACTTTGCTTAGAAGACACAGTTTCTACTGTACAATCAAGAAAAAAAAAATTTAAATTACTGGAAGACGTGTCTAATAATTCTGAAAGGTTTTAGAGCTCCATGTGAAAGTAGCTTTAGGGACCCTGTTCCTTCTAAAATGAATATTACACAGCATGCATCTATATGTATGTTTGACTGTGGTACTAACACTTAAATGTGTGTTGTAGAGGAAAACTGTGCACGTATAATTACATGCACTGCCTCCAGGAGGTGGAAATTAAAATTTTTAGTGTCACCCAGGGTAAAGGACACTAATAATCTTTTATTTTCAAATTTCATGAGAAGATTTTAGCAACTATTTGTGACTACGAGGTTTTTTAACTCATGGTCTGAACCTTTTAATCTTTTCAATTACTTAAATAGTCATGCAGGAGCCACCTCTGAAATCAGTAATACATGCAAATGTTGAAATTACATTTTAAATAGGTAGGTCTATACTGTTTTACCTCTGGGTGGAGTCTAAGACAACCTTAAAGTCTGTAGGGGATCCCCTTTGACATCTGTTTTCCTTTTTTATGAGACTGGACCCTATGCTGCTAGCTCTGTGTGTGCGCTGGTAGGAGTGCAGAGAGTCTTCTCATGCTCTTTTCCTTCATTTTCATGGAATGAAAGTGAATAGTACTTTATAAATTGGACTTTATTTCTCACCTATTTAGTGTTCCCGCTTCTGTAACAATGTGAGAGAATTGTGGTGAGTCATGACTGGGAATACAGAAGAATAATTTTAACATTTAAAAGGAGGATGAAAAATAATTGTTCCAGTTGAAGGTTAGCTGTTAATAGTACTACACAAAGTGAAAATAAAGATAACTCTAAAAACTTACAGCAACTACGTTTTGCATGCAATGAATTACACTTTTGTATTTTATTTTTACCCCTGTGCCTCAGACACTGGACATGGGCATTGTGTAACTGAAAGATGAAATAACCTAGATATAGTCAGTATTTTAGACTTAATGAAAGATCACAGTGGGACTCACTCTTGAGAGTATTGTTTCCATCATGCTCGTATGGATGGGTCAGAAAAACTGGAGAGTGAGCAGAAGAAAGAAAAAGTCAGAATGGCCTGGGGGTCTCAACAATGTCCTTTGTGGCACCTCCAGAATTAGGGTGCTGGGGCAAGGACTGACGGGAGGCCCAGCCAGTGCAAAACCCTCTGATAGCTCACCCCAGTGCTTCACTACCTGCTGCTGGCTCTGCAGTTACCCTTGGTTTAACACATGGCACTGGTTCTCCACTAACTCCTAGCGTATTTCAATTTAACGAAAATATCCCACTCGGTTGAACCCAAGAGGTAGGGATTGCATGCTTCACTCTGTGTGGAGACATTCGAAGGTTGAAGATATATCATTTTGCTGGAGCATTTCACAAAAGTATACTCTTCCCCTCAAAAAGGGGTGAAAAGAGGTGCTTTTCTAAAATATAAGTAACCCATTGCAGTTGCATGTTGCTCTGACTACTGGCCCAGAAGAAAGAGAAGAAAAAAATAGCCATCTTTAAAATAACAATAATTGTTTTTAAAGTTGGCCTATTTTAATGGCTAATATTGTCTTGTATGCATCACAGACTCCTTTTCAGGAAAGAGGACCCTAAAGGTGGAATTTAGCTCTTCAGTAGTCTGGTTGGCTTAGAAAATTCATCTTTCTGACACTTTCTGCAATCTTGAACAAAAGAGACCTAAAGGAAAAATCATCCTTTATTTCCATCCTTTCTTCTTTTCCTGTTATTAGGTACATTTTCCACCTGATATAGAAATTGTCCGCCATGATATTTAGAATGCACTACATTTATTCACATTAATTTTCAGCAAAAATTCCGATCTGGTACCATAGCACATATTTTAGCCTCTATTCTTTTAGGTATTTTAGCATCTATCCTTGGACACATCCTCAGTAGTTTCCTTTGATGAAGTACTCTCATGTCCTGAAAGACCTGACAGATCTCCATACTGAATGAAAACAAAGGCAGACAGCTGTTACCTAGCAATGGGAAGGATTTCCTTCTTTGAGTATTTTCTTTGCTTCATTATGATGGGGAAGGAAAAATAGCATTTCTCTTTGCTCATGTTAACTTGGCATGAATGCTCTTATAATAACACAATTTATTACAAGAACAAATACATATGTTTCACAATTATTCTTAAAGTTTCTGTTTAATCTCTGCCCATTTATATAAATATATATTTAAGTATATGAGACTTAAAAGTTTCAAAAATTTATGCACTTCTCTGGGAAACAATTGTGCATATGAGTAACCACCTTTATTTGAGTATTTTTGTTGAAATGAATGAATCTAATGAACTGACAAATTATGAAATTAATGTTCATAGTATTAAATTCTACATTTTCATTGTCTTACTTGACACCACTTATTTGAGCTCACTTCTAAATTTCTTATTTCACAGTGACTGATAATAAATTATCAAAACCTAGTTAATATATTCAAAACGGAGAAAGTGAGATACAGTATTTAGATCATTTAAAGGACTAAAAAGACCACTTTCACGCATCGTTTCCTACCTAATATAAAGGAAGTTTTGCACTAAATGCCATGCCAAATAACAAATATTTAAAACATGTTATTTATACATAACATACACAATGCATATAAAAGCATCACAAATGAATCAGTACCTAGCAATCCTAGCAACTTGGCGAGAAGCCTAGGAAACGCTTGCTATTTTCAAGTGACATCACACTTTGATACAGTAATGGTTCTGGAAATTAATTACTCATCAGGATTCATACAGATTCAAAATGATTGTGGGGCGGGTCATCCTACAGCTGTTTCTGCAAGAACATCACTTTCTGTTTAACTTAATTAGATGCTTCCTTAAAACACTTGTCTTAAACTCATCTGGTTTCAATTTTGCATCTCTAGTATTAGTTTAAATATTCTTAGCCTTTCATAGGATTTGTATAATTTATGAATAGAAAATACGTAGAGTTAAGGAAACTTGTATAATTTTAAAGCCATGTACCTTTTACTGCATTTCATTTACAGTATAGCAATTTACAATTGCAAATCCCTGAAACCTTGTACAGCAGTTGAACACATATGCAAATCCTTTTATTACCAGTCAACTTTAAAGTAGAAAGAGCATTTTTTAGTCTGAAACTTTTTTTTTTTACTACACATTTGTGTATTTCTTATGACACATTAATTGTCTGGACTTGTCACTATCTGTCCATCAATCTTTTATGGACATGTGGAGAAAAAGAAGCTACGCCCATATTATTTTCACAGAGTTCTTCGTTGCTTATGAACACTGTGCAGCATTGCCTTTGTGTTTCACCAGAGCACTTAGCTCAAAGTAAGAGTACCCTCTGCACACCCATGGTTGGCATGAGATTCCCTTAACACCCCCAGTCTCTTAACCCTAAGCGAGGTAACTGAGTAGTTTCAGAAGGAGATGAGGCCATCTCACCTAAGCAACTAGGGTGTTATGAGACATCTGTTTAACAACATACAGAAGTTCAGGCTAGATGACCTGTGACCATCTGTGATCTTTCTGCGTGAATCCGTGAATTCTAGAGAAATAAAACTAGTCACAAACTGGTAGGGAATACACAAAGGTATATGTATAACCCTTCCCTTTCCCAAAATGACATTAAACGTCAGCCAGAAACGGCAAAATATTAATGACAGTAATCACTCAGAGGTGCTTTGGTCACTGATCATACATGTAGTTTATACCCCAAATTCCATAGCAGCTTGGGTGCTGCCACACTGAGCGAGGGTGGCAGCCCTCCTCATACAATACTGTCAGTGGGGGAAAAAACAACCTGATGGAGAGACAATCTGCGTGTCCCCAGTTGTATTGATTTGATTAAACTGCCAGAGTAGGATTGAAAATCTTCATCCGGTTGCAGGCTAGCAAAGTTGAAGCAATGTTTATTGGCTGGTAACCCAGCCTAGCTTTGTTTTTCCCCCAGGAAGATCAAGAGGAGCTGGGATAGGTAGGGTAAGCTAGTCAAGGAAAAAACATTTCCATTTAACCTCTCAGTGCTCTTGGAATATGTACTTTGTTTCCAGATTCTTTTTTTTAAAAAAAAAAAAAAAAACACGGAGGAAAATGTTTCATATTAACTGAAAAATCTTTCCAGTGTATTTTATGGCTTTAGTAAGCTTTACTTATTTCTTGAAATTCAAGGAGATGTGTTTGGGGAACAGTTTTTACTCCTGGGTACATGCCAGAGTCATTGCTTTTGCAAAACTGGTGTAATAATTTACTCCTTGACTAGCTGAGATATACTAGTATACTCATATAAGAAAAAAAAAAAAGAAGAAAATTCAGATTTGGCTTGTTATTAAGATGAATGCAAGTTGTTGTTTCCTTTCTAATTTCCTTTCTGTTTTGCTGAATTATAAATAGAAGAATGTCCAAAAATTAGAATTAACTGGTTTTGCTTTCAGAATGTGGAAACTCTTTCTGCTATTTCAATCCAGTGATATCTTCCCAATAACATATAAACATAAGCTCTGATGGTAAGAGGTGCAGTAGGAAAGGACGTCATGTACCAAAATACGCTTTACTGCCTGATTAACTTACATAACTGCAGTATTACTCCTCAAAAAAAACATAGGTTCTGCAGTCACATTTTCCAGCTACAGATAATGAAACATTCCCTATAATCACTAGTAGGTTCAAATAAAAATGTAGAAAAAGGCTGCGAATAATAAAAATTATGCTGTTTTGATGGGAAAGGAGCATTTCTCAGAGATTATTAATGTTTGAGCAATGAAAAAATACACTGAGAAACTGTCTCACTTGGATTTGCGTTTCAGCCAAAGCACAGAACTTTTTTTCAAGCTTGATTAAACATTTACAAGCACCCCTTAAGTTTTTAGAATTAAGTAGGGATAAAATTTAAGTGAAACTCTTAACTCAGACAATAGGGTTTAACTCGCATTTATAGCCTAACTGTTCCCTAACGTATTAAAACTTTTAAAATTAAATATCACTTCCAGAAACTACATATGGGGGAACACTTGGGCTTGGTAAGTGACTCTGGCTCTGTGTCTCTGCATGACTGGATGTTGCTGTAGAGCTTGTAATTTTAAAAAAAACATGTGTAATGAAAAACGTGGTCAACATTATCACATTCAGTGAACTGGAGCCACATTTTTTTATTCCCACGCTCCCCCAAAAAACCAAACCCAAAATCAACAGCACACCACCATGAATGTTCTTCCTACCTTTATAATTGTGTTCAGATTTGAATAAAGTTTGAAAAAATGACTGGGCAAAATAATTTCATACGGAATAACATCTTTTTCTGTGTGCATGTCTTTTTTTTTTATTTTTCCCACTGCTTGTATATTCAATGTAAAAGATGATGTTTATACATTTCTTTCTAATCCAAAGTGTTGGAAGAAATTGTACTGGTGGCTACCAACGTAAGAAATGATGATTTCACCAGACTTCTCCCTTTCCTGTTGAACATCAGGGGCAGTGATGGGCTCCGTCTGGTCACAGCCTTGCTGCTTTGCCAATTCTTTTAGCGTACAATTTCCAAATGTAGCTTCAACAATCAGCTCTTCACTCTGAGCCAGTGGAAAACCCTGAGCCACATTAAATGACAACAGATCCAGTGTCACCAGGACATGGAAGACATTGTTCACATTACGATAACAACTCTTGTCACAGCACTATGTGCCTCTAGTTACAAGAAAATATTAAGTAAAAAAAAACCCAAACTTGCTAAATACCTTATTGAGCTGTCAAATATTAATAATTAGTACTGTATTGATTTCTCTTTCATATTTAAACCATTATTTTAACTTTTGCCTGGCATTTTCCTTCCAGGAACAGGTTTTTGGTTGCTTAGTATGCTTTGTGTCTACGAGGTCATTTATTGATGTCTTTTTGGATATTACTATGCGGGTATTGCAATCAGTTTCTTATGCAGAAGACCTTGGGTTTAGGGAAGCACAAGGAAAGATATGTTTAAGCAAAGAATGTTTGCTTTTTTGTGTCACATTGGTTCTTTCAAGACCACTTAAGAAAAGCACAATGCCTAGACATAATACTAATTACTGTACAGCAAAACAGTCTTTGATATCCGTGTGTGTATTCTACCTAAATGTATTAGGAACTGAAGTCTAATTAACAAAGTACCTTGTCAAAAGCATAAGAAATTCTGAAATTAAGTCAAACAAGTTTCATGTTTAACTAATATAGTGCACTAAACATAAAAACATGCTCCATGGAATTTTAACATATATAGTAAATCCGTATAAGAGACATTGATATTTGTGATTTATTTTGTACCTTAGGATTTAACTGCTCAAATAACCTTTTTATGAGGAAGACCTTTACTATGGAGATTTACTACTGTGGTGCTTCAACAAAGATGTATTTAATTTTGGTTTTGTACAATCTGAAAATTGGAGCAATATGTATAATCATGTCTGAGGCTGACATGGTAGGATAAATGTGCCATGAAGTCTGGAAAGTGTCAAGTATAGTTCAAAAGCAATTTTTACAATTGTGATGTGTGACCTAAAGAGTTAAGCGTAGCACTTTGTGAAGCTGTTCTGGACTAGGAAAGAAAACTCTTAGATTATATTATTTTCTTATCAAAATATTTAATTTTAC